>NC_090943.1:151193638-151497596 GCF_040807025.1 Struthio camelus
ACCTTGTCCTTTACAAGTAGCGTGAGTGTTTTTCTGTAATACTTTTCTATTTTGAGACATCAATGATTTCTGACAAAAATTTTTTTCATCAGAAAAATGACTGCCAGTTTTACTTCAGACAACCAACTCTGCAATAAAAAAGCTCAATGATAGAACATATAGGGAGTGCCTTATTGAACGAAAATAACATTTGTTTAAGTAATTCTCTCTGTCTCCCAGTATCACGTAGGTTAGAAGTTCCTAGTATGTGGGCTGGGGGTCATCACAGAATCATATTAAATATTAAAACTGATGAATGCATCATTTTTGTCTGACAGTGTATTTTCACAAATAGCAGGCATTTTCCTCCAGGGACCTGTTTTTCAGTTAGAGGATATGAACCATACCCAGCAGGAAAATTGCTGAGTGAAAAGAGATACGTTCCATGCACAGTGATGTGGCTTTTGCTGGCAGTACATTATTGTGTTATATGCCTCACTATATAATGGAGCAAAAATATGGACACAGAGGGAAGAAAAGCATTAGATAGGCCAACATGAAACATGAGGTAACTGCGGGCTTCACAAGGGTGAATATTTGTTTCTTTGTTAAGTGCAAGTAATTTTAATATTGGCTATGGAATTAGACTATTATCCGCATTGGGTTAATAGAGGAAGAAGGACCGTACAAAACATGCCTAAAGTAGTCATAGTAAAAGTGAACAAAGATGCTACTGCAGAGAGCAGTAGAAGTAATAACTGATGATGTACTTACGGTTAGATTTTTCAGCAGCAGCTGCCAAGGCAAGGGAAGGTGTTGGAAAAGCACTGGAACTACAGAAACTGTACTTGGCAAAGTCCCATCTTCTGCCTTCTCAGCAGAAGGAAAGTTTGCTCCTGCCAATATAAAAAACGTCCTGCATCAGTTCTAAGATAAAATAGCACTACTGAATAACAGTGAAAAATCCAAATTAAGCAAATGAGTGAGTGGTTTACCTGGAGGCTGGTCTACGACTACTTGAAGTCAACAGAGAGATTTTCACAGAGTTCAGTAGGATTTCAGTCAGGCCCTTAGCAAAAAGGAAGACGTGATTCAGTTTTATGAGCTTAAGTAAAACCAGGACCAAAGAAATGTGAGAGCTATTGGATTATAATAGTTAATGATTGTCTTACTTGCCAGTTGAGGCAGGCTGGCAATGAAGCTGCACAGACACGTCCCTCAAAGATAGGTGGCACCTGGGCATACTGTGAGTGTGTCTACCTTGGCTTGGATCGGGAGCATGCCTGTGAATTGCCCCACCATCCTCATTTATTGTGGTTTAGTCTGTGCTGCGGAATGGCCTTAGAGCATGCAGGCTAGAGTCCTTCATTACAAAACTGTACTGGAAGAAATGCACTGGAACTGGAAGCAGCTGGAGGGCATCAGCTGCTAATGTTGAATAAGTGGGATCAGACTAGACCTAGTTTTCACCAAAGCTTTTAAACTAGGTGTGGACATCAGGTCCTTGTCACCAACTGTTCTACCTTACAGATTCTCTCCTCTTGAAACACTCTACCTGACAAGGTAGACGTAGCTTAAATGACTTAAATTCAGTAATTTGTCTGAGCTTGAAAGAGTACTTGCAAAAGAGACCTGAATGTGTAGAGATCTGAGGTATGTATCAAGGTGTGCCCAAATTCAGCCTTCATTACAGCTCGTTTTTCCCTTTTGTATTTGTGTATCTATTTTTTTTTTGTGAAATCTGAAAACAAATATTCTTTGTCTCCTCTTATTTTTCTCCCTGCCTGTTTATGTTGCAACAAATGTAAATTGTTTATAATTCTGCAGAAGAAGCAAGGCAAACTAGGTGGTGTTTTCTGTCATGTCTGTTCCATATGCTGTGTGAGTACATGCTACCACTGAAGATGAAGGCAGAGATCTTCATCACTTTCTCCCCATTTACTCTGTCCACCGAATATTGTTTTTACCATTATCAGATTCATTAGTTAAATACAATTTTAATAACCAACATCTGCTAACTTTGAGGTTTCACCATCGGTTGTCTTCCATAATTCTGCCTTCCAGAAATCAGCCCTTTATCCTCAGGGTTGGCAAAGCAATAAGGCTAGGGACATAGGTCTGAGAAAAGTCAAAATGAAAGTAGAGGGTTACTGTGGCACTTGAGGGAACAAGACTTGTGAGCTGATGATACCCATCTAAACAGCCTGATGCTCAGGTCCTTGCCAAATGGGATTATAAATTCCCATTCTTAAAAAAAACCCTTGTTTTTGATTTTTTATTAATGGACAAAAAATGTGCCACATGGCTATCAGAAGAAGTAACTTCAAGTGGTTAAGTCAAGGGCTCAAATTCTTTGCATTTCAAAGATTTTTTTCAGCTTTATATTTGATTCCCTTTTTGTTTTGCACTGTGGTGTCAGATCTGGGCAGTGGGTCCTGGTGTTAGAGGAAAACATTTTGTTTTCTTTGCCCCAACTTCCAAGCTTAAGCTCCGAAACTCTATCTCCATCAAAGTCTAGGGGAGTGAGTGCAAGTCTTTATAGTGACCTTAGCTGGTGTAGGAAGAATAAAAACAGTCATACTGTAGCCCTTCTTTTACTTATGTTGTTAGTAATTATCCTTTTGAGTAGCCCTTCTGCAGTAGGAAAGGAATAATTGGGTAAGCACAACTTTTGGCTTCACCATCCAACTTTGAAAGGGCAGAAAGAAAAATCAAATTGTGGAAATAACAGAATGAACTAACTGAGAGAGCTAGTAAGAGACACAAATTCTACCTGTGGTCTGGCTCCCATCTTCCCAGGCATAAGAAATGGGGAATACCTCCAAAAATTCAAGTTTGCTCCTGTCTCCAGCCTCTCTTTGCGGAGCTCCCTTGTTTTTTCCTGTATTCCTGAAAGGATGGAAACTTTGCTCCTGGATGTCTTCTCACCAAAGCACAGTGCAAATCAGCATATGATAGCAGTGCTCTGATTGACTGAATGCACAAAAAGACCAATTCCATTGGCTCTGGAATTAGACACAGCTTTTCTGAACCTTTTAATTTCTCAGGAAAAACAAAGCTGTTTTTTCCCCTCTCTCTGGAGAACGTAGACAACAGAGAAAGTTCTGGTTGTAGCTTGAAACAATGCTAAAGAAAAGGTCTTTAAGCATGTCATTTTAAAACTGAAGTAACTGACATGAAGAAAATAGCAGGAGGATGTTTCACTGGTTTCCTAAAAGAAGCACCGAAGCTTATGAAAATGCAATAAACCCATAAAAATGGGGTTTGAGCCTGATTAACATAAATATTGCTACTCTCTTTCTTAACCTAAAGCTAAAAGGACATCTGAAATTAAGGAAAACATACTATCATTCCATCCATACCATTGCCCAATTCGAATGTGACCCCAGAGGAGGTCATTTATCTTAGGTGGAATCAAGTGGCTCTTACACTGGTAAAAGAGCGCTTGGATTTCGGGTCCCTGTATGCTAAGCTGTGATTACTTCAACAAGCCCGAGTTACGTTTTGTACCTGCTGTTCTGCTCTTGGGAGATGTGAGCAGGAACAGACGGTGACTCAACAGCCTTTTCAAGATACTGTCCACAGTAACGCTGCATGACATAAGAAAACAGCAGTGAAATAATCCATACACTATACTCGCTGCAATCTGCCTACCTAGAACTCGATACTCTCCAGTTGTTAGCCAAATAAAGCTGTCTTCTTCAGATTTCCTTGGCTCTGCCTCTCTGTATCACGTACAGCTGCAATAGTTACATGACTGAACTCCAGTCCCATACTCAGTCATCAGCATATCTGCCGACATGCTAAATCTGAATCCAGATTTGGCATGTCAATGACCACAAAGCCCAGCCATATGGATTCAGCCATATGGATTCATTCAAGGGCTTTCACCTCAGCTCAGCACTGGAGACCAAACAACAGGAGGCAGTTGGGACCCCTCCTCTGTTGGATCTCAGTGAGCACCTCTAGCCCATTTCAGGGCAAGGTCAACAAGGGCTCGAAACTATTACTGAAGATGACTTAAAAACATAGCAGAGCAGAGAGAAGCATTCACATCAGTTGATAGTTGTTTCAGCTGTAGTAGCCTCTGTTCCCAGTGAGAAGACAATAAACTAAAACCGGAGAAGTGATAGCTGGTGTAATTCCTGCTTTCTTTAATGTGTTCCTGCTGATCTGTGATTTTAGGTAGCATGTTTGTTTTTTGCCTGGTCCACATGGTATCAGCTACCAGGTCTCAGGTGGGAGCTGTGACTAATGGCTGAGATACAGGAAAGAAAAGCTGCAACTCTGCACTGGGATCCTGACCTGCTTCCTTCACATCCATGTGAGGAGAATGGTGCTTTAGTGTCATGGCTTAAGTGCTGGCTCATTTCCTCTGCTAAACCCACACCCAAGCTCTGAGCTCATCTAAACTAGGAGATTTCCCATAAGGATGCTCTGACTCAGCATTGCATTCCTATGATGATGCAGATTCACATTTCAGTCTCCTCCTGAAGCAGCTATGACCTCAGGAGGTAGCAGTGTTTCTCTTCTACAAAATCACCTCTTCTGAGGGGATCTTGAGCTCTTAGTTTTAACTTTTCTGGGAAAAGGTAGTCAGGTATGTATTTTCCTATTGATTTCCCAGACAGTAAGTATCTTGTAATTTTTCCTTCAGAAATATTTTATTTCTAGATTTTTTTTTCTCACTTATTTTTTAAATATAAATATACTTATCTCCTCATAACCATGTAGATGTTTCTGGTAGGATAGTTAGTATTTAGATGGCACAGAAAACAAAATGCTCAGAAATTAATATAGTATGGGTTACATTCTTTGCATATACTGCCATTTTATACTCACAATTGAGTAGATACTTTCAAATATGCGACTATGGCAACACCTTCCTGAGAAATTTCCAAATCTTTCCAACATGTATTTGACTTTTACTTAAAAAGTTAAAAATAAAAAAAAAATCCTTCACATTGAGACATAACTTTCCTGAGAGCAACCCATCCACAGCAAAGGCACGGAATATCTAAAATAAAACAACAATTATTTATGCTGGCACATGGGAAAAGATGTCCTGAAGATGACCAGGAGATAGCTATCAGTATAAAAACATATACTGATAGAATTTGCAGAACATTCATGTCAGCATAATTCCATTTCTCCCAGCATTCAATATTTAGCTACTTATGGACTATTATGCTGACATGGAGAGAAAAACAGGAGCATGACTGGAAGAGATAACCTGTGTCATAGTCTCCAGATTGTCTGGATCATCTGGATCAAAGGCATCAGAGTTGTGGACAATCAAGCAAAAACATCTAGTTCAAAAGCCTACAGAGACTCCACGTGCACCATATACCCAAGGCTGCAAAGGACTCCCAGCATCCAGTACTAAACTCATTAAAAGTAAGTGTCACAGCTGTGCTCTGGGATGTGTGAGGGAGACATTGAGAATATCTCCAGTCTCTGTACTAGCAGAGTATTTGTCAGAAAAGCTCCCTGAAAAACAGACCATTTTCCTCACTGCACAAAAAAGCAAGAAAAAAGCCCATATGACCTTTTCCAGTTGGACCTGGGAGAAAAACGCTCTCCTGACCAATATCTGCTTTAATCGTTAGTATGTGACCCCAGCACACCAACCTGCAGCAATATAATGCACTATGATCTTCACATGTATAGCGTAAACTTCCTCCCTGCAGTTGTGGGGAACCTTCTCAGCTTCAAAGACAAGCAAAACCTACCTTCTCTAGAAACTAGAGCATTCATTCAATGGAGAACTTCCCTGGCCTCCAGAGTGACAAGTAAAAGCCTTGAGGCAAGGGTTAGCACGTAATAAATGCAATACAAGCTCTCAGAGGTCGAGTTTCCTAGGATATGTGACACAGTACACAGTACCCGTAGTTCCATAGCTGCTTAAACACCTTTTGAAGTGCACCTTTTGAGAAGCAGCATTTGAGGTGCTATAAATTAGTTGAAACATCTGCACAGGTGTGACAAATACTACCCAGATGTTGCAGAAGAACTTTTTGGATCCTCCTTGACTGGCAGGTGGAGGCCGGCTGCAATATCCTAGGGCATCTCTGTCACTACACGCCTACGCCTGGGGGACTGAAATGAGCCCTCAACTTCCTCTCCCTAGACGTTTTCTTGCTCACTTCTACAGCCCTTTCCATAAATGGTTCATCTTGAAACAAATTCAGGTTCACTTTCTCCTATAGAGTATATATAGATACTCTAAGAATTCTGAGGAATTTTGCTCCTCAGATGTTAGAAATTTCCAGAATAGGTTTATTCATGACCAATTTATAATAACTTGATTTTGTGTCAATACTTCTATTTAGCCTAAGCTATTCTTTCACTCTTTGATATTCATCCACAGGAATACTTCTGAAGAGTCCTCATATCCACTTCCATTTCTTATTTTGCTTGGCTAAACAACCTAAGCTCTCTGATCTCTCATTGTAAATTTTTCCATTTACTTAATCAACCTTCTAGATTGCTTCTGTACCTCTCCTAGTTTAAGTTTATCTTTTGTGAGCGTAGATGACCAGCTTTGTACACAATATTCCGAATCAGACTGTACCGATGCTATACTGAAATGGCACTTGCTGCATTCCTTAGTACTAGCCTCATGCTGTGTTTATTTTAGCATAAATGACCATTCAATTTTGGAAACATTTTATAAATTTCAGTTACTTAAAATTGATACCAAGGGATAAGACATATAACTTGCAATTTCCATAAAGATAGGAAGGTTGATGTAAGATTTTTATACAGGAAGTTTTACATGGACTATTTCCTTCGTCTTTTTTTCACTTCCTCGTTTCCTCACATGTTGCCAAAGTAGTTTTCCATCAGCATTTTGCCACTTTACTGTAAACAGCCTTTTAGTTCTTCAAGTTCTCTGCGTTTCAGCAATTGAGGATACTTTCACCACTTTCTTCTATTAGTAACAAAGCAAGATTTATCTTCATCATATAAGTTTTTCCTATTATTTACAGACAACTTAATTTGCTTGTACACGTCCCATATAGGTCAATTGCCAAAAGGTGCTAACGTCAAGGTGTAAGACCATTATCAAACTACCAGCAGACTCCAGAGCGAAAGAGCTTTCTCCATATGCCATAAACCTAGGTGAGTTTAAATGATTCATTCATACATGATGTGTCATTTGTGTTACTATGTGACAGAGCCAGAAAGCCATCCCTCTTTGCAAAATATAATCAAGCTACCACACTTCTGAAAACACAGTCCTTCACCAGGAAGTTTTAGGAAATAAAGTTTATCTTTATCGAATAGAGATGGCCACACTGCAAGGATGTTATAATTGTAATTTTAAATTCAATTAAGATGACTAGTTAGAATAGTAATTTTTACATACAAGTCCTTTTTTGTAAAATAATTGACTGGATCTATGTGTTTATGCACAATCTTCTGTTACAGTGTCTGGAAAACGCTGACTTGTTGCAGTAGGAAATGTGGATCTTTGGATACACTGTTATTACTTAAGCAAAAGGCTGTTTGTTAGTGGAGGTTAATGTATTGCATTTAAAGAGGTCATTTCACAGTTACACTATTTAAATGCATTTGGAGGGTAAAGTAAGGAGGAGAGAATTGTTTACTGATACAAATACAAAAAAAAAGTTTGTGTTGCTTTCTAGGAGTTTTAAAGTCATAAATCAGGAATGTCTCTGAATAATCATGATTTATAAATGTTTACACTATTAGTTCTTTGCTTTGAGACATTATTTATTATGTTTTTGCTTAAAAAATTACTCCAAACTAGTGGAATGCAGATTTTTTGTATATGTATATCAGAAATAATCACAGCATTAATAAGGAAAGAAAAAATGCAAAGTATGCATCACTTGCATAGCATATATGAAAAGAACATGCAGATTTTTGAGGCATGGGCTGTCAAGTCTGAAGAACAATTTTTAGGTGATGCAAAAGGTGGAGGACTCACTAGAGTTATGGGATCCTGTAAGAAACATGTAGAATCACGTTGGCATGGTATAAGCTCTGAGAGGCCTCCTACCACACAACACAGCGCCTTCTGGATTTCCTCCACAACCCAAGAGGATACATCCTCCCAACCCTGTGTAGCAATGTGTGTGCTACAGCAGATAACTCTCCCCATTCTCCTTGACAGCTCAGGGGAGGAATTAGAAGGTAGGTTTTGCTATTTGGAGCAGGGTATTCTGTACAAACATCCTGGTGGGAGCAGCTCTCAGTAAGCTCAGGAGCATGAAACATGCCACTGCTTTCTTCACTATGGGCGGAGCCATAGGGAGTAGGCTGAAGTCCCTGGGCCCAGTCGAGCAGCCTCACCTCACGGGGGTTGGTATCACTGACTGCAAATCTGTACACTAGACCACGAAGGAAACACAGGGCTTGCTTACAGTTAGCCATGAAGTGTGTTGCAGAGGCAAGCGACCCAGTGGGATGGAAGCAGAGGCAGTACACCTAGGCCTGTGCAGCTCGGTGGCCCAGCTAAGTGATGCTGTTGAGAGAGGCAGGGCTTGGTGTCGTGCAGATGCGGCTGCGAGGTCTTTGGGGTCTGAGCTGGTGCCCCTAAGCAGTGCTGTGGGAAAGGTGCGAGCTAGCTCTAATCTCTACACAGCCTGAGCATGCCCAGGGACCAACTGCCAAGGAGCAGCTGAGCTCCATGCAGCTTGTGAGCAGAAAACTCTGCTCATAGCTTCCGCTATTCTCTACAGTCATATTGTGGTCTAAGATTCGTTCTTCCTTGCACCGCCTCAAAATAGTCCAAAATGACCCATCATCACTGACCTGCAGTGCCTGAGGTGCTGAGGAAAACCTATGAACATTAGAAATATTCATGTAACCAATGTTCAATTCTTTTTAAAGAATTCTCAGTCTCCAAAAAATGCTCTGTAGATGACATTGAAAGAAACATTCCCAGCCCCTAAGATCTGGCTCTGAAGTAGCAAAATTGTAGCATACAGGGCTGTAAGTATGAAATTCAGAGTATAGACCTACTAACGAGAACAGTTTGGTGCATTAGCAGAGTCATTAGTTGCTAAGAGGACAAACAGTGTCATGCTGAAACTGCAGGTCACTGAATAAGATTCACATAACTAAAACTTGCCTACCCTTTCTGGCAAAGTAAAAAGAGGAGGTTGCTTCTTGTAGTCCAAATATGTATAACAAGAGGCTCATCTAATTCTGTGCTTTACTACATGCTGGTATTTATGCCAATTGTGCTATGAGACAAAATAAGCCAGTTACACTCTCTCGATAGTTGCAACAATACATTTGAAGGAAAAAAAAGTGAAGAAGGGCTGAGTTAAGAAAGGCTGTGAAGCAGGAGAGAGATTTAATAAAGCCCAGGTTTTTCAGGAAACCTTTACTTTGGTTGTTTGTAGGTGCTTTAATGAAATATAGATTATCAGGTTTCATTAACAATGGTGAGCTAAAAAGTGAAGCTCAGAACCTTTTAGAAAAATATGCAGGTCTTTCAACATTAAGTCCATAACAGATGTTTAGTATTCCTTACACTGTTGCCTTTATTATTACAAACATTACTGAGTTAGTTCAGTTCCCTTCCTGGTGGCCCAGAAGATCTTTAGTATTGGTCAAAGCTAATTTCCTCTCTGTCTTGCCCTGTTACCCACAAAAAAAAAAAAAAAACAAAAAAACCCAGATCACTGTGATTTTTCCAAGGATTTGTGGAGAAAATTGTTGTTTCCAGAAGGCAAAAAGAAAGGCTTTGTTAGAAGAGGGTGGTCAGTCCTCTAGGTAGTAACAAATTGCAGTGAAGTTGAGCACTGGTGCGAAAAAGGATTCAAGGAATTCAAGGGAAAGTAGAGACTGTGAACTCAGACTTCGAAAGAAAACTTTAAGAATGGTCATAAGGTTACTGAAATTGTAATACTTGTATTACTGTTGAAGTCCAGGAACATGTAGATCCCCTTCCCTCCCATTAGTTCAGGAGTAGTGTGATTTTTAACTCAAACTGGCTGTGAAGCAAGGGTTATGGAATTTGCTGTAAGTGTGAAACATGTATGGAATTCAAGTATGTCCTTCAGATCCAATTGTGGTGTAGCTGGGTCAGAGCTGTGCCTGTGCACTTAACTCATAAATTTGCTGTGTGGTCCAGAAACTCTTTGGCTAGTTATCTGCACAGGTGGAACAACGGACCATTTTGAAACAACGGACTAACTTGAGACAAGCATGACTTGACAGAACTCCTAACTGCCTTCACAGGCATTTGACTAGTGCAGGAGCTCTCTAGCTGGAAATTCTGGACAGATAACAGATCCTACTGTGCTTAGACCAATTTCTATGCTTAGATGTCTTGATGAACATCCTGGGTGGAGAATCTGGCCCTTTTTTAGAGACTACCCAGGCATTTCCTGCTGCAGAATTAACCAAACTGTACATAGTTAAAATACCTGGAAACAGTTAGCAGAAGCTGTTTCTCCAGCAGATGGTCACATATGACAATATTTTGTACTTATTTAAGATGTTTTGTACATAGTTTAAGATAATCAATAAGATTGGATCATGTACATGCTAGAATGGTCATGCAGAGTCACAGGCTAACTATATTATAACAACTCAGCAGTGCACTTGTTTGGGGAGTCTCATGCAACCCATCTGAAGATGCTGTTGCAAGGACACTTGCAAGGGAGACTCGTTGCCATTCAATCAGTGACTGACCATTCTGTTTGAGATTGGATTCCCCAAAGATCCTATAAATCATTTTTCTAAGCAAACACTATACGTGAGTGTTTGTGCAACATCTGACATGGAGAAAAGGAGAGGACTTAAGAAAACTCGGTTTAAGTACTTCTAACAATGTCACTCTGCTGTTCAGGTGAAATTAGTATTTCAGGATTGCTAGTCCTTTGTGCCTTTTCATAAATAAATAATACCTCAAAAGTTCAGATGAGTCCTCCCAGTATAGATTAAGAAAGAATTCATAGCAAAGATTGGCTTGCTGTGGAAGCCAAAAATTGCAGAACTGTGGAATGAGCTCCCAGATGTGATATGGACCAAGGACATCATACATGACCAAGGACAGCAGATGCAAAATACCTACAGGTTGGATGTCTCCTTACAGCACGACTTAGTCAAGGTAGGCTACCTTTAGAGGAGTAACTCAAGTGCAGAATTAAGCTTTTGCAGTGAGGCATTTAGAAAAAACCCTTATAAAGAAAATTGCAATATCATATCCCATACAGAGAAGTCCAATACTTTCGAGAGCTACTTTTAAGAAAATTAACATTTCTACAGTGTCCCAAAGTTTCTATTAAAAATTCAGAAATTGATAAATCCTAAGGCTGAGTTCTCTTGTTGAGCCCTCCTAGTCTTTTGAGCTCAAAGTTCACTTTGCCCTGAGCCGTTTTCATGGCCAAGAGGGCAGAGCCAAGTTTTGCTATCTCCAGGACTAAATGGACTTATTCAACTGCTGAATGACCTGTGGAGGAGCAATTAGTAGATCCTATTACTCTTTGTGGGCCACTGTAATTAATCCATAATATGAGTTTCTAAGATTAAGGGTGTGTGTATGAGTAGCAGCTGGATAGAAGATGAAAGCTGCTACTGGAGCAAAGCCATCTATAGAGTGTGAGAAAGTAGACTTGGCAAGAGGCTCTGGCTGTACAAAGTGGGTCCCATTGGCAGATGAAACTTTAGCAAGCTGTCTGAGTTATCTTATTTTGCATCTGTTCTCCTCCCACTTAATGAAGACACTCAGGGCGTTGGCTGGTCTGACAGAGCTGTGAGATTCAAGCTAAATTATACCACACGCCTGTACTGTATATGCGGAAATAGGAGTCCTTCTATTATGAGATTATTATGAGATTTACATTTATGCATTATTATTATGCATTTGCTTTTCAGATAATGTTGTTTTTTAATAGGTTCACTGAGTAGTTTTCATTTACTTTTCTAGAGTCTTAAATGTAATTATACATCATTAACAATAAATATGGAACTGACAATGAAAGCTTTGCAGTACTTGCTGTCCAAAATCTTTTACGTTTTGAGAAGATACTATTTTTAATGACATTTTGACAATGTTTTATTTTTCTTTTTTAATGTCCTTGATGCATTTTAAAGCTTAGTAGGGTTATTCTGTGAGTCGATAGTCCACTTTTGCGCTTCTTGTGAGGTCATCCACTGCGTAAATCTGTCTGCATTAAAGATGGTGACATTTTAACAAAGATTGGCTGCAAGATTTGTTCAGTACTTTTGCCAAGTAGCGGTATGTGCAGAGAGAAGACTTCTTGAAAATATCTTGCACAATTTTTGCTTTTGGTGGCATGGGCATTTCTCCAGCTGTTCTTTCCACTATTTCTCCAGCTGTTCTTTCCACTGTTCTATTGCAGTGTGAAGTAACTCTATTGGTTTGTAGCCTAGTCTCACCTGTTTGGAGAAATCAAGAGATACACAGATATGTAGATATACAATGATCACAGAGCTGAAATTTGCAGACTTCACTGCCACTACTGCCCCCCCCCCCCCCCAGCCTTGTTCTTCATAGCACCTACATCCCCTCCACATCGCTTCCAGAGCACTGGAAGCTGTTAGATGGACTCCCTCAGTCCATCTAAACAAACACCCTTGCTGTGGCCCCCTTAGACATTGAAGCCTCTGGTGTCCCTCCTTCCAGAGTTATTACAATCAGTCTGTGCTGTGGAGATGTCATTTGCCTGCTGCCCCATGACCCAATCTGCAATCTATTTTCAAAGTGTCAACTAGCGTGTGTTACACGTTGTTTGAAATAACTAAGGATTAATTCACTCCTGGCTGCTCTGTGTGTTGTTTTGGCTGTGGCCAGAATCATTCCTGGGTTCACTGCTTCCTGGGAGTGAGAGGGATTTACCAGTATGCACCTCAGGGGTGTGCTGCCAAAAGAACGCTAATTGGTTCCTGAAGTGTGCCAGGCAGTGTGGACGTAAGCTGGGGGCAGCTGACAAGTACTGGGCCCTCCATGTACAAAGTTCAAAGACTTCTGGGTGCGAGCCTGAGAAGAGGGCAGGAAGAGGTGGAGGAAACATTAATCAAACCAAGAACAGGCAACACAGTGCTCAGGGAAAATGGTGGCAACAAAAGGGACCAAAGCTCACTAGGCTTATATTTTTATCAGAAAGCTCAGGAAGCAGCTGCTGGCTAAAAAGGAATGAGTCATCTCCAGCACAACCCTAATGCATGGTAGGGGGGTGTAGGCAAAGTAGTCCTGGTGCGATGGGTCTCCAAGGACAGTGAATATGACATATTTCCCTAACATGACTTAAGTTTTTATGACCTATTTCCTACTTCCTAGGGACCCTCAGGAAAATGGGTCAATGGTTTGTGGGCATGATGAATTATCCTCTTTGGCTGGCTGCTGATAGGACGCATACAGGTAGAAAGCACTCTCTTGGATGACATGGGTTCATCACTAAAATCTCTGTCTTTTGACAGGACATTGAAATCATAAACAGTGTGAATTTGATATTTTAAAGATTAAGAGAAAGGAGAGTTCCAAATATTCTACAGCCAAAGAGGAGATATTATATGTGAATCATTTAAGGAAGATTCATAAGTGAGTATACAGACTTCAATTATGGGTCTGTGGTTCCTTTTCTGAACAGTGGCAGGCTGACATGGATGAAAGTTGTCCAAAACTAGCACAGGCACTAGGCTAGATGGGGTGAATATCACTCATTGACTAGGATAAGCGGGCAATGCAAAGAAGCTGAAGGTGGAACAGGAGTTGTCTGGTTGGTGGGCTGGTGCATACATTTTGTTGGAAGGTACTAAGTTTCTGGATTGCTTGTGGGGCCAGAAGTTGTTTTCTGGCTGCTGAGGAAATATCGTGGTGGCTGGCATCGGGGGTGTGAATAAGCGTGTTAAGATGTGTGAAGTCAGCTGCACTGAAAAGATCAGGGACTAGCATCTGGAAGTTTGAAATCTTATTGTGTCAAAAGCACAAAAACTGCGTGGAATTTATATTCTGAACTCTGAGGAAAATTCTAGGAAAGGGCTCCAGATCTCACTGGATGAATAAACAGCACAAAGCAAATCACAGGAGTAAGCAGACACCCTACCAGGAACAGGAAAAAGTCCTGCTCAGTGAAGCAATTATCTTTAGGAGATCAAGAAGTATGGGGATAATGTGAGACATGCCAAAAATCAGTCTGAACCAGACCTTGCAAAGGAAATTAAACAAATAGCAAAAAGTTCTTCAGCTGTATAAATAAAAAGAGCACAGGAAAGCATAAATGAGACAACTACACAGTAATGACAGAGCAGAGATTAAAGATAATCTAGACATGTTCCCAAAAGTAAATGAACACAAAGTACAAACTGATGCCCTTGAAGCCTAATAACAAGAATCTCTTCTGTAGGGTAGAGTTCATGAGTTGAAAAAGGCAGAAGAGTCAAAAGCCTGATGTTTTTTGTCCACTGTAGTCAGTAAGTCTTGCATGGACTCCAGTGAGGTATGTATCAGCCATTAGTAACTCCAGCTCTACCAGTACATATGCAGAGCTAAGTAATATTGATATGTAAAAGCCATCATCGACTCCATAGATAAATGACTTAGTTGCAATTGTGTGAAAGAACAGGAACAGTGGGATTGAAGCTGTATGTTTATTGTAGCTTTTGTAAAACCGTGCAAACTACAGTCACAGGGATACAGCTATTTAGGCACCAGATAAGTAATCACCAGCAGTGCACATAAAATCACAGAATAATAATGTATGCATTCTGGACTTGGATCTGTATTGCCCTCTCTAGTGATGATCAAGTTTCATCTTGCAGTGATCTGACAATGTAATTGTTGTATAGCAGGTATAGAGTGTTTTAGAAGAAAAATGCAATACAGAATACGGCATAGAACTGTTGCATGGCAAGGCTAGAATGGGTTTGGTAGACTAAATGTTCTTATTTACTGAGCTCGTAATATTTTATAGGGGGTGACAGCAGTGACTTCTCCAAAATCCAAGTCAAATAGGTCTACAGTATTATCTATTTCACTTAGGCAGTGCTTGCTAATTCGCTCTTGCAGCATCTCAGTTGTATAGGTACTGAACTGCTGCGATCAAATGGGCTTGAGGTTTGCTTCACCTAGAAGATATGGTATACAGTCCGAGATCCTATCCTCACAAGCATATCCCCAAACCCAAATAAAATGATGTTTTTAATTCAGAATAGTTGACTTTGGAGTAACATAGGCTAATCAGAAACGAAGCACTAACACAACTGCACTGTAACTAAGGCCACTCAAATGCCAGTAGTCTGACATTACCATCCAACAGTTCCAACAGGGAATTATAGGAAGGACAAAGAAGGACTCTTGTAATTCTTTGGCAAATAATTCCTAGACTGGTTTGGCTCAATCTTGTGCAAAGATACTCTCTCAGATATGTCAGTGCAATTGGGTTGAAGATGGTATAAATGAAGTTACGGCAACTTGAATATTATTTCAAAGCCTAGGCTGCTCTCTTTTGAGGAAATCTAACTTGAAACAGGTAAACTGAATATATATAAGACTTATGCAACAGGAATGTGCAACGGACCTGAGAACTGAACTCCGATATTTGAAGACTCACTCCTATATTTTGCCTACAAGAAAAACCTCTTTCTTTCTACTAATGGAAAATTCTAGTCTTGGATAGGAAAGGAGCTACCCGGTGGGATGTCTAGCTGGGTGTTCATGGTTAAGTTTATACATCTAATATTAACTTATTAATTAAATTATTTATCAAGATTTAACATCTTAATTGCATCATACATAAAATATTGAGTCCCATGAGATATTAATGTCCTAAGAAATGTGGAACGGAAAGTAATAATAGAATGTATATTCATTTCAAATATGACTTTTTTTTTGTATTTCTTAAAGCAGTTTATGGTCATACAAATTTATTTACCTTTATTTGCAATCTGACACTCCGTTGCTCTGATTCTTGGAACTTTCTGACAGTAGAGACAGAACGAAAAGTTTAGGTAAAAATATGATTATTTAATAATGACCATTATGGCATAGGCTGTTTGTCCTAAAGTGTGATGCAATATAGTTTACCTGTGCAGTCATGAATAGTTTTGTTCGGATGAATAGTTATTGTTAACTGGAATGAAAAGACTTGTTGATTTATGACAGTCAGATATTAATTGCCTAGATTAGACCTATATACTTCAGTGCTTTTGAAGATAAAATACCTTCCAGTGTTGTACAAATCCATTTATAAACTTTTACCTAGATTCGAATTAGATCATATGAACTCATCACTTTTTTTTTTTACATTTATGAGGACCACCTTATACTCTTTTCTCATGTAGCTTGTTCCTACTTAGCGTAACGACCTCTTTTTTTCACTCCTGACCCCTTGAGTCCTCTGCTATTTGTAACACTTTTTTTGTAATCATTACTTAGCAATCATTACTTATTGCTTTTATATTTCTTTATATATCATTTGAAGACTTTTTTAATGGAATAAAATTCATTCTTATTTTGAGGGCAGTGTAAACAGAGAGGACTGTCACAGTAATGTATTTCACTTTGAAAAAATAAAGGCTTAATAGCCAATCTAAAACCTTAACAATAAAGAAACAACAGCAAAACGTTCCTCTACTTTAGTCTGTTAACTTTCTTGTGTTGTTTTTATTTAAAAGGTAGAATAGTGAAGCAACAAACATTTTTTAGTCAAAAATAATTCTAGGGTTGGTTAAAATTGTTACAGCTATTTCAGCCTCTTCGACTATTAGGGGAATGAAACTGCTGGAGCCCATGGCAGCCCACGGATAACGTCTTTATTTCATCTTATGTTTTTAATGTAGAGGCTGTGACAAGGGTAGATTCATCTACGCTCCCTTTCACAGAAATCTCCATTAGAGTTTGTGTTTTCAGACGGTGAGTCAGCCTTGGCCACATGAAAACATAGTCTTGATTCTTTCTTTTCAATGCTAACCTTTCCAAGTTGTGGCAGATGAACCACACCTACTTCATGTCTTACATAACGTTCTATCTATTCATTTTCGTCTTACTTCAATAAACATCGCACCTGTGCTTCTGTGTTGTACTTTCTGATCCAACATATGCCAAATGTAACAGAATCACAGCAGGGACGTAAACTGTGAAAAGTTTGCAGGGAGTGGTAATGTCAAATTTTCCATTCCACAGCGGTGGGAAAAAGACTGAACACAAATAATGATTTAGAGTAGAAAGCACCTGTTAGCAGCTGTTTCTCTGGCTTGAGTCTGTAGCTTCACAATGTTGATGAATTACTCTTTTGTGTTGCTAGGTGCCCATCAACTTGCGGCAACAAGATATACTTCAGGCACTGTATGTGTTTACACTGAGAAAAATATTTCAGCACCTGCATTTTAGAAATATAGAGACACATTCATCTCCTTTTTGTGGCATGATTCCCTTTTGTGTTAGGAAATCAAACTCCTGTAGTTATGTTTCAAGGAGATGAATTAGAAGTACCTTTCAAAAGTACAACTAACGCACATGCTTATCTTGCCTTTATTGTTCGCTGTCATTATAAAGACAAGTGCTGCTTCAATCAAGTGATCCACCTGCCAGAGTATAGTGCTTTATATAACGAACATTTCTCCTCTAAGTGACTGTCCACACTGACATTCACACAGTGAAGGTATACATGAGCAGCTGCTGGGAGGCCTACAATCCAACCTGGCAGTAGCACGCTGGATTGCCTCTCGCCCTTCTCCACGCCCGCTACACCTAATGAACACTTTCATCACCTCGGTTCCTCTCAGCCACTAGCTCGAATTTTAATTGTAGTTTAGAGCATTGCTCAAAACTTTCTGTAACATAGTTGCTATTTCTATTTTTGTTCTTTAGCATTTAAATCTACTTCCTTTTCTAGGACTCTCTCTTTTTCCTCTTACGGCTTCCACAGCTACACCGTCTGGTTTCTTGTAATCTGTCACCTGAGGTATCAAGCCTGGTTCAAGAAAAATGCCTGCAGAAACTTTAAAGATTTATCTTTGACAAATCTCTGTGCTTGAAATTTGAATTCAAGTGACTAGATTTCTCCTCTGGCTCCGTTCAGGAGTCCGATCTCAAAGCTCTACTGTGCAATGCAAAGCACAGGTCCTCAAAATATGAAGGGTCCCAGGGAGCCTTAGGACACCTCTGCTCACCTACCGACAAACCAGACTGTACAGACAGCATATATGGACCAGTCTTGGAGTTCAAGGGAAAAGGAACAGAGTCAACTGTTCCAGTGCCCAGACTGCTGTGGAATACAAAGCTGCATGTAGTGTTGTCCTTTAGCTACTATGACCTTTAACCTTCTATTCTGCTATTTGCTCTTCTATCCGCTGAGTGTTTGACCATTGAGATGTACAGCTGCAAACATATCTGCAGGGAATTTTTCTAAGGTCTGCAGAGTGGTCACCTGGACCTCTGCCCACACCTTTGCTTCCTCTTACCAGTTATAACCTACTACTTCAGGGTAACACTTCAGTAATTTTCCTCTTTAGGATTCTTCCTTTAAGGAATAGTTTTTGAAGCCAGTTTTTGATGCCAGGAGCCCAATAGTGTGAATACAGGCACTCACTTGAAAACAAAGAGAAAGTCTGGATGTCAGAATCAGGAAGCTGTATTTAAGGCAGAAACATTTTCATTCCTTTAAGTCAATGAATACTCTTTCACCCTGCTTTATTAGTTCTTTTCCAAATATTATTTCCCAGGGAGACACAGTATCTTTCCATCGTTCTAGCTATCTGACTTCTTAACATTTGCTTTGCTGGATCCTAAATTTTCTTTGGATCACTGACCTCCCTGAACTTTTAACGAGCCCAGCTATCAAGCCCTAGGAAGAAGCATAGTTCTACAGCTACAGTCTACTAGACTTGGTGAAACCTGGGGAAATAAGTGCTCACTGAATTGTGATACATGATTCAGTTGGTCTGCATTACTACACCTTTTGGTTGATTCTTCCCCAGACAACCAGATGATAGTTTTTATTTGCAGAGGTAAGCTGCTGTCATCTCACAGTTACAGCAACTTTGTTTCCTCATTTACTTTGGCAATAGCTGGTCCCGGTTTAGAGAGATGGTAGTTTTATAGCTCTTCTTGTCATAAGATTTCTTAAGCACATAAGCTGGAGACGTCCTGCAGAAACAGCTAAGCCAATAAAGATGTGTCGAAGCACTATGAGAAGGAGAACTGTGTAAACATGTAGATGTGAATGCAATATTATAAGACACTGCAGTGCTCATACTCACATACCACGAAAATATTTAATGTGGTAGCATAATATTTGAAATACGTTAGGGGGCAACTAACTAAAGATTGCTTGGCAATGAACAGGCAAAATGAAATACAGTTAAGCTTGCACGCTCATTCCAAAGGTTATAAAACCAGATCTTCTGAACATTCAACCGTGCAAAAATTCTGTCACTATATTTCTGTACGGAGAATAGGAAACCAGTCTTCAGAAAGAAACAAAAGCTATATGGAGGCACATGATCTGTTTGGGCAAAATAATGATCTGAAAATGACGTATGGATTATGTTCCATTTGTATTCTCATTGAATTCCATCAGTTTCAATGCAATGACTTACAGAAAAAAAAGGTTTCTGCTGAATCTGAGGAAATATATCAGATTTTGGGCTGTAATTTCTCTTGGTTTTAGCCTGCCAGACATTGAAATAGGACTAACTTCCTCCTTTATTTTTGTCAAGACAGAGCACATGTTTTTAGTAGTAAATTCTTGTAGAATTACTGGTTTTATGAAATAGCTCCCTGAAAGGAGCATATTGTTTGGATAGCTCTTGCCCAAATAGACTGTACATTATGAAAAGACTCATATAGGGCTTTTAAGTGTTTATGTCTTCTTTTCACTTGACAGACCATCCGAGTTCTGAAGAACATCTGTATCTTTTGGTGCTGTAGAATACAGACGGTTAGTGTACCAAACTTGTTTGTCTTGGTTTATCAACAGACGTTTTAATCAGTTTCAGAATGAATATTGTCTTCATATAACTTGAGGATGACACAAGAACATGAATTACACAAAACGTCCTGTAATGAGGGTGACACAAAACGTGAACGTAACCAAAAAAAGGAGGACTTACGAACTACTTAATGTGAATTATATTTAGGAAAAAAAAAAAAAAGAGAATGCGGGAAAGAGAAAGGAGGTCGAGGGGGATGACAATGATCGTGGAAGACTTTGCACAAAAAGAGTCCCCAGTATCCAACCTGACTGAAAAAAATGAGAAACACTAAATGAATCATCAAGCATTCTCCAAGGAGCTCAGTCCTGCACCTATGTAGACATGAGTGGGCATTTGTGACCCATGGAAAATTACCTACCTCACTTTGCAGGTCTTGCTGTGACAGCAGGAGCAAATGGTAGCGTGAGGAAGAATTAATATTTCTGTTTTATAGGTCAAGCTCTTAGTGACATTCTGAAACGTGTTAAACGATGTAAAAATCATAAATAGTAAGTCCATCAGAACTAGAATGATTATACATTTTTCAGTCAAATAGGAACGTTCCATTTCTTAAAATCTGGAGAACGTCCTGGGAAGAGGATGCGCTGGTTTGGGGCAGGGTTTTGGTGACATAAATGCCATTTTACATGACTGTTATTAAAAATAGTATGCTTTGCTCTCGGATCAAACCTTCCTGAGCAGACATATTATCCTTCGTTAATAATCTTGTATTAGAGAAATAGATCAAGCTCTTAAGGAGGGTCTAATGACAGATTCTTTTTTCTTTATATTTCAGCTAAAATGTTAAGCCTTGTGTCTTTTTATAGGTTTTATACTTCCTAGTTAAAAATACATACGCCACTCCCTCCAACTGAGAGTGAGAAAAAGGAGCACTCAAAAGTGCTTTACAGTTACAAATCCTCAAGTAACTGACATTTAACACTACCGAAAAGAATGAAGAGGGACAATTTCAGCTCACAGGACTGCAAACTAAACCAAGAAACTCTGTCAGAGACTATTGTGCACAAAAGAACCGAGGGGAGGGCTTACAAAGACAACACTCATCCGTATGGAGCACTGCACTTCAATCGCTTTTCAGAGAAGATCAAATACAGTCTGCGTTTAGTACCTGGTGCAGGTTCTTCCACCGGGCAAGACAGATTCAGTTCTTACACTTGCATTTTCAGAGGAATGAACCTGGGGAATTAACAGGCCTCTGGGTACTGGGCGTGTAACTCCTGCGGAAGGCTCGTCCTTGGGCTTGGCGAGCTTGCGTGCTGAGTGATCATGAGTAAAGGGCTACCCTGAGGCTCTTAGGCACACAGTGCCGAACATTTCAGGGAGAGTTTTCCTTAGAGGTGTCACATCTTTATTTTTATTCCATGCTCTCCCTAAATTCTCATCCACCTCACTGGAAAAGTATATGCAAATTATGCAGACACCAACCCACATGTATTTGGCTGAAAATGTTTTTTCATGGGAAATTAATAACCATTAGAGTATTTTTATCAAAAAAAAGAAAGTTAAGGGTTCTATAACTTTTCACATTTGCAGTGCTAACTGTCCTGAAAGATTAAAGAACTAATCTTCATTATAATGCTACCCATAAAATAAGAACTTAACATTTTTTTTTCCTTGGGAAATTATTAACTCATAATGAAATGTTACACATGTTAAGCCTGGACTTTTATTTCTGATGATATGTACAAATCATTCCAGTTTCATCTTATGCTTCTTGATGAAAAGAATTGGTTTCCTGTTACACTAATGGATATAATTTACTTTATCTGCTGGAAACAAAGAGATTAGCCATCCTTCAAATTTTCTCATCTGGAATAAGCCCTAGTTTCATTGCTTCAGTTCCATAATTACAGCATCTTGGGAAACTGAAGAAAGACACTCAAAAGCAACAACAACCACCACCAACTCCAACTTCCACAAAAACTCGTATGATTTGGTGGCCAGTCTTAAGATGTTCATTGTTTTATTCCTACCTGTTCCCAGTGTGTTTGTTTGCCTAAGGAAAGTGTTTGGCCTCCTCTGGAAGCAGCTAGTTTCCATGGATTAATTATATATGGTCTTAGAGTAACTACTTAAAGTGAGGAAGTGATGTTGGCCTCATTTTACAGATGAAAAACTGGGGCTCAGAAAGAGTAAGTGATTAACTGAAGTAACAGATTCTGTTGCAAAACCAGGGCTTGAACTCTACTCCAAAAGGTCTAAAGTCTACAAATGGAATTAAGCATAAGATAACTCCTTCCTCTCTAACTAGGATAAATAAATTATCAAGCTACTGGCAGCTGGTACCATCATCTGAGAGAAAGCTAAATTTATGAGAAAAAATGCAATGCTGAATGATTATAATTAATTTTATACTTCTGCTGCTGCTTTATTGCTAACATATAGGCACATATCTCTTACATAGCATTGTTTAATATGTCACAGAATCGTTGATCTGAAACTGTTTCCAAAGACTACGTATTCTGTCTCTCTGATACGAAGAGGAATTAACCACACATATGTTATCTCTTGATAAACATTCATGTCAGACTTCTAGTGGCAGAAATTCCACAGTCTTTCCAGGATCCACTCCAGTGCTTTACTACCTTTACAGTACAAAGTTTTCCCAGTATCTAGCCTGAATCTTGCTCACTGTGTTTTAAAATTCATAGATACTTTCCTCATTGCAAATCTTTGTAATGATTTGTATACTAGTAACTACTACGAGCTCCCTCCAAACTCCCTCCTTAGGCTAAACAATGCAAGTTCATTCTATATTCAACTAGAGTCAAATTTTCATAATCGCCTGACCATTCCTGTTGATCTGCTCTGCTCTGGACTCCCTGCTTTTGACCCACATCCTTCCTCAAATATTGTGCCCAAAATACTCCAGATAAGATCTCAAAGGAGATGGGTAAAGAGATTCATGTGCGAATCGAAAGAAATGGGTCACCACCAAAAACTATCTATCTATCTGTCTAGGTGGCTAGGTAGCTAGCTTTTTTCTGCCTAATATTTTCTGTTTTGAAAGCCAGCAGCTGGTGCATGACAGAAAAGTCTGAAAGTTGGGGAAAATGGGAGTTTGTAAGAGAAAAACTCTCTCCTGTATCATTCACTTGCAAGGCTGGGTGGGTCCTATTCATATTTTTTATTGGCATTTAAGCCAGTGTTTGTTTGCACAAACACATCTTTGTTTCCAAGGCCTCAAGCAATCTGAAATCAGCATCTGTGACTGCTAGTTCTGGAAGTTAACCAACAAAATGGTTCTTTTAAAAAATCTAATAATGAAATGGAATCTAGAGTGCAGGGAATATTTTATACATGATACCATGCCCTGCTGTGATATTTATCTTCATGGCTGCTATACACAGGTCTTAAGTTATCCTTTTTACTGCTGCAAAGATAAATGCCTCAGCACAATAATTCATTATGTATTCTCTCTCTAGGTTTACCTTATACAAAGCAGAGATGCATTATCCAGTCTTTGCTGATGCAAGACAATTTGGGAAGAGTTGCCCACTTCATTCAAAAACTGCAGACAGCAACGGCACACAATGTTTGGGACCAAAATCCACAGGGCTAAAGCTCAAGGCTAGAAACATCTCTGCTCTGGAAATTAGAGGAGCTCAAACACTTGCCTCCCCTAACTTAATAAAGCCCACATGAACCAAAGTGGAGTACCGGGTTTCACTGATCCCTTGAGATTTTCTTGGCTTTTGGTGTATTTTTTCACTCTTAGTGCCTAATATTTTTCTCTGACTGATTAGAATTGTTATTACAATGTCAAAAAAAATACCAAGCATATGACAGTATTTTCCTGACACTTCACCAGAGGCTTAAGGCATTGGGAATGGAGAGAATGATAGCCTAGACAGCCTCAGAGCACAGCTTTTTCCTTTGAGACTCATGAGTAGAGCTAACTCCCTCAGTGATAAGTGATGAAAGGGATAATTCATTTTTCTCCACCCAGCCAGCAAGAAGATGGACACAAGATGTGGAGAAATGCATATTAAAAAGAAAAATTATGTAAAAGTAAATTGTGGATAAGTGTAACAGCTCCCAAGCGGGCACTGTGTTACGGCCCTAAGTGCACCAAGAGGCACTGCAACCTCTTCTCCCTGCTCCCGAGGGGTTTGGCTGTCTATGTTCAAGGTTGGGGCTGAAGCGGTGTGGCTGCGATGCCCTGAGTCAGACTGCTACAAACATGAGAAGGAGCCATGAGGAATCTCCCCTGGTGCCTCCACCCCAGCAACCTCAGCCCTTTGGCTGGAGAGCTGCATTTGAGTTCACCCCTTGCCCTCGGTCCTTCCTGAGCTGCTCACAGGGTGCCCCACACCTCCCTGGCCCTGACCCTGCCTTGCTGGCTGGCTTCCTGGCTTGACCTCAGATCTGCCTCACTGCTGGAGATTTCTCTGGAGATCCCTGTGCTCCCGTCTTACCCTGGTTACCATCACTGGACCTGCTCTGCTCTCCTTGTTGAGTGCTGGGGGACTCTGCCCTTGTTGGTGAAGGTGCTGCCTTGCTGGCCTTGCCATCACCCTTGGCTCGCGGCTCCTCTTCCCTTGCACAGCAGCCCACTCTTGCTGCTCTCTGATGCACCACAAGTATTTGAACAAAAATCTTCAGTACTGCAACACAGACTGCTAGTCTTGGAGGTGTGAGTTTAACTTGAATAAATGAAAGCAGAAAGTCATTTACTATCAGACGTCAACAATCAGTTAGAGGAGAATGCAGCATAACAGCTGCAAGGAGTGACTACGTATGAAAGTCAGCTTGTTTTACAAGCAGCCTATCGATTGACAGGCCAGTCTGACAGACAGCAGACAACTCACACCCTCCAAAACACCCCTAACATCTCTCCACGGCCTTTGTGGCAGACTGGTGGGAGAGGACAACTTGGCATGCGGTAAAGCCAGCCAGAGCTTTCCTTTCAGCCTGCTTCCACTTTGCAGCAAAAATGAAGGCTAAATTACGTGAGTGTAAATAGCTCTTTATCATCTGGCATGCGCTCAGAAAGACCAACAGGATGTTCTACAATGAAAAAGAGTTCCTAAACAGTTCTTTCTGTTCCTATGACAGAAAGAAAATGCTTCAGCTGCAGAATATGCAGCATATTCTAACTTTGAGAATGCAAATGCTAAGAAGGAGGCCAGACCTTATTCTGGAGGGTGAAACTATGTGAACTGCTGGGAAATGATCAGCGTCTTGAAAATGCTGTGCAGAAATATGGGAGCCATATATGTTGGTCATAGTTGTCATATAAATAAACCTCAAAGGAGAAAACATTTTTGCATACTCTAGTTTCATGCAATTAACCAATCAAATAAGCCCTTTTCTGTCTTAGCTTGAGACAATCCCTCTAACTATGTAGAACAGTTGTTCACATTTTTTAAAGGAGAAAGTACATCAGTACTGCTATGGCCTTTTATAGCTCTGGGGATTTTATTCTCTATTACATAAAATAATAAGTTAAAAGTGTCTATAAATATATTTTTAACATAGAAAAATTTCTCTAGAAATAAAGAATTAGGTTGTTCAGAAGAATTCCCAATCTAATATTCCTAGTGCTGTCCAGATGGCACTGGCGTGTATATCCAGTGTACTTCCTTTATATATCCAAGACATGTACATGCAAGATGTTGCAACCATAAATGACATATCATGCATAAATGATTACCAGCAGTGCTTCTTTTAACATCAGCAGTCATCCTTATTATTATCCTTATTTGGAATCTGCAACAAAATTTGCCTTCTGGATTAATACATCGAAATCAGCATACCTTTCAGCAAACAAGGAACACACATATACTTAACATATGATATGTAGCCATTCAGAGGGCTATATTTTCTCAGACTAAAGCACTTTAACACCTGCTAACAACTAAGCTAAAGAGGTAAGAAAAGAATATTCATGTCAATTATAATAAGAAAATGTTTAAAAATAAGGTGAACCTTTGAGAATTGAAAAGTTTGAAGTATAAAGCTGCATACGTTACTTGGCTGTGTGGGAGTGGCTCAAAGTAGCGAACATTTCTGCGACAAAATGCCATCACTACAAGAGATAATCAGTATTTTGTTGAAATATATTATCAACTGTTTTTGTTTGTGACAGTGCTTTTCTCCTGGGGGTCTCCACATACCTTACAGAAACCGAGTGCTTCATAATACACTGATCATTTACCCAAACATTATTAAAAGCATTTATTAACATCAAAGATGAACAATGGTTAAATACTACACTACGGAAAGTTGAAAGTAGAATCCTGGGCCACATCATATCAACAATTTAATGCCAGTCTGTCAGATTAAAAGGTTGTCAATATATCAATTTTTGACTCTATCTCTCTTTCTAGTTAGCAGACAAAACTCTGACTTTTAAGGAAGAATCATACCAGATAAAGTAAACATTTCAGTAAATTAGAAGGCAATAGGTTAATACGGTCTATTCCACCACAGAAATCCATTTGCCTCTCTTGATATCTTATTTGGAACTTTTGCCAGCATGTTCAAGATTAAGCAGAGAGGATTTTTTGCTGGGTCAAAGCCTTAGAGATTACTGTGCGAAGAAAGGTCTGTCTACTTTCCAGTCTCCTTCATTTCCTATTTCTTGCTATTTTTGATAGCACGTTCTAAATGAGTAAATATCTCACCTCAGAAAACAGGCTAGATGACCAGAAATGTATTAGGCTTTTCCGAATTGAAAACAATGTAGAGTACAAGGAGAAAAAAATTATTTCAAATGCACTATCTCAGTTTGTATCAAAGTGTAGAACCAGCATGAAAGGTTGATATTTACAAATTACTGCCCACTTTACCACTAATCACTTTGATGCCATGATATATGTCCCCAGGACATATAGGACTAGATAGATGGTCCAAGGAGCGACTGCGGAACAAATTAGTCTATAGGATCAAAATCATAGCTCAGCTGAGGTGGGAGACAAAAAAACAGCTTCGATATATCTCCATTTCCTCTGACCTCATTACAGTCCTAGCACAACTTTTGACTTTCCTGTTTCAGCATCTGCTTGAGCCCTGGAGCTTACCAGCTGCTATGAGTCTAAGAGTTGTTACAGCGCCTAGGTATGGCTAGGGTGTGAGGATACCCCAGGCACATACCTCTCTGGCAGGCAACGCTTCATGAAATCTTTGGATAATTGGAAGTTTTGGGGGGAATCTGTGTAACATAAGCTTTTTCCAAGAATGTTTTCACAAGCAGAATTTTCCCCATTTCTATTCCATGTATGAAGCCAACAGGAACATGAAATTTTCTCAAAGAAAATGTATGCTTTGTAATGGGAAACAGAGGTAGCAAAAATTTTACTTCTCTTTTTAAGGTAGCTTGCGGCATTTCTGAATTTCCTTAGTTAATTATATTGCAGGAAATTGCCAGAAAAATTGAGCAACCAAGAGAAGGGGAGAAATCTTCCTGATCACAGATCCTTAGCAAGCTGGAACACTTCTTAAGAAGAATTTTACAATTTTAGACCCTTTTTAGACGACGGGTCTGACGTAGCTTGACACTAGAACATCAAAATCTCCTTGTGATTTAAAGCCATACAAAACTCCATTCAAAAAATGAGAAAGATATTTTGGTTTTGACCAAATCAGATCTGCTAAAAGTGTTCACTATTTTATTGCCAAGTTTCTCCTGATATTCCAACTTCTGAGCAGCTCCAATGAAATGTCGCTTTAAAACCCACCAAGCATTTTCTTCTATCCCTATTAAAACAAAATAAAAAAAGCGACAATAATAAAAAATCATCAAAAAATAAAGCAGCTTCTCTTCTTTTAGAGGATGCTTTTTCACTTTCTTCAAGTATGGATTTTTTTAACTAAAACCCCTACTGACCTGAAAATCAATATAAATAATAATCTGCCTGTGAATAGCTTAAAGTTCTGCATCTGGCTAGCCACTGGGGTTTAAAATATCTTATTCCAATAAAGCCAGGTTCATAACTGGATTATGTATGGAAAATCTATTTCTAGTCACCTTCTTTAGCAGAGATGATAATACAAAGATACTGCTAGTATAGTAGACTTTCCATAGCAGACAAATGGTTGAGTGCAGTGACTGGGATGGCAAATATGAAAATATTTCACCACAGATAACCTCGTTTATTATTATTATTATTTTTGTTATTATTATTATTTAAGTGATGTTCCCAGATAACTGTAACCTAGATCAATTAAATTGAAATAAGTATAACAATTAAGTTCACTTTGTAACTCTCTTTTCTATTTGTTATAGTTGAATCAGCTTGGCTACTGAGAATAAATTGGCCTTTTCCATTTTCTTTATAGTGAACATTGTAGAGCTATAGTATACAGAATTTATTGGAACTGCTGTGGGAGGACCTAAAATTTGTGCATTTGCCACCTCTGGGTATTACTGAATACCAGACTCAAGACTGTAAAATATTTTATTCTCAGTCTTAGGCACCCACAGGTGTAGCTGGTTACCAGAAAAGAGCAGACCACAGAGCAGAAAAGTACGCCCCGAGGGGTAGCGTGTGACAGCCTCCCAAGAGCTGGTGAGCTCCAGAGACCAGCTGTCCTGCTGGATCCACAACAACTTAGAAACTCAAGACCCCAAGGGTCAGACAAACCAGAATGAGGCCACTGGCATGCACCGGCACCAGCAGTGGGTTGTACAACTCAGACCATGTGCAAGCAGGTGGCTGCTGTATGCAAACAAGGACTATAGGATTGCACGTGGATCTGGTGGAGCAAGCGAACCTTGGAGGCTTTCTCAGAAACTAACCAGAACGACTGGTGCTTCAGGGCCAGCCCCTGCTTCTGCCTCCTCAGCTGGGGTTGTGCTCCCAACTGCAGCTGGTAACTTTGAGGGGTGCTGAGCATGCTGAGAGTGAACTGCATGAGGGGATATGTCACTGTACTGCATGAATAGCTATTTGCTATTAGCCATAACAGCTTGATTCTATTAATAGCTACAGCTTAATTAAAAAAAAAGAGTTCTAATAAATACTGGTTGTGATATGTGTCTCTTCCTGACTCAATCCCCCATCAGGGAAAAGGGAATTTGCCACCAGGGTATAGAGAGGAAGGCAATACAGACAAAAGCTTGGGTCTAATTAGGAGGAGAATGCTAAAATTCATTGCTTGTCCTCAAGTATTGCACAGAATTCCTTCTTCTTAAAGCTAAAATCAGTTTTGCCATCATTTCTACATAACCAAGATATCACTTTTTACATCCTTCTATTATATCGAATTCCTTATTAAAAAAAAAAAGATGGAATTTAGATATTCAAAATGGTGCTTATGAGTCTTCATGATTTTGATCTGTGAAAGAGAAATGAATATCACCCTGCCTTTCACAAAAAGGAAAATATGTGAAGAACAGAAAGGTGACTGCATATTGTTTACTGGTTACTTAATCAGGTATGAAAGTTCAGCAGCTCTATGTTATCTGGCAAATGACCCAGAAATATTCTATTCTAGACTGAGAGAAATGAATTAAATCATTATATCAAAGTCAAGAATAGTTATCTGAGATTAGCAATGTTTAAAAAAAAAATCAGCACATGACAAAGAACTCAAATTAACATTTTATTCCTGGCAGCCTGTGTCTAAGGTTAAAGGTTAAAAATGTGCAATTTACTTCAGTCAACATAGTGTTATACTAGTGATTGCATTTAAATGTAATTACAGGTAATTTCAAAACTGTTTTCATTGATGAAATATAGTAAAGGAATAAAATATATGCAAAATCCTAAGCTTTATTCAAACCTTTCATCAAAGGTTTTGAAAAGTCATTAGACGAACCCTAGCAGGACAAGAACAGCCAATCATCCTGAAAGTTAACCTTGTTTATGAAATATTTTAATAGTAACAATCTGATCCAATGCCCCTTCAATTCACTGTGATGATGACCCTAGTTTATTCTTTGCTTTTGACTTTGTCCTCATTTATGGAAACAAAAAAGATGTCAAAAACTGTGTGAAATCATAGTGATATTGTATTATTACTCATATTTTCAAAGGTTGAGTGTTTGGTAGACCTGTACCACAGCTGGTTTTCTGGGGCAGAGAAGAACCTGAAAAAACAGAATCTTAGAGGCAGACTAAATCAAGTGTCCCCAGGAGGTACTCCAAGTCCTCTGTGGGTGCAGGTAAGAACATGCACAGGACCGTGGTTTTGATGCCAACATGCTTAGGAGGCTGTTACGTCTGACTGTCTGGGGTTTTTGTTTAGAACTGACTATTACGAACTATCTAGACAACATAACTCTTCTAGATTAGTTTTGTCCAATTTTTATTGGATCTAGGATAAGAGAATTGTGCCTACCCGACCGTGACCAATTTGTATATACATGAAATTCTTTGTACACCTACAGTATCATGCCTTAATATGTTGTTTAAAAATATGTACCACTAATTCACATTTTCACCTGATTTCGTGTGCACATGTTGTAGAATCTATTGATTTATACCCTTATGCTTTTGAGAAAATGTAGCCTTCTACATATCAAAATAAAGTACGTATGCATATATAAACTCGGAAATACCAACACGTGAAATAATGAGTTCGTTTCTAATGCAGGCCTAATTATATTTTAATAAACATGCTCACACACACACACCAATTTAGAAATATAATTATGAAGAAGAATAATCAAGAGGTCATCACCTTAACACAGATGAGACTCTGACTGCATTGTTTTCAAATGTGATATGCTGCACCATTGAAAATGTATATGAAGTGTGCATTACCTAAGGAGTAAACTTCATATCTTGTAAAATAATCATAAAATTTGAATAAATGCCGCAGCGTTCGTTGCATTTGTTTTACAGATAGGAACCTAATAGTAAATGACTTAATAGCAACATTAGGCAGACACATACAAGCACGCACTTAGAATGGTTATTCTGTACCATGAGTTTAGCTTGGTAGAACTGCAATATCCATTTCACAAGAAATTCTATGCTTCTGAAATTTTCTTTTTTCTGACTTAGAAAAAGTATTTCTTAATTTTCTGTGAAACCTCTCTCAAAAATTTTCACGTATTTTGTTGCAATTTCAGAGATTTTGTTTAGGACAATAAAATGAAGAGGTTTTTAAGCAACAGTCATTTTAAGCAAAGAAAAAAACATGTTCTACATATAAGAGTATTTTCAGAATCATTGAAACTCTTCATACCTTTTCCTCAATGAGTTTTGGATGACATAGGTATATTTCCAGGGAAAGTTCTGTTTTAGTGACATAATGTTTTTCGAAGTTTCCAGCTAATTCTCACTGTAAGCACACCTCCTCTCTAGTGAGTTCAAAGTTACACGGCTGAACAGGGTGCCTCGGACAAATTCAGATCCGCATCGGAACACAGTGACCCTACCTACAAGGTCTCCCCCAACTCATTTTGCAACTATATGTCTCCACCGTTCAATTCTCATCCTTTCTGCTTTCTGATTTCCTGATCTTCATGACTTTTGTTGCTTCTGGTCTGTTTCCTGATTGCGCAGTTACATAGACATCAACAGAAAATAGGAAACCTGGGCGGACTTGTTGGAAGAATGACAAATTGGATGCAACTGCAAGAAATCTGTTTTTTGGTTGATAGTTTCAAGAAGAGAAGAATCTGAAGTTAGTAAATAGCTTTAGATTAGTGGATCCCCAATTTTGGTGGTCAGTTGACCACTGTGAGCCATCAAAACTTCTCACCATCAACTATACACCCTCACCATCAACTCAGGGCTGAAAACACTGTGCTAGGACATTGCTCCAGCAACCAGCTACGCCTGGTTGTGTTCACTTGAGCCTCCTGAGGCACTAGAAGTTCACAGACTCCTTACGACACAAGGCTAGAAATAGCTTCAAAACATCTGTTCCTGAGAACCAGTAACAGAAACTACCAACTCATATCTGTAGCTTAACTAGCCCTTTCATGCCCAGATGGGGTCACATCTTGGTAGATAAGGGCATTCTTCTTTTAATCTGGGAACATTATGTTTGATAAGTAACCCAAGTGAATGGGTAACCAGGCAAGCTCAAGCCTCCCTCACCCCTCTGCAAATCAGCATACAGTCTGTTAAGGACCAAGTGTTTTGAATCCCTTTGTTTTGGGCAATCGTTCTGAACCTAAAGCCCTCCAAGAGATGTACTTTGTCTGCTCTAACAGCTTAAATGAGAGCTGCTACCCCAGCTTCCCTCATCAGCAGTGGGACAGTGTGATGGTGTGCTCTTCCCTTCTTCAGTGTGCTCTTCCCCTCCCCCTGTAAACAGCACATAGCCAGGGGCTAATTAATTATGCACCCACCCAAATATGACTACAACTCAATCGTCTTACCCCATAAATAGGCAGCCCAGAGCCTGCTGAGCTCTTCTAGCTCCTCTGTATGGTAGTGGGCTGCATGGCAGAAGCTCCTCTTGAGTAAAGATGCTGCTCAGGGTTACCGCTTGACATTGAGAGATTTCTTACCTGTGACAGATCCTTGGTAAGTGACTAATAGCATGCTGAAACTTTGCAGACTTTGCTGAGTTGCATCTCATTGATTGTGCGTGTTGTCCTTAGACATAAACTGTTGACCAAGTTTGGGACTAAGATTGGATCCAGCTGCACCCAGACTCCTCTGAGAAGGAGTTTGGAAAGCACGGAGGTCCATTCTGAACCTGTGTCTCAATGGGATGGTCTCCTTGACACTTTTGTCTGACCCTGTCCTCCACACAGTAAATAACTTAAAAAACCTTGCTGTTGACCCTTGTTAAATCACTGTCTTATTTACAATTCAACCTTATTAATCATTATCTTACCTCAATAAAATGTATGGCTGCTTCTCTCTTATGAGTGAAGTGCATCACTCCTTGCTCATCTGCAACAGATAGGCTGCTGCTGATGGCAGAAAAGGATGTTATTGGTGGTGCAAGGGAAAGAACAACTGTGACAGGAATGGAGCATGCAGGAATGTTCTTCTTTCTTTCTTCCTTTGTCTGTTCAAGGCTGTAGTAATTGTTTTATCCTTGTCCAGTGCTTTCTGTGCCTTTGGACAACTGAACTGTACAAGCAATAAGCCTAGGAGACAAAGGTTCAGTGTCCTAATTACCAGCAAAGGGCCACGTGAAGAGATTCACAGTCTGAGGCTAACGAGGAAGAAAGGGTGGGAGAAACAAAACTGCCACTGATCTGATCCTGATAGGACTCTAGCCAGAGTAGATGGTACAGTTACGATATTTTTGCTTACTTTGCTTAATTTTTGCACTTGAGTAATTTGAAAGTATAAAAATTATCATGTGGGGTCAGACCAACCTATTCAGTTTCTGGTAGTGGAGAAAGCTTACGGGAGAGTGCAGAAGCACGATAAATGCTATCATTTCTGTGATCTTTTTCCCTGATGTATCTTCCTGTATTTCAGTAAACAGTAGGCAAGGCCTTTTTACTTGGAGTTTCAATCAGACTCTCACAGTTAGTTTGTAAGGATGGTCAGGTTGGAACAGGTTGCCCGGAGAGGTAGTGGAGTCTCCTTCCCTGGAGATACTCAAAACCCGTCCGGATGTGATCCTGGGCAATGTGCTCTAGAGGTCCCTGCTTGAGCAGGGAGGTTGGACTAGATAATCTCCAGAGGTCCCTTCCAACCTACACGATTCTGTGATTCTGTGATCCTACTATGTTTAGAGAAGAAGAAAGAAAGTGTTTATCACATGCGGAGAAAACCATTTTTGACAAATAAATCAGCTATAGTGACATCTATCTCCAAGCATTTGTAAAGGCTTTTATAAATGGAGCAGGACAGAATCTCCCGTTTTCCATGCCTGCCGAAAGGAAGGCACATTTTGTCTGTATCGCTCTTGTGGGCTATTTAATAACTGTACACTTTTCTCTCTTTTTTCTTTTTTAAAGATAACAACTAAAAATGGCAAATCCTTAACAATAAATTTTCTGTCATCTTTTAGCTCCAGTCATTTTTCCTTCACATTGCTTGATCCTGTGATTCTGCATGCTGGGACCTACTGGATTTCTTGCATATGCACCTTGTATGCTTGCTGTATTTTGTGACTGGGGCACAGACAAGACAGAGCAGAATTCTTATCTGCTCAGAAAATAAGGGTGAAAGCAACCTGCTCTCATGATTTTCTTGCTAAATGGCAGTCATAAGGTTGAAATACTGCTTACTAAGCACAAGAATTATTATTATTCATGCCAGCAAGCATATCTAAATTAAGCAGAAAAAAAGCATAAAATGAGGCTTAAAATGTTAGTTTTGTCTTTGGAGAAGAGGTGAAAGCTGCATCATTTTTCATTATTACCATTAGCTCCCCCAGAGGTAAGGTTAGTTCAGCATTTGCAGTTTAAACTCCTGTTTCCAGAGGTTAACAACTCAGCTGTAAGGCTTCAGTCTCAGTTTAAACATTTGGCAGAGTTGCTGCCTTCAAATAATAGCTCTGGTATATATATATAATACCTTTTCACAAATGGTCTCAGAGCACTTTAACACACTAAAGTGTATAATGGCTTGTTTCTTCTGCCATTAAAATGCAGCCACTTTTTAGGTGGAATACAGTCTCAGAATGCAGTGAGCTGTGTAACACTGTAGACGAGGAATAAATGTTCATATTAAACTGAAGCTATAGGAAGAATTAATACATTTGTATACCTTCAAATTTTAGAACATTTCATAGGTTTCCTGGTATTTTAAATGAGTAACATTTTCACGTTCTCTACATATGCTTTTATAGTCACAGCTATAGTACAGCAGTGACAAGATTAGAGAACATATTAAAAGGACACAGACAGCTTTTTATTACTTTGAATTCTTCTAATCATTCCTGTTTTCAAAACCTTTTTTAGCAGCTTTTTATTCAAGGAGATTATGCTCTTAGTTATCTAAGTGTTGCTTGAGCACAATGGAAAAATTTCAAAGCACAAAAAACCTCACGTCTCAGATAAAGCTAATAAACAATAAACATGGCTATAATTAGCTCAGTTGCTTTTGTATTTCCTACCAAAGAATCAACGTTTTGGCACTGATATGTGAAAAAAAAGAGGATTATTTGTAAATTTGCTGCTTCAGTAGGAAGAAGTAATAACAACGTTACTGTCAGGAGCTTTTCGAGATAGACAGCTGTGGTGAAAATATTCAAATCCATGTGCCTGAAGTTAGGTTCTGCTTCTCTGTTTAATCCTTCAAATAAAAATCAGATGATTTTCAGTTATGCTGACCATAGCGGGAATGCAGAAGGGAGCTTGAGATATCCGATAATGCCCTGGAATGAATGAACATAGTCACCTGTATGAAAAAACCTTCAGAAGGAGCTTTGAGTAAAACATGTTAGGAAATCAGGACACTAGATGATTAAATGTGAATTTAGGTGGCACTTATAGGCAGCCAGATTTGAAAGGGCATTCTTTACTTTAGTGTTCAGGAACAAAATAAAAGCCTTAAAGGGTTAGGTGCAAAAAAAAAAGCATGCATCGACAAACTAAGCACTCAAACACTAAACTGTCTGGCCCCTGCAGCAGAGTCTCAATCTATCTCTATAGAGTCTTTAGTCTATCTCTATACCAGTTAATAAAACAGGGTGGCACTTACCAGAGATCATCTGAGCTGTTTCATTACTAACATGCTCCTTGGCACAGTTTTGGCCTTTGCCAGTTAATGCTCTCTTGGACAATGTCCAGGCTTGACTTGAGGAGCAGCATGTATCAGGGACAGCTCCCAAAAGACACTGTGGACATGGACTTCCTCTTTTAGGAAGGAAAGCCAAGAATCTGGGGTTGTTAATATAAGCTGCGTCATGCTACTTCGCCAAAGACCAGAGACAGGCCCTGGCTTGCTCTGTAGTCATAGCATAGATGCAGCCTCAGGGGTCTCGGGTGCTGACTTTCCAGAGTTCAATGGAGCCTAAGCAAGATCAAAGCCCTGCCCTGCACCTAGGGCAGTGCTAAAGAAAAGTAGGAAACGTTTAGTCTGAGGAGAGAAGGCCTAGAGACTCTTGGATGTTTTCAGAGCCTCAGCAGGTGGAAGAAGCTGTTATATCAGGTGCTTAAACTCAGCCTAAATCGTGCTTTAGGCCCTAAGTCAAAAGGGATTTAATATAGGAACACAGTATGTTTAAGCATATGTTATGATCAGTGGCAAACGAGCTGTGAATTGAGCGGATGTGAAGCAGTACCTTAGCACTAACCATGTGTTAATATACTTGCTACTACTAATCAACTTACAAGGTTGCACCAGCAGACTCCAGGTCTGAGCAAAATGATTTGAATCTGGCCATGAGATACTATTTACAGGTACCCAGAGGCTGTGTTTCTGATCTGGTTTCTAGTAGAATAAATCCCAAGCAATATCAGATAGTTTCTTCAAATCAGAATTACGCCAATAACAACTTTAAAATACCTGGGATATTTCTCTGCCAGTTAAGCTAGTTTATAGATACCTAGGATCAAAAATATAGCTTACACCTTGATGGTATTCTTTGAGAAAACATTAAGGTAACAAACATAGTTCTGTCCACCTAAAAACTGCCTTTGTGATCATCAATTCAAAGGAGCTTTGTAAATCTCAGCACCCTGAAGCTGCTGATTCTGAGTGACAGGTAGATCAGATCTGGTTCTTCTCTTACAGCTTAACCTCTGTTAGTGGGGGGAAAATGTAAATGTGCCGTAGATCAAAGAGAACTCTAGCTGGCAAGGAAAGAAAGATAGGGGAAAAAGATGACCTAAATTTTCAAAATGACTAATGACTTTGGTTATTCTGATTTTGAGCATCCTGATTTGAGGCATCTTAATGGGTCTTGGTAATCAGAGTGCAGTTACTCAGCATATCACACTTGAAACCCTTCAGAGAGTCTTATAAATGCCTATGAAATCCAGACCTATGCATGCAAGCACCCAAACAGAATTTCAGTGGAAGCTGAAATACTGCAATGCTTTCAGGCTTTTAGAAAGTGATTAGTAGTACCTGAGGTTTTCAGAGTTCTAACAACAAAAATATTTTCCCTTCTATTTTTTTTCTTAAACAGCCAGTCTGATGCCCCTTAAAAAAAAAAAAATCACATAGAATATTTGCAGAGACTAAGGAACTTCAAGCAAGATCTTTGCTTGAAATTCCTTAGTCTCTGCAAATATTCTATGTGATTTTTTTTTTTGCTATCCATGCTTTTCCAAGCATGGTATGAAGTTTATCTTCCCCAGTGACAACAATGAGCTGCTTTTCCTGGTTTTGTTACCTGTTTATATAGCAATGCTCTCAAGTGTTGCAATACATAAGCGTAGCAACAAACTAAACCTAGCCTGTTCCATTCACGGATATGTGGATGGGACAGAAGGTTTCTCCTCCCAGGGAGCTTCTGCCCAAGTCTGGCTGAAGGCAGTTCAGTCTAGTTATGTCACTTGCATGCCTTGCTGTCCACTGCTGTCATCTCCATTTCCATCATGCCAGCACATGCTTCCAACATTTTCTCTTCCTTCTAGTAGTTAAGATGGGGCCCCAGAGCCCTGATGAAATCCCCCCAGTGGCTCTGGCTCCTGCTTAACCTTTTCTCACCCTGTCTGCTCCAGCTCAGACCTGAAAGTCTCTGTGTTTCCATAAGGATGAACAGCTCCTCTTTGCTTCCACACCCTGGTTCTTGCCCCAGCCTGCGACCCAATGCTGCCTCTTCCCAGCCTCGCGTCAGTCAATGCTCAATGACCTGTCCACCAAGAGGCCTCAGAGAGCCCCCTTATCTCTCTGTTCACTGCCAAGATCACTGCAGGTTATGGCAGGCTTTCCAAGCGTTAGATCCTCGGGTACTACACATAACAAGCCAAATAAGGTTTAAAAAATAATACAGTTTTGCCTTGCTCTTTCACCTGAAAAAAAATCCTGACTCTCCACTGGGTAAACTGGTGCACTGGGATGCACTCCTAGGGCTAGCAGAGTAGCTACACCATATTTGCGCATGTTTCACAAACAGAGGCAAGCTGATTTTTCTCATAATTTAATTACTGGGGGGTGGGGAGGGAAGAGAGAAAGCAAAACTCCTGAATACTTATATCTGGGATATGGTGTATGGTAGAAAATTACAGAACACTCATTGCTTAAATTTTCCTCCTTTTTTTTCCTACAAAAACAGTATTTTCCTGATTTTTTTCCAGAAAAATCTAAACAAGTGTAAGCCCTGCCCTGGGCATCTGGTAAACTCTGTCCAGCCAGAGTTGCAGAAGCTTTCCAAATCTTACTGCAGCGGCCTGAGGGCCAGGGAGTTCACAGGGTGGGTTTACTCCGAAGCTACAAAAGCTGGAAGCATTATGGTTCTTGTCAGTCCCACACTGATCTGGCAGAAAATGTTGGAGGGGTCCAGCCCATCTTTGCTTATGCCTCAGTGAAAATGCTTGACAGATGAGACCTTGTTGTAAGTGCTAATTTTTGATAAATTTTCAGTAAGAAACTCTTTCAGCAGAAAGTACGCAATCAGTTCGGATCCTAAATCAACAATCATTTTAGAAAATGGTGAGTACACTGGGTTTACCAAGCCACAGTGGACAATATGGAACTCTTCCCCTTTTAGTTCTTGCATTGACCCCTAACACATAGTTTTGTTTGTTTGTCTGTTTTATCTTATTTATTTTTATTTTTTTACCAGACTACTCTAAGCAGAATGCTTCATGGCTTGAGCTGGGATGGAACCACCTTTCATGGTTTGCAGAGTGTATGAAGGCTTGGGTTATTTTTGGCTAGATCAGGGACATCCACTGATTCTGTCCTTAGTATGCCCTTTTATTATGAGCAATTACATATGTCTCTCGAAACTGTATGATTCCATATGGGATACAATGGCTAGGCTTAATGAGGTGCTTTATGGACGCAATTCAACATTAACTTTGAATTTCCTGGCTTTTGTTGATTTTTGTCACAACCTTAACATTTTTCAAACATAGAATCATTACATTAAAAAAATAAATCTGTATTTTAACCAAGATTTATTATGCCCCAGTGAGATAAACCGTGTTTTCACTGTTCAGGAATAACATGATTTATTTCCATGCAGCTGAACAGTCAACAAAAGGGAGAGAGAGATCTGAATGAAAAATAATACTTCCGAACAAAAAAAGAGTTAGACCTTTTCAGGAACTTGAAAGAAATCTCATTCAGTCCCAAGAATGAATATATCAAGCCCCTCATTCTGTCAGTTTCATGATATACTTTGCTTATTCTTAAATACAATTTAATAAGAAACCATTGATCTCAGTTTCCATTTTTAAAGTTTTCTGGAATATCAAGACTTTAACATCCCTCGTGTGTTTAGCTGCTGAGCAGACACAGAATCGCTGGCAAGAGGTGGTCAACTACCATGAACCCCTTAGAAAATGGAGTTGGGAGAGGTGCTTTGGGCAAACTTTCTGAATGCCAGAGCTGATGCCTGCATTACTATTGTGTCATCTCTGGCCTTTGGGCAAAGCTACCCCAAGGGCAAGTGTCTGAGGAGGTGTGTGTACCTGGAGCACCATCTGTGACACATGACCTGTAAAGCTCTCAGCAGATTTTGTTTTAGTTTTTCAAATGTTTCAGCATTCTTCTTTCCACTGAGTCCCAGGTGGAACGTCTCCATTTCAGTATAACCATCATAAGACCAGAGCTGGGACACTTCATTCGTTTGAAAGAGAAGGGGACAATCTCCAACTGCAGGTACCACAAGAGAAGATAAAGCCAGCAACCCAGACAAGAAAATACGTTATGTGTATGTTCTCCTCTATATCTAGATGAAGCAGGTATAAATGCATAAACTCTCTCATCCTCTTTCAGTCCTAGGTGAGGCAGAGTCGATTTCGAAGCTGGCAGTCCCTGTAGCCTCTTTGATAGCAAATGCTCTCCTCTCAGTTATTCTGTTTTCCCCAATTTATCCGGAGGGCTCTCCTTGTGAGTAAACCTGGTGGAACAGTCACATTTATCAACACAGAAGAGATACTGAGACCCCTGAGATCCCTTTATTGATGAACTGCTTTGAGACTTGCTCTTCTCCTCTACTCATTGGTGAGGCTCCATATCTTCCATTAAAACTGCCTACGTATGCAACTTTCCCATATGGAAACAGTTATTCTCTGTGTTTGTTATTTGTCATTAATTGCTGTTCTGCATGTTTTCTTGCCTTGCTAGCTGAGCTCCCTGCTATTCTCTGAGTACTGATGCAGAAATGCTGAGAAATGAAACTATAATCCTGTTCCCCTTTGCTTCTAGCCTCTCTTTCTTTAGTCCAATACTGTTATATAAAACATAAAGATATCAATAGCAGGGAGCCTTTCTCTTTCCTTTTTTGTCTTTCTCTTTCCTTTTTTTTTTTTTTTTTTTGATCTGTTCTCTTAGTGACTTGTTTGGGTTTTATTCCCTTTCCAGCGCAGCAGATCCCGTTTTGGAACTAAGAATGCCATACTTTCAAGATTCCAACATTGTGGGACCACAACCTTAAACCTATGAACTACTTTTCTAGTGTGTTGCCAATGAGATCACCTCTTTGGACCATCATACTCTGCTGCCTGTGTACCTGTACCCATTCCTAATATGATGAGACTTTGTGGGACTTGGAGGAACTTCCATGGCAGGGCCCTGAACTTGCCTAATTTCCCCACTAGTTTAAGCAATCTGTAAATGGTCTTAGCGGCTTAGCATCCTGCTCAGGCACAACAAATAGGCAAGTGGCAGTGAAATGGACTGGGGCACAATAATGAGAACAAATATTGGCCCAAATACTTCCCTGTATGTTATTAACTTCCCCTGGGGTCTCTCATGAACAGATACATGACACAAGATACCTCAAAAACAAGATACTTCCTCCTCCAGACCCAGTAAATTGCAGGAGACTATTTATATGTCTCTGCAAGATAAAAGACCACTCACACTACTCAGGAGTTTGAGCTTATTTTTAAAGGAAGCCAAGACATATCAAACTTACTGGGTGGCTTAGACCACCTAAGGAAGGCTCCTACTCTGACTTGTCCTCAAAAAAATACTTCTCCGGTTACTCTAAAGACAGTCTGAGAAGATTAGACTCAGTAAGCTAAAGTTAGCTTCTGTGGATATCCCCTGAGACTACTCAGTCATTTCCAGCAGAGAAGGATAAAGCTCTAGCAAACTATATAGCTTTACAATATTTAAATATAGATTGCAATTATCCATAGGAAGAATTATCTATAAAGAAATCACAGTAGAGTTTTAATGGACTGAAAAATCCATTCGTATGTTTTCAAAGAAATCTTTCTGAGATAGTTAGATACTTTCCTAAATCTGTCCAAGACTCAGACAACTCAAATTACTGGTGAACTAACGAGATGACTAACCCTCATACAACAGTGTCACCTAGACACTACTATGATTAATGTATTGCAAAGCATAAAATAGAAAGCACCTGAATTAAACCATCTATCTGAGAATCTCTCAAGACAGAGGAGGGTGAATGGGGAAGGGAAATGAGTATGAATATCTACCAGAACTTCTCAAGCAACAGAGAATGAATCTGCTTTGGCTGTTCCATGGAACTTCTCAGACTGTGTGCTTTGAATAAATGAAGTAAAACAGGTTTAACTACAATAAATGAAGGAGAAAAAAATGCGGGCAAGAAGAGCAGGCATTCATTGTTCACTCTCTTTTGAGGGTAAGCTCTTTGGGCCAGTTTTCTAGGTGGAACATGATGTCAGAAGAATATACTTTTTTTTTTTTTTAAATATGCATTATACACAGGTCGTCTTCACTTGGAAATGAGAAATATTATATTCATTGGTAGCAACTTGCACAGACACCAGCAAAGCACAACTGACTTTTTCAAAATATGCAGCTGTTTTGCACCTCTATATTTCTAAGATCTCATTCAAGTCTAACTCCTTAATCTCCCTGCCTATATGAGTCTCATAGTGCAGGTCCATGTTACACAGTGATATGTCAATAAAAAAATCCTCATGAAAGGGGCATCTTCTGCTTCCCCTCTCCTCCTTCCTGCTTATCCTGATGCTTATTTTATACTGGCCCAAACACATATCAGATCCCTCTGTGAGCCACTGTAACATGCTAAAGCTGCAAAAAGCAAAACTAGAAACAAAAGCTAGTTGTTTTTATGCTCTGTTAATGAACTAAAGTGAATCACAGATGGATCTGACAGGTGCCAAAGCTGGTGGAAGAGAGGGGGCAGGACTGCAAAGCTGAGTAGAAGAGGGAATGAGATTGGATAGATTTCTACTAGGGGAAGGAGGAATAGGCAAGGGGGAAAGGAGCTGTGAAAGAGAACAGCTAGAAAATCCCTAAGCCCAGCATTTCCCACCTTTTAGTGTTAGAGCACCATGTCACTTTTTTGAAAAGTACCGTCCAGTCAACCGGCACATTCTCAGCAAAGAGATGGGCTGAGCAGGAGGATGGTGGCTATACTTGCCCAAAGGAAACAGGGACATTTCAGAGAATCACACAGAATCACAGAATGGCCCAGGCTGGAAGGGACCTTTAAGACATAGCTCGCAATCTGCTCAAATTGAGCAGTGCAGGTGACTCTCTGGGAACACGAGTGGATATATTTCTCTGTTCCAGATGAATCTTCCCCCATATTATTTTGTGAACACATTTCGATGTCTAATGAATCTACAGACTGAAACTAGAGCAATGGCACGTAGACTGTCCTTGAATGCTGAGACGGTGGCTCCTCAGCAGCCTTTTGGCACTGCTTCTCTGCAAGGCAAAAACCATTAATGCCAGGTGAAAGAGCCGTAAACCTTAAATACTCACCCTCCAAAGCAGGTTGGGTCCACTGGAAACGGTCCCCTGCTTGTACTATCTTTTCCACTATGCCCAGGAATAATTTGGGAGTATGCTAGTTGGCATAGGTTAAAAACACGCCAAGGACTATTCTAAAAACAATGCAGTGCCTGCCACTACATAATTTATTATATAGATATGTCTAGCCTATTTTACATGTGGCAGTTCTATAATTCTGCGCTGTGAGTTTCACCTTAGGTCTTTATATGTTAATTACTCTCCAGTGGTAACTGCTACTATTTCTCAGTAAAAGAGTGGAAAGCCAAGGGAAAGATATAAGCCCATTCTTTGAAAGTTTTCAGCATTTTCCATGAAAATATTATAGAAGCATAGAAAAGTTTAGACAGACTTAGAAGGCTGTCTGGTACAACTTCCTGCTTAAAGCAGGAATAGCATCAAAGTTACCAGGACCCCCAGGCCCCTTTTCTGCTTTCTAGCCTGTTTGTACTCAGCCTGTGCTGTTGTATGGGGTTATTTCTCTCAGGTGAAGGATTTTGCAATTTTCTTCAGTGAACTTCATGAGGTTCCTGCCAGTACGGGTATCCAGCCTGCTGAGATCCTTTTGAACGGCAACCTATTCTGCAGCATATCAGTCACTGCCCACAATTTATTGGAGCATGAACTTGCTGAAGACGCTTTCTATCTTACTGTCCAAACTTTTAATAAAGACATCGAAGTGTATTGGCCGCTATACTGACTCCTTACTCGCAACCAGCTGCCAGCTAGACTTCCCACCACTGCCTACTGTCCTCTCAGCCCAACAGTTAAACCGGTGTCTCACCCACCTTGTAGTCTACCTACTCAGTCCAGTCCTCCCCCATTTGGTCACAAGAGCGCACAAGGTAGACTATGTTGAAATCTTGCTAAGGTTAAATGGTATTCACTGCTCTCCCATAAACTTTTCGCAAGACAGTTGAGTTGGGCAGGCACAATTTACCCTCGGTAAATCATTTCTATCTCTTCCTACTTATCTTCTTATCCTTGATGTCTCTGGAAATGGCTTTCATGAGGACTTACTCCATAAATTTCCCAGGGTCTGAAGTAACTGGCTTGTAGTTCTCCAGATCTCCACTGCCTTTTCTGAAGTCTAGCAAAACATTTGCCTCTTTCTAGTCATCGCCACAACCTTTCAAAGATGATCAAAAGGTGTCTCATGAGAACAATAACCAGCTCACTCAGCATGCTCAATGCATCCTGTTCAGTACCATAAATCTGTATAAATCCATCTTACCTAAGTGGTCCTTAACACAATTCTCCTTTACAGGATCCGGAACAGCATTTTAGTTCAATTAACATTTTCCAGTGGAAACTCGGTTTGTCATTCAAAAAGTGCTAGTTTCACAGCACTGGACTGATTATTATATATGAATTGCAAAAGTACACACATTTTTTCCTTGATATTTTATTTTCTCCCTGATTTTTAAAACTCTTTCAAGTTTAAATGATATCAGTTGAGTTCTAAGATACAGTAATTGTATTAAAACTCTTATAAGGGTCATTCACATATGGTAAAGAATATGAGTAAATTTACAACGCTCATTTGAGGTGCTATCACGGTTCAAATAACTTTCTAAAAAGCTTAATATGTTGCGAATGTTGAATATGAACAACAAGAATTTAGAATTTAAATCCAGTATGAAATTCTAAGATTGTAAAGACCATTTTGAAATTTTTGTCCTGGAACCAGAAGAATAAATTGAATGTTTATGCAATATAAGGAAAATTAATCAACATAAGAAAACTGTAAAATAACATTATGCAAACTATTCATAGCATTCAAATATTCTGTAAATGTCGTCTTTTGATCTTATCTATAAGGCTGAAGAATTTCAACTACAATATATTAAACGTCAGTGTTCAATTGTTTTAACATTATCAAATCAATAAATTTTATAGCTACCCTTGGAAACTCTATTCTCATTCAAATAAATGTATTAAAAAGTGAAATTGTTCTGTTAGAAAATTTGCAAGAAGGTTTACCATCATTTTCCTTGAAAGAAATGCTACAGACTATAGGAACAGCTGGTGTATTAAAATGTCAGTAGCAGGCTAGACTAGATGACCTCTGCTGATCCTCTCCAACCTAGATTATTCTATGATTCTGTGACGTAAGCTAAAATATGTGATTTTGCTAATGTGATAAAGAAGTTCTGGGGTCATGCCATTCTTAAGCAGTCATAAAGCTTAGCTGTTTCAAATATAATTAAAGGCATCATAAGCATGAAATGGTCGTTTTCACTGATTTCCAAAAAGATGTTGGCTGTATTAGTTTAAATAGTTGACTGTATTAATTTAAATACTTGACTTTTCCAAAAAAAAAAAAAAAAAGAATTCATTTAATATAACTTGAAGAATAAAAGTCAAATTTGCTTAATAGTTATTAAAATAGTTTTACGTCAATGTGCGTTTAGCAGAGCAGATATACAGAGAGAAAGGGTCATAGTGTCTTGAATCACGATTTAGAATATTGAGAATGTTTCCCCTGACAGAAAGTAAAAAAAGACTATAAATACAGGTGATTCTATTCGCTCCTGTTTCTCCTTCTAACCACACCTCAGTTCAGTCAGGAAAATATATTTCTCTTTGATCTTTTATTTCCAACCGTGTTGAAAAATTTATCCTAATTAAGTCAGTACTGTATCTAGTTTCAAAAAACAGCTTCATATAATATTGAAATCATATTGCAAATACATTACTTCGCTTAACAGCCTTCCTAATATATCAAATTGTCACTAATCTTTTTCTTCTGTATCTGTGACTGAAGAAAAAATTCATATTTACATTCGAATCACTCAGAAATACTCATTAAGATCAGTAACTACCTCCTGAGCACCCTCTTTGGATACCTAGCTGTGATCTACAATATCTAGATGAACAGAAGTGGAGATCTCACTTAAAAAAACCTTTCTTTGCACTGTTGGAAAGCATTATCAAGCTTCAGATCTATATGCAAATTGTGGAGAGAGAAACACACGTGAAGCAAATGAGCAGATCTAATTGCCTTAGACAAGGACCGATTTTAGATTGCTTGGTTTCCTTGGGAAGACATAAACTTGCTCAACAATGCACATGTGAGTACAGCTACCAGTTAAAGGTGGAACATGTCTAATATTTGACATACTGGGAAGATGGTGAGCCTTATTTTCTGACTTACAAATTTACAGCTGGGGAAAAGAGTGCTGTTGAGATCTGGGTATCTTTGAAAAGTCCCGCTCTCAAGATCTTACTCCATGAGCATAGCTAACACATACTGTGTCTGTATGGGGGAGCATATGAAAATGATGGGGGAAAGAGCATCTCTGATCATACTCATGGGAAAATTATGAGTTCATCAAGTTTTCATTTGTATCAGTTTTGGGGATTTTTTTTTCCACCCCTGAGCATCTAGAAGCATTTTTTACACCGTGGAAAGTGTGAGAGGAATCTGCCCAAAAAAACTAATGCAAGTGAATTGCACTGGAGGTCAGTACGTGTTTGAGGTCGGTTTGAGCTTCCTGTATATATTCTACCTTATTATTTCTCCTCAGAGAGTGACCAAAAGTCTATGTCTTACATATGTTTTTCTCTGGCCATAAAGGATTTTATATTTTGGCAAATAGCAGTTGTTGTGAATAAATAACCTTCATCAAATGCGCAGACAGACTGTTTGAAGGAAGGAAAACTTGTTTCTCTAAGGCTTATGTGTTTTGTAGTAAAGCTTCCAACCTGCAGTCAATTAAAGGAGAGGGAAAAGGGAAAATTGTTGTTCCTGACAAAAATAAGAATGAACTTCTTTTGGTGTCACGGTAAATTCTTCCTGCAACTTTATGCCACATTTTGGTAATTCTTCTGTGATGCTATCATTATGCAAAGAGGTAATTCAAGATTGCTTGACTCATCTGGGATTGTAAGTGCTCTAAGACATTTGGCAGGGATAGTCTGCCAGAATTCATCACTAAAGCTGAAGCCATTCTCACTCCCATCAATGTTAAGTGGCACAATATTTCATCCCATTTCGGAAGAAGACATGGAAGACTTTAAGATAAGCTTATTCTTTTTCTTGTTTTGTAAATAAGGAAAGGAAAAAAAACCAAAAGCATCCTTTTTCTGAAATACAACTTTTAGAGCACAGTACTCACTTTCAGCATTTTTAAGAACTATACTAGAATAAGGAGAAAGGAGCATGCAAATCTTGACCTTGTCAAGTATAGGAATTTAACAGCAGCCAGCCTGCTGCTGACAGGAAAGGAGTGGTAGTAGTGGTGGTAGAAAGTGCTATAGCAATGATTCATCCTTTATCAAAATATAGGGTAAGGATAAGAGGGTTATTGAACAGAAGGGAGAAGTGGTGGTGGAGAATGAAAAGAAAAAATAAACTAACATAGAAGTTAAAAAAAAATACTGCTACAGAAAATGACTTTAAATGATAACCAAAGCTAGTGACTGATTTTTGGACTTGGAACAAAACCTCTGTCCCTAGAGCTCAGCAACCCCAGCATAATATTGTAACACAAAATATTGTGATACCACCATATAGTGTAATTTGATTGAATCTTTTGAGCAGAGTCTCTGATTCACCTCACTAGGTGAGTCAGGTGACATGGAGAACAGGAGCAGTGTCTGCTACAGATAACAAGCACGTTGCTGCTGGGAGCTGAGGAAGGTGAGGCTCCTAGCACAGGCACACAAAATGAGATGTCTGAAGTAGCTTTTGAAAACTCATTACTTCTTCAGTAAATCTATCTTGAAGAATCAAATTGTTAAGATCACACCCACTTCCGTCTTCCTGTGACTTCCCCCTCTTTCTCTTCCTTGAATCAGGGCCATTGAACAGTAAATTTCAATTAGCTGTATGCTACATTATTCAGCAAATACGTGCAACCATCTTTTTTAGCATAGTATCCTCACTTTCAGTCAGAAGAAAATATTTCAATGGGAATCAACAGCCTGAAAACATACATCCATGTATTTCTTGTTGATGGCGACTTTGCAATCACTGTTATCTCACTGTCCATTCTATACAACACCTGAAGTTCTTTTTTAGCCATATTTTGTTTATATTTAAAGGATAGCCGTGTTGAAGAAAGGTAAGGAATGGGAAACCTTGATTGAAGGTGTGGAAAGGAATAACAAAAAAGAAAAATGAACTATTAATGGTCACAAAGAAGGATACGTTAATAAGAAGAGGAGAGGAGAGGGAAATGGATGGGCCACTGGGTGCAGTGAGCCATGGGAATGTTCATGTACTTCCAGATGAGAAAAGCTTGGCTAGTTCCTGACTTCAAGGGTTCTTAAAAAAGAATTGGCACTAACACGTGATCATCTCTGTCTTTCTCCTTTCCCCTTCCTAGTTGGTAGGAAAAATAATGTTTTTACTTAGTTCAATTTGTGATTTTTTTCTCAGGATCTTTTTTATTTCCAAAGTGCACTGAAAATACTTTGTTTTGAAAGAATAGAGATATGTAGTTCGTTTTATCTGTGAGAAAGATTTCCTGACCAACACTTTCCTGGTTTCAATGAAACACATGGGTACTAAGAATTATGGTCAGAAAAGAAGACCAAATTTCTTTCTCTCTTGAAAGTTCTGGAGTTCTCAGTACTCAAAATTTCAAAATTTGGTTTCATTTCATACTGCAATAAGGTTACAAAGTACTGAGCTTTTTTTCTTAATTTTCTATGAGAGCGTTATTTTTGGATTGGTTGATTTAGTCAGAATAAAACTCTTCAAGGTATTTTGTTTTGATTTTGTTTTATTTTACAAAAATGACAGAGGAAATGCAGTTTCAACACAAAAAATAAATAGTGCTCTGGAAACTTTAAAATAAGATGTTTCAGGACTATCAGAGATTGTCACATGGTTTTTCCTAATGAAAAATTTGGGAAACTTACTGTTTGTTCCTGAAATATTTTGCCTTGATGAAAAAGTTTCCAGTAGAGTTTATCCAACTCTATGGACACCATGACAGGGAATTCACAGTTCTTTCTACTCGTAAATGAAATATAAATGGCTGAAATATATGATTCAGCTAAGCAAACATTCAGCTACTGCCAATTTTAAAATGACATTTTTCCCCTTGCAATAATCTAAGTGCTTCTGATCAAATTGCCACATGTCTCCCAGAGAGTGCAGGGATTCATTCATACTATCAATTATTACAATGTGGATGAGTACAATGATAAAGCAAACTCATTTACTAGCAGGGTTTAATAATGAAATCATTTAATTAAGACTAGGATCTGAATCAAAATCCTGACTCCAAATGCCCCCTAACTTGTGAAAGGAAGTTTACAATCCTAATCATTCAATTCATGCTCATGCCTAATTTCAGAACACACTGAACCAAAATTTTCAGTGATACGTCACTTTATTGCTCCGCAGTTCATTGGTTTGATTTCCTCTGGTGATTGCATAAGAGATACTGTTAGGTAAAAGGTTAGTAGGAATTATGTGTCATTCTGAAGCTTTGTCAAGTGTGGCTAGAGACTGACGTGTTAGGGATTGGCTGGAAAGCAGCCTTCATTTATTTCAGCCAAAGTTAAAGCTGTCCTGATCTGTAGGTTCTTGTTTAACCTGAAATAAATAGATAAAAAACTTTTTTTTTCCATTTTCCGCAGGGACATTTGTGGAGATGCGAACTATTCCAGGTAAAATAATATACGCAAGGCACTTAGCATAAAAGAATGAAAAAAAAAATCCTTAAGGTTTAATTTTAGAAATGCATCATCCCATATCAGTTATTCAGAAAGCTCCTAGTTCTTTGACTCAGAGAATTTGATGAAGAAATGTGGTAATAATTTGTATGATGTTTTAACCAATTATTTGAAATCAACATCACTAATGTTTTGTTGAGTGTGTCTTGTTAACCATGTTCCCAAATCAGGGACTAGGGCCATGGAGTGCATTTATGTGAACATAACGCAGACCCTTGTGTCTCGTGTCTCTTTCCCTCAGAACAATGCGGTGAAGGTTAGAAATGAATGTTACTGTTATGTGATGTATTGTGATTACAGCATTTTCCTTCTGACATTTTAAAAGCTTTGCAGTAAGATGGCTTCTTTTTCAAAGAAGAAAACTGAGGCCTAAACAGCATGAGGCCTGGAAGGAGGTTGCTACATTAAATATAGGAAACTTGCATTTCTACAGGCAAGCGAGAAGGTGATGACCTGCACAGTCCCTGGTTGTTCAGCAGCAGCTGCGCTCTGTAACCGTACCCATCCTCTTATTACATCTTTGGAGTGAGAAAGAGAGAGGAGGGGTAGCAGGAAAGAACATGATTATGGAGAAAAAGAGGAGGGAGAAAGATCAGCAGGAATTATAAGTGTTCAGAAATAAAAGGAGAGAGGGTTCATTCATTTATGATTCAAAATGTACAGGCACTGTCTTGTCTAGCGCAGTTTAGGAGATAAGTATTTTCAGACTCTGCACTGAGGTTAGGCAACACTGTCTGAAATTGTCTTCGTCGCAGAGGAGCTGCTGTGCTTCTTTACCTGCAAAGCTCTGCAAGAGTAGAACGAAAATATGCAGTCTCGAGGGTGGGAGTCGGTCAGCCTAATTTATGGGTGGGATCCCACATGCCTAAATCCTACCCAAGTTTAGTCATAAACACCTAAGCCCCATGTAACTCCCAGGGAACAAATCAACTGTCTGTTTTCCAGGGCAATCCCAGTTAATTATTAGGCGAGAGCGAAGCTTCCCCTTGCAGCTCTCCATCTCGCCTCCATGTCCCTGATGTTCCTGACACAGTGGCCTGGCACTGGCTGGAGGACCGGTGTGAGTTACAGTTATGGGGCACTTGAGATGTGGTTCAGCCTTAGGCTGTGATCTCCTGGTAGGGCTACCACACAGAAGTGCACAGTTGTCTTCCATGCTCTTGCAGAAGGATTTAGTTGTGGGACTTGCCAAGGGGCTCAGGGTGGGTGGCTCTTTGCTTTTATTTAGAGAGGTTTAGGTGAAAAGGAGAGATGCCTATTTCCCCAGCATTTTTGGGGAATAAGGGCCAAGGAAACTTTTAGACTAAGTAGGACTAACGGAAGCAGGCCTGGAAAGTGTTAGACTGGGCTGTCTGCGTGCAGGTTATGCGGGCTGTAGTTGTCCACATCCCAGCTTCAGTGAAATGGGAGTTAATGTATTTTAATGTTTCTTGTGTGTACCAGATCCTCATCAGACCTGGGATCCAAAATACCATCCACACTCCTGCTCCTCTTTTCTAACCACTAGCCCAATGTTGCTTATTGAGGATCTCTTTTACTGCTCTTTTTTCCTCCTGTTCTCATGCATATTTACAAAAAAACACCTACTGTTTAACAAATCATTTAACATAGCAAAATGTATTTTCACCCTTCAGTTCCGATCTGTTCAAGCTGACAGGTACTATTATTATGATGATTGACTCTGTTCATTGACATAAGACGCTCTGTTTTCCTTTCTAGAAAGAAAATGCTAAAGACTGGAGCATTTTTCCTTTTTTGTTCAACTGTTGAAAGAATAGCTTATTTAAAGAAGCACAACAACTCTCTTTCTCTCAGCATTTAATGAGAGGCAGCCAGCTGAATCACCTCCATCAGCCTGAAGCCTTGATTCCTGAACTTTGCATGTAAGTACTTCGTTGCATTTTTGCTTCGATTTGATGGTAATGTCACTGCAAATGAAGACACTGAAGAAGAGCAGGAATTCAAAGGTGCAGAGGGTAGATACAATTAAATGACTCTTTTCTGCAGACTGAATGGTCACAGTCATGCAAATGTTCTGAGGAAGAAAACATTTTTGACAGCGAAATTAAACATGAAAGCACCCTCCCTCTGTCTTCATTAAGAGTCCTGTTACAGCACTTTGTTTGATATGAGACTCTTCAGATGTTACTACCAGCTGTTATAGATGAAACCTTATTAGGATCCTCATTAGGCACTGTGGAAGTTTTTGCCTTCCTCTGATGCCTTAGGTACTGGCCTTTCCTGGAGGCAGGATATGAGATTAGATGAATCAGCAGATTGATCCGTTATGACAGTGCCCACATTGCAGTCTCCTTCGTGATAATCTGTTTAGGGCACAGGAAATGCTCACTCCTGTGTTTATGAAATGTAGCGTAATGTCTCAGAAGCCTATTTATTCTGTTTAGAACAGTGTTTCGATGACATTTCACTTACAAAATAATCTCACTTCTGAACTCTACTTTTACAGGTTTAATTCCATAATAAATTATTATTATGTATGGATAGATTGATAGATACTATAAAACTCTGGGCCAAGTCCTTGATAAGGGTGGAATACACTTCTATGAAGAAAACAGAAGGAGTCCGTCACAGGTTATCAGTTCAGTATAGGACTTATGCAGTAAACAGCCTAGTCATGTGCCTGCTCTGTGCACCTAGCTGAACTACATTTCCCTCTCAACCAAAATGCAAATTGAAAGCTACCTTGATAGACAAGTTTGGGGATAAAATAAAATTTAAATAACATATTTTGATTTGGTAATAAATGACCTTCTTAAGCAGCACTTGCTCCTTTATCACAAGAAATGACAGGCTATTTGCTATAAGTGTTACCTAAAATAGAAATAAAACTACTTGATCAAATCAGAACTATTTGATAGTAAGTATATTAATTTTAAAAATCAGCAGCAAATTCTATAAGTTTGGCTGGAGAATTTTATCAAGAGAGCATTGTGGTGCTCAGATAGGGATTTCTGGCATTTATTACTACAACTGTGGCAAAGATGGTTGTAAACCTTCATATTTTATTTCTCCCCAGCAGAACAGACATGTATATTGTAGTCACAACAACATCTGTAGTTAACATCATATCATAAGAACCTTGTTTTAGCTGCTTATAACCGTGATGATTGAGGCTGAAGCTTGCCAGGTTGGTGATTTGCCTTGAGCTGAAGGGTTTGGAAAGTTTCAGCAAAAATGGTTCACCTGTTTAAAAGATGGAGGCAGAAAATGTTCCTAGGATGGATTTGCTCTCAGTTCTGCTCCAGCAAAAACAGTGTTTAGAGCAAGGATTTGGACTTCGGCAGTGAGTTTCTCTGGTGTTAGGGGTGTGGCTCTTACCACTTCCATCCCTGTTAGTCCGAATTTGGTCATATCACAGTTGCTGAACATATTGAGTCATTTGGGTCAGATGGCTATCAAAAATAGACCAGTGTTTTATCTCACGGTAATTTTTGAAATAGAAATGGAGAAGTAGAAAATTTTTCAAAGCAAAAATACTACTTTTTTAACACCATGGAATCTGCTGCAACTTTCACGTCTTCCCTAAAAATTTCTCCTTCCCTTCTCTATTTATTTGCCTGAGTCTTTACCTGGGGTGAATTGTGTTCCCTATTAACACTAGTGAAATTTAACTGTGTGCTTAAAGGTTGGGTCCACGTTTGGCATTCATCCCATTATACAGTGTTCAGTAGACACTAGTTTTGAGTTAATGTGCATGAAAAGACATCCTTCCTGGCACATGGTCCTAGTGTCCTTGAGGCTAAAGGTTCCAGAATGCCTCTGCCTGTGTGTGTACACTATCTTGCAAATGTTTTTACTTTAATAAATTAGGAAACTCTATTGCTCATGATCGTTCATCAATGAAAATTGCATCCACATGCTCTGTATTATATAAATATTGCATAAGAAGACATTTATTCCCATGATATATCAAAATTCTGGTAACTTTAATATAACAATGCATGAATGCTACCTGATCTCCATCTACTGTATTTTACCATCAGCAGTTATTACTGTGAATGATGCACAAAATGCACAGACCCCTGTTCTTCTGTACTAAGTTGCACCAACTCTAACATGTAGGAAAATTATATAACAAGTTTATATTTTATATCTGATTCTAAGCTACACTTAGATACTGACTCTAAGCATATTTTTTAGTAGGAGGTAGTGTGTGCTATAAAGCTTTAATAGGATGTAAAATGCTTCATTAAGCATTATCTAACATGTCTAAAACAAAATGCAAGCTAAAGATGCGGTGCTTAGAATTTTATTATAATTTCCCCAGGCATCATATGTATAATTACTATCCCAAATGATTAATTTCCACACTTAAATGTAAGCAGAAAATGAAGTTCTAAGATTGACTTTGGAATATAAATATACTTCAGTGGTTGGGAATAATTAAAGTCCTGGTGTGCTCATGCACTTTCCTGCAGATGTTTGGAGTCCTGTTAACTTTAGTAGGGTCCGCGTGGGAGAAAAGGTCCACCGAGGAAGACTGCGGTTATTACTGGTGTCTTAGACACTGCCAAATGGCCCGGGGCTGAGAACTTTGGGAGTGCCTATGTCACTGTTTTATACTTCCTAGGGCTTAATGAATGAAATTAAAAAAAAAAAAAAAGTTAAAAAAAAGAGAGATTTGAGGGTTTTCGGGAATGACACCTGCCAACTGCCCCAACAAAGCTGGTATTTATAAATACATTTTCTAACTTTTACACCTCTTGTCTTTCCCATTGCTGTAGAAAACTGACATGACAACTCTGCCTTGTAATCCTTGAAATTAGCAGACACAGTTTTTCAGAATTTATTATTCAGGTTCTCAAAAATAAACCTGAAAGATGGTTTTTTTTTCGTGCTTTGACTTAGTGCTAAGATCTGCTTGAAACAATAGGAGCTAATCCCGTTCCACGCACAAGTATGATTTTAAATATTTCAATCCAAAATTTTTACAATTATTACCAAACTGAACTGGCAGTATCCATTTAAAATGCTTCTCAGATCTTTCCTTGTCTTGATAACTACACGCTGTGGACCAGTGCTTGGTAGTATCAGTCTGTTGTATGAACGTGAGTGCTACTAGTAAAAAGAGAAGTGTGTGGGGTTATCAGAAGACCAGAGGGAAACAACGATGAAACCAACATTCTAACAGTGATCTGTGAACGCCAAAGACTATATTAAAGATGTTAAAAATATGTTTTTATCTATCTTTACAGCACTGGAGTTTCAAACCTCAAAACTGCTTCCAATCCTCTTGATATAAGAAAACTATTGATACTCTTATATCTGAACTTGATCCAGGAAGGAAAAGCTTGAGCGTCTAGCTGTAAAAAGAGACATGCAACACAGAGTACACATACCTGCACCACACACTACACAAATATAGCAATCCAGGTGCTCATATTGTGACCCATGTTGCTTATCAGTATCTCTTTCCTCCGCTCTGTTTTTTCCTAAGATATTTTTACCTTTGAGGGAAAGAGTTGTGTACTCCTGTGTATTTGTGCAGTATTTAGTGCTCAACTTGATGATTAGCTTGAGACCTTTGAAAGCTACTTCAGGAGACAAAAACTTTAACAAACTTAGACTGAAATATGCTGAGGCAGAAGTAAATGGGCCTGCAAATTTACTGATCCAGAATTAGTGACAGGGATGAAACTGGACAGAAATTGACTTATTAGATCAATATAAGTCACATACATATTTTTTCTTAAAAGTCCATACGATGATCAAGAGGTCAATTGTAGGAAACTGGAGAACAGCTAACAACGGAGCCATACAGGGAAGTTAATAGCAATAAGTTATCTCAACGCATGGTGAATGTTGAGATATATGGTCTTGCTTCCTAGATTTATGATTAAGTCCACTACTTACTAAAGGTTTGACCTGACTTTTACTCTTTGCATGTATGAATATTATTGTGTGTTTAAACTTCCTGATAATAAAGTCACGACTTTTCACAAAATGAACAGGTTTTTTGCAGAATTTTACCCTGAGGAGTCCTGTATGTGTGTCTGCAGCAGAAATAATACAAAGATCTTCCTTGCTATTCTTGAACAGGGGAAAGCATCAGAACAGTGTCTGTTCACTCCTGTACTAGGTGACTCCAGCAGGTCTCCTCTGGCTCCTCTGCGGCTCTAGCAATGGCGCTCTCAGAATCTAGTTCTGTGGCTTGACAGACAAAGCGGAATGGTTTTGACTGAGAAGGTCAGCACAAGTGTGTTGGCTCTGATGTTATACAAAATGGGAAAAAGCAGTTTCCTAACACAAGGGTGATGACAGTCAGGAAGGTGGTAATAATTTCTGTTCTTTTTATTATTTTGTGGCCATTTGGAGAGAAAAGAATTATTTTAGGATAACCTGAAACAGAAGTGTTTTCCACACATTAAATTATTATACTACACACGATTTAAAAACAAACCTTGTTCCGGGGAATTGACAATGCATTTGTTGAATTAAATTGAAGAGGAACTATGAACAAAAAAAGGAAATTTAGCAATGTCCCTTTGGATTCAGTAACAAAGGTGATGAAGGAAAGATTTTTCTGGGATGCTAAGGAGCATGACCAAGGTATGGGAGATAAGCTTCACACTTCTTCACTGAGTTGGAATAACAGCCTGAATTCATGTTCCAATTTCAAGAGAAGAATGCAGGGCACTGGCTGCAGGGCAGTAGGAAATTTAGGAACCTGTCAACATCTCTGACTGAAATCATCCCATGAATTGAAACGTTCCCTAGATCTCCCCAGACTATCACCTAGCATCATTACAACAGGCAACACTCAACAAACAGTGAATGCCATATTATTGATACAGGGTGAAGTATCTTTAAGAATGAAAAGATAAAAGCACTCTGTCACAGACTATCTGGTTGTCCAGGACACAGTAGTTTTCTCAGAGATCTGAGTCTACCCTTATTACACAAAATAGGATCTTGAATGCAGGTTCCTCACATCTGACTGCCAGACTATAAAGTGCAATACAGGATGATTGTTCTTGGGCTTTGTTGTGAACCCAGTCCCCCAGAAGCAGAGAAATGTGGGAGAATCTGTTTAGACATTTATCCTTTAACTTTGCAACCCCAGTCCCATCTCTTCTACTCACTTTTTTTTTTCCCCCAATTGAGATAACAATAGCTATAACAATAGATAGGCACAAATTCACAGGTAATTTCAGCTGCTGCAAACTGGCATTGCTAGCCACAGAATCCTTCTAGTCTTTTTGTTCTATGAATGGGACTAGATACTGCCTTATGCTTCCCTGACACGACTGCAGTGATTTTCTGCTTTAGTTCCTGACATATTACTTATCTTTTGAATATATTCTTCTTAAATATATCTCGGATGTATTTCTAAATTTTCTTTGGCAGAATTGAATTCCTTTGGGCTACCTTTAATATTCAATCAGGGTCTAATTTTACTAAAAGAGAAGTGCTAAGGTGACCCATGTTGCTTATGTTGCTTACCCTTTTATAGTCTTACCAGCATTTCATGCTTTGTATTGCACTAATTATTTTACTGTTCTCCCCAGCTTTCACTTTATTCATCATATCTGCCTCATGTTGAGTCACTAGGTTCACATTATCCTTTTCATGTGGCCTCAGTGGAATTTGAACATATTCTGTAAGGAAGCAATCTTGTATTACTTTCATAATCATGCTTCCTTCCTAAGTTTTCCCATTAATGCTTTCCTAGGAAATATCTCGGTAATTGAACTCCTAACATGATCACTACACTGGATTTGATACAAACTTCCTTCATCTGTAAAAACATTTCCTGATATGCTTTCTCATCCTCTACTGAAGGTCTCTGGCAAGATCCAAGGTCTAACTTTTTCCATATCTAATTCTTCAGCTTGCTCCAAATGATCCCTGTTGTGTCAGCCAAAATCCTAGTATCATTTATTTCTGTTTATTCAGTATTCTCCCTACACGCAATTTGCTCCCTCCCTCATGCTTTTGTTTTACCTCATCTGTCTGCAAACTTTATACCTTGGTAATTTTATCTCCCAGTTGATAGCTTGGTTTAACCAAGTCTTTGTCGTTCCAATGTAACTGTAATTTTCCCTCAACATATGTTTCTAATACAGCAATCTCGTTACATATGTTTCTAGCATTTGTAAAACACATTTATCCTGTTCTTTGACCTTTCTGTTCGCATTTTTTTTATGTGTAGTAAGAAAAGGTTTCCACACTGACTTCATTTGCAAACTCAACGCCCCTTCCTGTAACCATTATAATCCTTATCTATTTTGTCTGTATGAGCTCTGGCTCTTGAGCCAGAAAAGGAAATTAAGACTCTCTCAATTACTCCTCATGCCAGTCTGAAGCTGTTTCTGCAAAGTCAGTCATTTTTGACCCTGCCAACCCTCCTCTTTAGCTAAGAGACCTTAAACTATTTCTTCTCTTCACAGCAAGTTTCACACCAGTATACTATTAGTTACTCTACAGGGTTAATCCTTTGCCTTCTTCATTCAGAGATTGCCCTGGGAAGAGGTTTAAGTAGTAGATCTAAATGATTTGTCCTTTCCTTACCAAGCAGTCACCCATGCACATAGTCCTCTCTGTGTGCTAATACCTTCAGCCTCGACTAAAATTACTGAAACCTTTCTGCAATCCTTTTAGTATCTTGAATTTTTGTCTGACTGGGAATTAGATATTGAATTATTTGTATGGGCTGCATATAACCCAGGTTCCTTTTTTTTTTAATCTATTAACTTCATTGTTCTCCCTTTCTTGTAGACATAGGACGACAGGAGAAAAGTTTGGATGCTTGTCAACCTGACTTTGGAGACGGGAAAAATCACTTATCTATCTGTTAATGGCAGAGAGTGACTGCCTACCTGTCCTCCTGCTGCCAGTATGTAAAAGTCTGGGCTCAGAGGACTGGAATAACTGCTCTGGACCGATCTGATCTTCACTCTGGTTGCTTCTGCCTAATCACAGGGTAGTACTTTTTAAATATCCGAAAGGCTGGTTAAATTAGTGATTTGCCACTCTTCCAAGCATGTGAGAAGCACAATGACCCTCCCATTCAAAACTATGCAAGTTTTCTACTTGACTTGAATAAAGCCTAAACAAAAAGTGATGCCACTGTAACTCAGCAGATGTAAGCTCCAATCTTCCTCTCCTCCTTTTTCACTTTCACTATGTCCTGTTGTCAGCTGTTCCTCTCCTGTTGCCTTATTTTTCGGTAACGACTACTTCCCACTTCTCTTGACATATTTACCTATAAGCCATGTCTTCTGCACGCCAACCTTCGACTGTCTATCTCTCCGAAAACATATTTCACTGAAGTTCTCGTAGCTGCATTCGTTGCTACAAATCAGCTAGCTGAGCCATGATGATGACTGACCAGGTGTAGAGAGGATGAAAACATGGAATGTCTTTTCACTCTTCCTGTTAGTAAAATACCTGTTCCATTAAGAACGAAAAATCAAACATATTCTATTATAGTAAAACTGCAGAGTGCAGGGAGATTGATTTAGGCAATATGTGTTTATCCAGATTGGAGCATACTTTGAAATCTGAAGATGAGGGCCACATACTTCAATGAACTGTAAGGATTTCTGGAATAGATTGTAAGCTTCAGGGTGCCATGTGAACCAGGCAACACGGACACACATTCAGGAATCTGGATGTGTGTTTGGCACATGAACGAGTGTATGAAGCACAAATAGCATTGATCCTTGTGTGTAGGAGATAGGCCTCTAATGAGTAGAGATGGTTAGATTTTGTTATACCATGTGGTGGAGAGCACAGGAAGGAGTGTATTGTTAGGCAGCTCGGCGTGACTGATAAATAGGGTGGAACCTGCTAACTCTCGTGTAATCTATTTGCTATGTGGGAAATCCCTTCTGAAGAGTAGGTGAGATATATCTTATTCAGAATTAAGTGGAATAAAATTAGAGACAGCGGAAGCCATGTCTGAGTTAGCAGGTCAAAAAAGAAAAAGTATGACGATGTAGAGGGAGAAAGAAATCACAGCACGAGGGAGGAAGAAGGTAAGTCAGAATGTAAGTGAATAAATGTAGGAGAATGAACAAAAAAAATACAAAACAGGATGTTGTAGAAATGGATTAAGAATGCAGACAGCAAAGAACAGTAATAGAGAGTGAAAATATGATTACACCAAGAAAATGATGTTTAAAAACATGCAGCTACCTAACTTATTACTTTAACTTGCAGAATAACACGGCATCAGTGCCAAAAATTACTTTACAACTGTTAGCTTGTGCAGCACTAAAAGCATAATCACATCAATTGCGTATTTGCATGATTTTTCGTATCTCCAAGAGTTGAAAAGGAAATGATCCATTATGAATCAGTAAAATTTTTGAATGCTTGAGAAGAGGTACTGGTATTTGCCCTTTAGAAAAGAACCTCGAGGATAATAGTTTTATGGATTTTGCTTTACGTCATCAAAGTGGAGGTCTGAGGTAAGCTGATATTTCTTGGGGTGTGGCCATTTTTAATATAGCAGATGATTGATAGGACTTATTGTAGTACGAAATGTTATATGTACCCTTTTTAACTTGATGCTTGCTGATTGTGAGGAGTCACATGATCTCATCTCAATCCAAAGATGATTGATCTTGAACATGACATTGTGATCACACTTTGGCCAAAATCTCTCCCTGCATTGAACTAAATGGTAACAGAGGCAGCTTAGTACCTTCTCTAAAAGCTGTGGGTAGCTGGCAGGATCAAGCCAAGAATGTGCATGAGTTGATCAGGAATGAGGTGTCACCATGAACCAGGAAATATGAAAAGCTGTCTTTCTCATTCTACACACAGCTTTTCAGAATAAACTCTTTCATACAAATCAGGTTGGCAATATGGGGAAAAAATTTGACCTCAGGTATGGTTATATGGCTATGTATTATTTTCAGTTAGAGCCGCACATGTTTGCATGTGGGGAGAGGTTAGCCTTAACGATAACTCTCACATTCACTTTGGAATATTCAAATTTTCTGCAAAAACAGTACAGACATTTAGAACAAATACAGCTTTTCTTCAAAGTTTAGTTAATTCCATATAGGCTGCTTGCCATGATGACTAATGTACTGCAACCTTGCTGTTATGCATTAAACATCATGAAAATGTACATCTGCACTGGATTTTTTTTCTTTCCTTTGTTTCTAAAATGCTGACTTCTGCTAAAAAAGTTGGATAGAAATCAAATATGAGAAGCTTTGCCAATTTTAGTGAAATTATATCAGAGTTATATTACCCCTTAATGAAACAAGTATAGGAAACTGATTGATTTATGGAGCAATTTTTTGCACCATTAGATAACTTGATTGTGTACAAATAGTTTTCTACATTCACAGTTACCGCGTCCCTACATTTCTTTTAGTAGGTACATTTCAAAATCTGGTGTCTTTGTATACAGGACTGAGAAACCTGAGGGTTTTCAGCTGTACAGTGTTGATGTCATGTGAAGCTGTTTATTGAAGTTTTATACATTTTAGCAGTTTTCTCTAAGGATGATGGACAAATAGATCCCTTCTTCCTGCTATGATTAATGTCTGTATGAAACAGAAGGAAACTTCAATGTCTAGCCTAAGCGGGCTGCTGTACAGTTGTGATATGACATCCCTTCTTACCCCTTAAAAGTGTTGTGTGTTCTTTTAAAAAGACTGTATCTTCTACCCAACAGTTAATCCCTGTCCACTAACACTGTAAGCTGCAATATCAAGAAATTATTGCTTTGAATAGTATTTCATCTCACTCCTGATTCTTTCTCCTTTGCATTTAGGCCTAGATGTTGCAAAGAAATCTTCATGGACAGGAATTCAGAGAAGCAGTGGTTTTCCCTCAGGGAGCACTACAGCATTATAGATGACCTCTCTATCACTCAGTTAAGTATCAGACAGCCTGAGTGTTATGCACTGCATACAAAGCATATCCATGTCCTGACTCATGTCCCTGAATCTAGAATCACATCACGAACATTTGCTGACCTACTTGCTTTGTGATCTTTACAGCAGTTGCATCTGATGTCTTGGGTGAGGGTATAGGAGAGAAGTCATGCTCTTGCTCTTTTCCTTCAAGAAACTGTGCTCAAGGGGATTTGAGCAATGGCAGACTCCACAACCAGAGCTCCTCCCTTTTACATGAGTCAGATGACCAACATGCATTTCATTAATACATGACTTAAGCACTAGAACAGAAAAAAACTCAAGGTTAAAAAAGGAACTTAGGCACTAATTAACTCCATCTCCATAAACAAAACCTTTGGATGTTTGAGGGTTCTAATCCTATTTCAGACGCATAGCAGATCCTGTTTTTTTGGGAGTATAGTGTCATAATGTAAAGAAGCTATATGAGGGGCAGAACTCCTATGTGCTAGATCAAACTGAATATGAAATTGTTGCTCTCAAGAAATCACATTCAAATCATTTAATTATGACATCCCATGATTTTGGTGGAGGTTTTCAAACATATGTTTGAAATAATACATTTCCACATACTTTCCCATTTTCAGTATTCCAAGAAATATAATCTGGAAAAGAAACCCCTACACTGGCTAATTCCCCCTCTGTGGTGGTCTAAGTCTAACTGATCTTAGAGCAACTTTGCAGTACTGTGACTGTTTTTAGTCTCAGATCTTGTATGCCTAAGTGAGAGAAGGAAATATTTAAATGAAGGGCTTGGAGACTATGTTCACCTAAATATTTAAATATAATAGGCCAAATTAATTTCTGATATAATTGCATTGATATTACGTCAGTTACATCTACGAGTCAGAAATTAATCTGATAAATTCCAGCCTCAGTTTAGCTAAAGTAAAAATTATCTAGTGTTAGAAAACGTGAAAGTCAATATGATCAGGTTTGCCCACTAATGGAATATATGTTCCTTCTCTTAAACCTTAGACCAGTACAGACACTGAGGAAAATGAACATTAAACATGGCAGAACTAGCATACTGGATTCACCAAAGGGAAATCATGCTTAGCCAACCTGACAGACTTCTCTGATGGAATGACTGGCTGGGTAGAGGAGGGGAGAGCAGTGGATGTTGTCTACCTGGACTTCAGCAAGGCTTTTGACACTGTCTCCCATCGCATCCTCACGAGTAAACTCAGGAAGTGTGGGCTAGATGAGTGGACAGTGAGGTGGCTTGAGAACTGGCTGGATGGCAGAGCTCAGAGGGTTGCGATCAGTGGTGCAGTCCAGTTGGAGGCCTGCAGCTAGCAGTGTCCTCCAGGGGTCAGTACTGGGTCCAGTCTTGTTGAACGTATTCATCAGACCTGGATACAAAACTGGGAGGAGTGGCTGATAGCTCAGAGGGCTGTGCTGCCATTCAGAGGGACCTAGACAGGCTGGGGAGTTGGTTGGAGAGGAATCTCATGAAGTTCCACAAAGGGAAGTGCAGGGTCCTGCACCTAGGGAGGAATAGCCACATGCACCAGTACAGGCTGGGGGTTGACCTGCTGGAAAGCACCTCTCCAGAGAATGACCTGGGAGTGCTGGTGGACAACAAGTTGACCATGAGGCAGCAATGTGCCCTTGTGGCCAAGAAGGCCAATGGTCTCCTGGGGTGCATGAGGAAGAGTGTTGCCAGCAGGTCGAGGGAGGTGATCCTGCCCCTCTCCTAAGCCCTGGAGAGGCCTCACCTGCAGTACTGTGTCCAGTCCTGGGCTCCCCAGTGCAAGAGAGACATGGAGCTCCTGGAGCAAGTCCAGTAAAGGGCTATTAAGATGATGAAGGGACTGGAGCATCTGTCATAGAAGGAAAGGCTGAAAGCTGGGCCTGTTGAGTCTGGGAAAGAGAAGACTGAGGGGGGGATCCAATCAATATGTATAAGTATCTAAAGGGAAGCTGTCAAGAGGATGAGGCCAGTCTCTTCTGCATGGTGCCCAGTGACAGGACAAGAGGCAACGGGCACAAACTGAACCACAGGAAGTTCCATCTGAACATGAGGAAAAACTTCTTTCCCGTGCAGGTGACTGAGCCCTGGAACAGATTGCCTAGAGAGGTTGTGGAGTCTCCTTCCCTGGAGATGTTCAAAACCCGTCTGGACGTGATCCTGGGCAATGTGCTCTAGATGACGCTGATGGAACAGGGGGGTTGGACTAGATGATCTCCAGAGGTCCCTTCCAACCTAAACGATTCTGTGATTCTGTGATTCAAATGAAAGAAGGAAACAACACATCTGCTTATCCAGGCATGTCTCCTTGACAGTATATTTCCCATTGCCGAGTTCCTTTTGGCATTTGTGACTCCATGGGAGAACCTGGTCTTTCTGTTTTCTGATGCTCAGAGGGTATTCTCTCAGTCTTTTCAATTTATGAATCCAACACAGAGCTTAGAAGTGCAGCTCTTCTGCCATTTACTGTAAAAACTAAGCACACAAAGCAACAGCTATTGCAAAACCATCAGTAGCAGTTTGATAAGCAGTTCACAGAAAGCAGTCTGAAGCCCTCTTTCCTCTTCACAGAGAGAAGGTGGAATACTTTGATATTGTTTTCATCAAGGACAGAAATACCTGGCCATGGACACTACAGAACCTGGTGGTGAGGGGCTTATTCAGCACGAGCTTAATGATCTGATTGACACCTTAAAAAAAAAATTCTACTGATACTTTTCCCACATAGTAGAAACCAATAAAAACTCTTCAAGATCTGCAGGGTTGGAAGTCTCTGAGAAAACACCTGGCAGCAGAGACACCCAGGAAGAGTTCCTCGGGGTACTCTGCTTTGAGGAGCTCCCACGGGCAGGAGTTTACTGTGAATGATTATCAGTGACCAAAACAATTGCCAACTGAAAACAGTCCAACAGTTTCCGAATATATCTTCTCATTCCCTTGAGGGTAGGGCTGTGACACCTCAAAAAGGACCTCCACACCAGCAATTTTGTCGTACAAATCTGCTTCTGTTGGACCACACTAGTTGCCAGCATGGACCTAGTCAAAGGCATCAGGTTAGGATTCAGACTAGCTCAGACTAGCCAGGCAAGCTGCAATATTTACTAGGTCCTGAAAACACCAGCATCAAGGCTGAAGTTTTTAGGAAAGGCTTAGGAGGTGAAGTGTGTTAACAGTGTGGTGTTACAAACCTAGTAACTTATCAGAAAGCATAATTTTCCATGCTTGGGTGAAACAAGGGAGGGCAGTGAGCTGAGGCAGAACACTGGCCATCATACAAGGACCTGTACCAGGACTTGGAAAAGAGTCTCAGGCTCCCTAGACATGAAATTCAAAGTGAAAGATTGGATAGTAGTGTGGAAGTCTTGGCAAGATAATTTGATTTTCAAATACTCACATGTCACCTAAGCTAATCTCATTCTCTTCATAAAACAGCAATCCCTAGTAAAGCAGGAACACATCACAGCTTTAAGAACATGAGGAGTGTAAACATAAGGGACTATAAATTGAGTCAGGCAGCTTTAGGAAATCTATGTAATAAAAATTACCATAATCAATCTTGGAAGAAATAAAGGCCTGACAATAGGATCTCTACATCAGTAGTATCAGCTTCTCAATAAGGATGTTACCCCTGGGATTTAATGAGCGGATGCACCGTATATTGTCTTAGAAATCAAGTAGATATAGAGCTAACTGATCTCAGTATAATAAGTGCTAATAAACGCGAGGAAGGGATTGTCGGTAGGACTTCTGAGGAGATATGATTAAAATATCATCTTACTTACCAAAGTGTAACAGCCCAAAGTTGTCATAACTGAGGGGGAGAAGACAGTGTCAGAAGATTCAAGTGACAATTAAATTTGCTTATGCTTTTCCGTGGGTGTTAAAATAAGCATAACATTTTCAGAGGTCAGTAATAGTCTCAGAACCAGACCTCAGATAACACTGAAACAGGCTCATAGTGCCTATATGAGTTTATTAAAATACCCGTAAGGGCATAAAAATTGTGAGACTCCAGATGTTTGAATTTTGCCTTGTACACATATATATTTTAATTCTTCATGCATCTTTCACAATATTATTATGTTACTGTCTGCGGGAGAAGGGCAGGACAGTCATCAGACACAAGATGCAAAATAAAGGCTTAATTATTTCAGGCATGAAAATAGAGTTTTGGCCTTCACTCATTTGCAGGCTTGACCCTTCCAAAAATTCCTGTCTTCCCTCTGAGGAACCATACCAGTAATCACTGTTCAAGCAATTTGAGGTGAAATGGGGCCTCACATAGCATGACTCTTTCATGGCAGGTTAAAATGATTCATTGATGTTCATGTCCTTGTCCCATTACTTGTTTCTCAGAGTGCTTTCTAACATGAAAATATCGTTTTTTACCTCATCTTTTCCAGTACTTTCTCTTGAATGTATCAAGCGTAATAATTTAGTCACTAAATTTTAGCTGCTATTCTTTCAAATTTATTTATTGCTTCAAAGATATTCTGTAAAATACACAATAACCTCTATTTTGACCAATCAAAAAGCTGTAAAAAAATCCAAATCAGAATCTTAACTTACAACCCTTTCTTGCAACAACTGTTCTTTTAATTTGTCATTGAATGATAGTTAATTTAAACACTATCTTTATAGTGAAATCCAATGTCATAATTGGCACCCCATCACAACTGCTTAAGCTGTTACACAGATTACTTTGAGATGCTGGGTTTTGAGAAAGCACAACATGAACTACAATTGTTGGTTTTCTTATGACCTTCTTTTATCTGTTGTTTGGTGACACCTAATAGGCTGTTTTTGCCAGTGTCTTACCATTCAGTTGTCTTTAGATTTTATTCAAAGAGTCTCCGCTGTATATTTAACCAATAATCATCGTTTATCAGCTTGCATGCTCCTCTTTCAGGTTGGCAGTTTCATCAGTTGTGCAGTTTCAGTTCTTAAGGCCAAATTTCTGTACTCAGTTAAAAACAGTGGGATTACAGAGGTGTGTTGGAGATCGGTTTCATTATTTTACCAAGCTTCTTTTTAACTTTTAACCTTTCCTAACTGATTTACCAGTTTCCCAATCTGATTAATCCAGCTGCTTTATCTTAGAGTTAGTCACATTGTCTCAAATGCTTTGGAGACTCTCAAGCATTTAACAAGACTAACTAACCATTTAGAAACGCGCGTGGCTCTGAAGCCATTGCCTGTGAATGCGACAGCCTGAGCTCCGGGCAGAGGAACTCATAAGGTCTAATCTCAATGCTGTGAGCTCCTAAGAACAGACCTCATGATTTTTAAGCTTGGATCTTACTGGATAGCAACTGTTTATGCAGACATTGCTTTGAACGTTCATTGTCAGCACAAAGATGTCACTATCGTGTTGACCTTTAGTTGGTGGACAGCCTTCTCTATGTTCCTTTTTCCTCTAACCATTGTCACACTGAGAATCCTTCACATGCTTAATGACTGGATAAGCATTTTTTTCTTATTTCCTCATGTATATGCAGAAGAAGAAAATTGCTTCCTTTATTCTGACAGCCATTCCTGTGATCATATAATATCCAGGGATGTCCATTTTGTTACTTGATAGTAAAAGTCTGATTTGCATTTTGTTAGCACAATGACCGCTACTGAAAAAACACTGAAAGTGACTAATCACTAATCAGACATGCTTGACTACATCTATTTATTTTAATAATTTTCCCTGTGTGTGCTATTTCAGGTGTTAGAAGTGCACAAACACCTTTTTTTCTATTAGCATTTCTGTGAACTCAGAAGGGAACAGAAGCAAGTCCCTTCGTTACATGGCATATAGCTCTGTCTCCTAACAGGCTGTTCACTCTAGCTGTTCTTTCACTGCTTTGCTGTTCTTTTTATTCTGCTATTATTGCATCACATTTTTCTTCCGTCTAATAATCCAGTGGGACAGACTCTGTTCACCCTGCTATTAGATACAGCCTACAAATTAAAGATGCAAAAAGCGGTTTCCATGAATGTGGGATGTTCGCTGTTCTGGTAGCTGGGAATTTACAAGCGTCTGAGGTTTTATGTTTGTTCCCTCCAATTCACTTAATTAAACTAAAAAGAAGGAAAGAATAAAGGAAAACAAACCACAGGATGCAGCAGGGGGTAAAGATATGAAGCAAAGCAAGATAAAACAAAGCAAAACCCTACTCAGAAGTGGCAATGTAGTTCCTAGAAGCATTGACTACACTAGTTGCATAGTGGCATAAGCGGCAAATTTAGTCTCACATAGTACTTTTGATGTACTCGGGAGACCTCCTGCTGATATTAATGATAACTATTAACAGTAATAGTTGCACAGAGAGACTTTTAAGTTTAAATACAAAATTTCAAGCCACATATTAGCCTCTCAAGTGCATGACAAGTCGTATCTCTGCATAAACACTTGACTTGCTTGCACATATGTGTTTGCTCACAAAACTATACGCTAAAGATGCAATCATGTTTATGCGTTCTTGGCTCAAAATGTTTGCAGGCTAAATGACCTGTCCTAGGTCACACAATGAATCAATGACAATAAATAGGAGATATTTCACAGTGGTGCTAGGGTCAAAATTCCCGCTGACTTCAACTGGGTTCAACTGGCTGCTCTTCTCATGCTTCAGACAGGGCGGACCCCTGTACAGAGCTATGAAAGTGTCTCAAGGGACATTTTGTACTGATAATTCCAGTGGGAATAGAAAATCCAAACGATATGTGTTGTAGAGCCTATTTCCCTACTACCTGTGTAGACTTGCAGCCGCATTCTTGTCAGAGAAAATATGTGGAAAATCTCAAGTCCTCTTTTACATGGAATGTGCTCAGTCTAGGAATGAAGCCTGACTGAAATCCTGTGCTGGACTTGTCAGGGCTTTAGGGTTTAAAATGGCTCCCAGTTAAAGACTCTACTTTGGCATACATCGTGAGTGAAAGTAATTTTGATACAGTTATAAATTCTAGCTTGATTTAGAATTCCAAATTATACTTCATAACCTCCTCTACAGAAATTGCAGATGAATAAAGAGACTATTTCCAAATGACCACATTATGCAAATGAAGGTATGGGAATGATATATTTGTTTCGTTCTTGTGCATTCCTATCACATAAGAAAGCAAAAGTAGGTTATTTTCAACATTCTGAATTGCCTAAGAGTCCTAACTGTGTATTTTGTGAGATAGTCCAGTGATTATCTGAAAGTCTTCTCAAAGAAATGCTGATGTTTTCTCCTGCCTGTGCCCGTCTACATATGTACTTTCTGTAAGTTTAGGTTCATACAATGTCATTATAATTAGGTTTCCCTACGCTAAGCTCCCAGCTCTGATGACGTTTAATTTTTCCTGGGTATCCTTTTTAAAAAGCAACTTAATATGAGGCAAGTAGCCGGGGTTCCCAGTAGCTACCTGAGGGAATTGCATGTGCTCTGTAATAGGCTCAGAACTGGAATGGGGAACCAGACAGATTTTGGTGTACCTGCACTGAAAAGATAAAAAATTGTGTGAATAGCTTGGATATGTGTGCTAATTCCTCATGTATGAATGTTAATTAAAGATTTGCTGGAAATGAAAAATTTGACTCTACTTGATAATGTTTTCTATTCTCTGCAAACGCAGCATCCATTTCCTGAATTACCTTCCTGGCTTGCAGGCAGGATACAGATTTCTCCTCTGCTACTGACAGCAGGCATCTGAAAATATCACGACAGCCCACTGATTTATAATATTAGAGTGAGGTACAGAAACTCCTGGGCATCTCTCAGACTCTGACAGTGAAAGGGAGAGGTTCATGACTTCCACCCTGAAAAATCTCTCCACCCCTCATTGTGTGAGAAAATGAAACCCAGGCTCAGCATATGCCTCGGATAGCTGCAGCTGAAGTGTTGAGCTCTTTTATAGGAATTGCCAGGTTCCCAAAACAGTAGTAGCTCTCGGCTAGCATGTCTGAGGGAACACCTTACTGGGAAAGCAAGGGAGATGGTACATAAAGGGCATCAGGACACAGTGCAGGTTCTGAGAAGGCTGATAGTGTTGGCAAGAGGCTCAGGGACCTCCAGCTTAAGTGAATGTGGAAAGGGGTCCATCTATCTGTTGTGGAGAAAACGTAAATAAAGACCTTCCCTCCATCATGTACAAAAGTCATATAGCTTCCTGAGAGCAAGAAGGACTGAAAAAACTGTAGTCGTGGCCAGCCAAATAGCTCTCCCTAGCTTTATGCTTTCTCATCCCCCCTCTTGATGTAGGTTGTGTTGTAGAGAGAAGGGCATGGTAGGACTAGGAGAAGAGGCGTTCTTGTTGCCTCCCAAAAGTAGTGCTGCCAGAGCAGTTAACAGCCCCACAAGCCTTTTGCTACCTTTGCAGGGCCTCGGGACTGGGGCTTATAAGACACATCATCTGGCAGAGCTTGTGAGAGCTGCTTGTGTGAACTGGAGTTTGGAGCCAGCTGTCCTCTGCTGCCTGTGGAGCACAAGCTCGGAAAAACAGCATAGGCCTTGGAAATACTCGCATGGGCTGAAAACAGGGGACCCAGGGCTGTAAAGTGAGTATCACTTAGCGGTCATTAAAGGAATGCAACCTTGAAAGCTGGGAGAGAGATTTAGGCATAACAACAAGAGCAAAGAAGCAGCAGGTAAGCAAGAACACAGTTGAACAATGGATAAGGCACCTGATGGGAGTAGAGGCCAAAAGCTGGGAACCTGTCGAGAGACCAAGCCACCAAATGAAAGATAAGAGAGTGATATCATCAGATGGTCTTGCTACATGTGCTGAGTTAAAGCTGGAAGCATAAGACTTGCTTCAGGAGCCCTGACTGGCCAAGGACCTTTAGGCTTGGCCAGTGGTCATCCAGAACTGAGTGCTGTGATGTAAGAGTGTGTGCGTGCGTGCTTGCGTGCGCGCGTGCGCGCACGTGTGTGTGTGTCTTAATATATGTTTTCTGAAAACTAGGTATGACTGCATGGTATGAATATGGGTGTATGTGGGTGTGCGTTTTCTATGCGAAACTGTCTTTTTTAAATTTGTTAGCACTTCTGAATATCCATATTAGTTGAATTTGGCTAGTTACTGCTTTGGGTAAAACTCAGGTGCCTTGCAACATCTACAGTTTTCCCTGCACTCCTTTCATCTCTCTGGAAATGTAGTATATGTCTATATTCAGCATTTTTCATAGCAAAACAAGGCTTGGGTCAGGTCTGTAATGGAATTAAAAGCTACCTTTAAATGTCCATCGTATAATTAGCAGAAATCTGGGCAAAAGCATTGCCAGATAAAATCTCAAAGTTGAGAATCACTCCTGGCAAAGGTTATCATTTTGAGAACTACAGGAATCTTGCCACATAGTGAAAAGCATGCCTCAAGCTTAGATCAGTCTCCTTTCCTATATGTTCCCTGATTTGATCGTATCATGCTGAGGTGCTCTGATGCACCAGGAAGTTACTGACGAAATTTCCATCAGCATTACATCTGTAGGCCTTAAGACGCAATTCATGAGCCTTTGTTATATCCACCTAAAGCATGGGTAAAAACTAGTCCAAACTTGTTTTCCAGAATCTCTTTTTAGGAGGGGGAGAGAGCTGATTCTCAAAGGCAGCTCAGCCTACCCTACAGTAGCTGTATAAAACGAGTGAGGCAAATGGCAGTTTGGTAGTGCTGGCCCCTCTTCTCTGGCTACAGAAGAGTTTATACTAACTTTGAGGAAGCTAAAGTCAGATGAGATGTATCCCACTTACACACGGAAGTATCAGTTATTTAAAATCTTTGATTTGAACTTTTTATTTAATGTTCATTCATCCCTATTTTGGAGTGGCTTCCGGTTTGCTAGAAGACAGATTTGAAGAAATTTCTTCACCCATAAAGAGGGTTTCTGTATTATTCAATCCTATTTAGCAAGCATGATTTCTGAATGCCATCCAACTCAGCCATAGTAATATGGGCCAATAAAATCATTTTTTATCTGCTTTTACAGTTAATCTGAATTTTTTTAGTGCAGCTCTCTTAGTGATACGATATTGTGTTTTGGCATAATCCTCTAATTGAAATATAGTTTGGAGGCTTTAATGCTTCTTCTTCCAAATTATTGTATATTTTTACAGCAACATTTTGAAAGATGGGTATTAAATAGATCGTAAAAAAACTGCTATTTTACACATAGAAAAGATAAATTAAGGACTCAGGCATTAATTTAAATCCTACAGTATTAGTCTGAAATTGAATCTGTTTCTGAGTTATAAAAGCACAAACATAAATGAACAAATTATTAGTTTTCCTCATATGCTAGGAAGAAAATAGGTTCATCATGAAAATTTTGACAGACAAATTTATGCGTATCAGAAATGTTAGTATTATAATAAATACACCTTAGGATATATAATGCCTCTACAGTAATTTCAATAATATCATTACAAGAGTTTATGCTGCTAGTACTACAATATAATCATATTATTAGTAAGAGGAAGTGAAGAGACTGCTGACAAACTGTCTGCATTTAAAGCCTCTGCTTTCAGGTTATGTATTTCTGAGCTAACCCTTAACTCATTGGTCTCTATGGATTTTGCGCAGGCTGCATCCAGTCTGGAATATGTGGTGGACTGATAATAAGTATAATGAAAAAAAAGTTTTCCAAAATGAAGGATTTCAGGTCTGCCCTAAAATGTCCTGGAGGGTAGAAATTTGGCAAATAGATATAACTGCTGGCCCAGAGGCTTTGGTGTTCTACTGTGTGTGCAAGGTGTTTTTCTCGTTCACAGTGCAGGATCCATGTGTAGCAGAGGGATGACTACCCTCAGGGAACAGCAGAAAAGAATTTTTTCCTAAAACCTTTAGTGAACTTCCTAGATCTTCTGAATGAGCAATATAAATCTCTTTCTCTCTCATTCTTGCTTCCAAACAGCCAGAATGTCCTTCCTGGCCACACGTGGATGTCCCATGTGTGACTGGTGAAAGACCCGCTCTGCTGAAGCCAGTGGAGCTTCACACTTTGTCTCTGTCAGAACTTTAGAAATGATTGTGGGATTAACAGGCCCAGGCTCAGCTATGGAGACCTGTGGTCAATTAAGCAGTTTGAGAGGAGAGCAGCAGAGGGGAGAGGACCCGCAATAGACCCCTCTCATAAATTAATGCTGATTGGATGTGGGGACTGCTGCAGGATCCAGGACCGAGTTTGGAACCTAAGGTGTGAATGGGACATACCAGATCTCAGGGGGAATTCAAACTGTAACACAAGTATGTAAAGAAACCCTCAACATTGTGCGACTCCTGGGCTATGTGAAAAGCCGGGCCAACACGCCATTGTTTGGCTCAGGATTTGACAGCTGTGATGTGAGAAGAGAGAAAGGAATGAGAATCATACCCTTAAGGTATGTACTAAATACTCATTATCTAAATGCTCTGTTTTAAGAAGCCACATGGCCATCAGTACACAATTACATCTGTAAACTTGGAACCAAGTTAAGAAAACGTCTGGTTTCTTTTAGAAGCATTGGCAGCTGGGAGTCGTTTTGAGCCCTGCCTGTTGCTGGGTGCCCTTGGAATTAGAGGCTAAAATATTAGGCTGTAATAGCCTTGCTGGATATCTGGAATCCTGTAGATTGCATCTCTAGTTGTCTGAAACAGCCATTTTCACTCACCTAGGTTCAAACTGAGGACAGCAAAGCATTACTGCAGCCACAGCAAATGTAGTGTACCTTGATCTCAAGTTCCAAGCACTGCAACATTGCTAATAGTTACAGCATCAGTGGAAAATAATTGTCAGAAGAGAAGCTGGTATCGGGAAAAGCCAATTTTTACCCATTTAAACTGAAACATTTCTTTATAGTCTTTGAAAGAACTGCAGTTAGGTTATAGTCGATTTCTCAATGGAGAATCTAAGAGGTGCCATTTATAAACTCATAAAATAAATTCCTATTTTATAGGAAAAAAAGAAGAATTTTCTGTCCAGATGGGGAACCTTTTATAAACTGCCTTTTGGTTCATATGCCATTTGATGCCCGGTTCAGCTGCTAAGTCCATCATAGTTAATACAATAGAAATGTGTGGCTATTTAAAAGAAAAACAGTTTATATTTCTGCAGTGTATTGATTTAACTTTTTTTTTTTTTTTGACTTTGGTCACATCCTGAGTGTTGATCACTTTGTTCACTGCTATAGATATTGACCAGTAACTTAGTGCAAAGTGAAGTGCAAAGACCTGTCAGGTAGTACAGGACAGTGGAAAAGCAAGCTGTTTTATTCTTCTGTCTTAACACGTACATTCCTGTAGATCCTACCTCAGTAAATCCGGTCATATATTCCTGTGACAATGATTGTTATTTTGCATGCATTAACTACAAGAATATCTAACCCAGTAAGCCAGTTAACATTGGAAGCACACTAAAAAAGTGTTGAGCATAACTGCAGTCAATTACCTTTCATCAGCAAAACCTTGAAGACCAAGTGCCTGTTTTCTCAAAGTCTGAGCAGAGCAGCATATAGTCAGATGCAGGGGTTCTTGTTCAGCACCTGTCCTCTGTTCTGTTTCTCTATATGAATTTTACTACAAATTTTCGCTCCCAACTTTTATTAAAAAAGTGTTGCATGCCGACAATTTGTGTGAAAGCAATGCATGTATCTCTATGGAGGTGTGCGTTGCCTTTCTTTGTTCTCTATCCAGTCAGACTTAGGTGCCCTCACTCATTTCAAGATCTCAGAAGGACCTGCCCACATAGCTAGTTACCTAATCACCTTTGAAAGTCTGACCATATATGTTTACGTCAGTTACTGTAGTTAGAAGAAACCCTTGGTAATTTAAGCACAGAATAAGAGGAAAATAGCTTCTAAAACAGAGTTCTTCATTCATACCCTTTCCAGTTTTTCCAAGAACGCATTATATGTTACCTGTAGTTGGGGCTACCTGTCTCCTCTTCCTGCTAACCAACGATGATTCAGTGCAGGCCAGGTAATACTTCTACTTTAAAACTAAAGTTAAAAAAAGGGTTTATTAAATCATGGAAGGTTATAACAAAAGCTAAGACATGAATTTACAAATCTACAAAGTTCATTGAGATAACATATCAGTTGAAGTTCTGTGGCCTTGTTCTTGGCACTGTAAGATTTAATTCTAAGGAACACAAATATCCAGGATTAAAAACAACATCAATACAATAAATAGCAAATGATATTGTCAGTAAACATGGATAACATTTGCAATACTTAGTCCTCAGTTGAGTGATAATTTGGAAATGCACAGCTTCTTTGTTGCTGTTAATACACCAAACTTGGAGGAGGCAGATAACTTCCTTCCTAACAGACAATTGCAGGCACTCTTACAGGCCATTAGTTTGGAATTAATGAAAGCATCTCTGTGGAGCAATTAATTTTATGTACTTCTGTAATAACAAAGAGAAAGGAAGAGCTCTCATCCTCCCACAGCTGATAGATGTGTTCCTCAACCTAAAGAGAACTCCTGGACAACCAGAATATTTGCGTTCTGTTCCCAGATCTTCTGTAATATCCTTCATGACCCTGGAAAAATCATTTGATCTCTCTGTGCCTTAAATTCCTTTCTTGCAAAAAGGAATTAATTATACTTCTTTACTTCCAGAGGACTGTCATTAGGCTTAATTAGTTAAGATTTGTAAAGTGCTTTAAGAGCAATCTTTTGACAAATGATATTCTAAGTGCAAAACATCAGAGTATAAATTTGCAGTCTGGCTTAGTGTTATTTGTTTAGCACAAACAATGCTCTTGGCAGCCTAGAAACACCAACCTGATGCATTAGGTTATTCATAGACAAAGATAAGTTAAAATTTAATTTATCTGGACTTGGATTCTGTTAGATATTCAACTGCATGCCTTAAAGTAAACACTAGGTATGAAAAGGGCTCCAAGCTATGCATTTAATTCCGTTGAGGTGATGTCTCACTCATCATTAGTTTCCCTCAACATAAATAGTTTCTTGAGGATTTCTTAAAAGTAATATTTTTAATTGGTGGAATCACCAAGCAAATGTATGTAAAATAAGGAAGAGTGATTTGTGGAGACAAATGTTGGAAGCTACAGAATGTATGCTTTAAAAGGTGTTATGATAAGATCTGATTTATGCATAAGAAAAATCATTTTGGCAGCGTTTTGAAAAGATCAGGGATGAGAGATTTGAAGGCTGGAGTAATCAAGGCAGATGAAGATGTAGGCTTGCACTGATTGTTTTGACCATTACCTGCATAAGAGAGTGCAGACTTTAATATATCTCAGAGAAAGAAGTGATAAGATTTGGATGCATCTTGGAAATGATCAGACAATTAGACAGAAAAGTGAAAGATGATCTTTCAGCTTGAAAATCCTAGTGGCAAAGAGGAAGTTGCTTATAAAAAAAATCTATTATTTATTTATTCATAAACTTATTTGTTTAATTAAATAAATCAGTTTCAGAGCACATCAGCAGTTAGCTTTAATGCCTAACTTGAGTTTTTGAGTAATGGCATGCTACTGCTTCCAGAAGACATATTTCTGTGTTGCTTAAGAGGCAAGAAAGTACAAGGCTGAAATCTTAAAGAATAGGTTCGGAGCTATTGGGGCAGCTTCAGAAGTCATTGCTCTGTGTATCTCATGTGCTGCTTGAGGAAAAGAATTTGAGAGGATGAATGGTCCATCAGGTCTTCTGTGCTGAACATATATTTTCTGTCTTTGTAGACTGAGCCCATGGAATTAACAGTGCAGTCAAACTTGAGCCAAGCTCCGTGGCTACTTTGCCTCTCTTTTATTCAAGTAATCATCCTATGGAAGTTAATAGTTCAAGAATGTACTTGCAGTGTATCGCCTATAATATCCTTTAAACTTGGTTAGGAAACAGAAGAGAGTTAGTTTCTGCTTTGGGCCCAAATCCAAGATTAGATGTCAAACTCCGTGCATTTGCTAATCGGAGTTAGAGACTACAGCAGAACCCAGATTTTGTATGTCAAATTCAAATATGTTATGAACATACCCACCCTTCCTAAGGAAAAAAAAAAAGCAGAACACAGCAGAACGGTAATACTGAGTTTCCATTAAGAACCAGAACCTTCACCCGTCAAAGCTGATGGGATTTTTGTCACTGACTTCAGTGGAAACCCAGAGAGCTATTACAGCTATCATTGACTTCTACAGTGAAAAAAGGAGGACTTATAAGTAGATTAGAAAAGATCCAGATTTTACTAATTACTTTAGTCATGTTCATGAAATCAAGATATATTTGAAAGGACGAGTCTTAGTATGATTTTAAAACCTTAAAAATAGAAAGCTGTCATGGGAAACAAACAAACAAACCAAAAAATACAGCTTACTGAAACAACCCAGAGTTCACTCAGATATAGGCAACATCACAATTTTCTTTTGGTACATCCATGACACTTCACCCCCCCACACTCTTTGGCCCCGCTCAGGGTCTAAATTTTCCTGAAATATTAATGGCACTTCATTTTGAGAAAATCAAAAACGGAGGGACACATACTCACCTCTGTCTGTTGTGTGAAGGGAAAGGAAGGGGGGATAATAAGGTAAAGTAGGGAGGTTTATGGGCTGCTCATTTCATGTGGCTGCCCAAAACTCAGTTTTGTCATTAATGGTTCAGGCACTCTGAGCACTCTTACCCACATATGGTAGTCTGAAAGCTGCTGGAAGATGCACTGTCTCCCTCCACCCCATGCCCAGTCTTGGGTGCACACCTTCTTTTGGGATATAAATTCCTTTTTTAATTTCTGTGCTGGCCTTTGAATAGTTACTGAACGTGAATATTATGCATGATTGGTCCTAATGAAACACCAGCTCTGAAAATGCAGCTTGACATGCTGATGTTTGCCATGTTGTTTTACAAAACTCAGATATTAATACACAGATCTTCAGCTGTACACCATGTGGTTTGGCTGATTTATGGGGCTGGGGGATCGTGTCCCAGATATTCCACCCTTAAAGTGGGGTATTGGATAATTGTTGCCTCATTGTGGCTGGGGAAGTACTGGATGGTCTTTAGGTACTTTAGCATGTTTTGAAGCTGTCCAAAGATAATTGAAAATCCAAGAAGCCATGATTTATGATATAGAATAGCCATATGCTCTACCAGCCCACTGTAGTATCCGAAGTCCCAATACATTTAAAGTCAGCTGCTGGTGTATTTTTACTGACTTCCTCCTAATCTGAGTCATAGAATGACAGTACTTCACTGTTACATCTCTTGAGTGGGACCAATATATTAAGCTATTCAACAGTAACTTTGACATCCCGTTTTGAATCTTTCTAGATCCCTGAGCAAGAAATACTGCTTACTAAACTCCCCATTACATTTTTGGATAGTTTCCTCTAAAGAGAGAAAATAATTTACAATTTTTCCTGCAACTTGCACTGGAAAAGCTTTACACTGGTAATTTAATTCTATATTCATTTAGTTTGAATTACATGGGGAACATCTGCAACGATTCCTAACAATAACTACATTTCAAGACAATTACACAGTAATAACTAGAGCTGCAGGATGATGTCAAAGCCAGAAAAGGAAAAAAGAGGCACACACAGGCTCTGCACATGAAATTAAATTTTGTTCTTAATTGGGAAAATGCAAGTTTATCAGAGAAGAGCCTTAGTAATACCATATACATGTATTTAATATATGTATTTATGTACGTTTTGCAGTATTTTCCGTTAACATCAGTGGTTCAGAGAATCACTAATTCAGTGAATTCTGTTTTATTTTAGGGTACACAAGTTTTCTTTCTTTCTTGTCCAACTCTTAATAAGAGGAGTAAGATGAAATAAAAAGATCTTGTGGGATCAGCCTTGTTTATTCCTAATTCCATCTTCTGGAATTAACCACTGTGGGATGCAGGGGCTCCTTCATTCCCCAAATTTTCCACTGCTGCTTGCATGTGTAGGGAGTCGCATGGCATCTTTAGTGAATGCACAGATTCCCCGTGGTGTACTAATTAACTATTTCACCTGTGTATGAGGTCTCATCGTTCTGCTGTGTGGACATGTGTAGTGAGTTTAACAGCCCTGGGTGCAGCACGTTTTGTATGTGCATTGTGCAAACAGTCAGCATGTGTGCATCAAGTCTGGTGCATTTTGGCTGTATCAGGTTTGTTGGGCCTGTCCAGCAAGTCGAGCGCAGATTGGCTCCACAGTACACTCAGCTGGGGTCAGTTATCAGGCCCTGTGATACCGCAGTTTACCTAATATATGTTCTCTTTTGGTTTTTGCTCAAAAAAATCTTCTGGCGCTGTATAATCATTCAGAACGCCGCAGACATCAAAATACAAATTTAGCGTTACCATTTGCTCTCTCTTCAAGAAGAGAAAATCTATTTTATATATCGTAATTATGGGGCTATAATTTCTGCCTTTAGCTAATCAGCGAAGAGGGAAGGGGAAGGCATATTTTTTTCTAAAGATCTTTGAAAAAAATATTCAGAATACCCGCAATACAAACCACAAAAGTCTTGCCCTTTCTATGCCATTTTCTATACCTTTCCACTTTTTGTAATGGCTGATCTGGAATTGTACTTGCATTCTCTTCCTGATATATTGTCTATCACTTCAAAAATTTTAAGTCCTTTAAGGGGAAGTAATGCTGTGCTAAAAGGTTGATCTGAGTATCTGACCATCAAACTAGCTCGACTATTAATTCTTACCTCATATGAGCCTATTGCATAAAATAAGTGTCCTCCAGCTCTTTTCCCCTTGCACTGGACCCCCATCTCCATGGCAGGTGATGTATGTAGCTCATGCAGCATTTCTTCTGATGTGTGACAGGAAATAAATATGTTTTCTTACAATTTTTCTCCATGCCATCCTCTGTAAGTGAAGTGGAGAGAAAACACTGAAAAATACAGAGTAGGCAATGCTTTCTATGTAATGATCAAGACTCCTTGTGGGTACAATACTGTAATGAAAAATCATTCATAATTGAAATCAGTGGGTTGACACTGGCTTACAGCCAAGATGAGATAAAAATCAGCACAATCGGTCATCCCACAGTCTTCCTCCTAAGGGCAAAGTGTCATTCAGAAAGGAAGTTTATCACCTACAGAGGACCCTCTCTCAGTTCAGAGGGCTCTCAAAACATTTAGCCTTTTAAAACTTGAAAGGGGAAAAATGCCTACTTAGCTGCATTTCATTCCTCTGGAACCTCAATATTCTGGGCCTCCCTAATCCAAACCGATTGCTGAGCCCCTTAATCTTTTCCTTCTGCTCCTCTTATAGCAGCATGGCTGTGACCACATTTGTTGTGCTTAAATCATACTTGAAAATCATTGTTTTTCTTGCTACCTCTTTTGCCAAATTACTTTTTTTCTGTGAGAAAAACTCAAGCTTTTATGTGAAAAATATGTACTTGCAGAAGATGATGTCTGAGCAATGCATATACTAATTTTTACTCGTCTGAGAGAGGACTAGGACACCAAAATGTCAGTTAGTAAGGTTCCACTGTACTAGCCTCTGAAATGTGTCAATAATTATTTCCAGGAAAGTAAAAGGATTCTGAAAACACACTTCTTTCAGCCTAATAAAAATGAAGACAAGATAATTTTCATTTGTATAATTGTTTAGCTGAGTAGAAACAAGCTAGGAGAAAGCAAAACAAGGCTTCTGAATTAGCAGCAAAAATACCTGCTACAGTATTGGTGTGTATACTCCTATAAAAAGGTAGATACAATAGCAGGGTTTTCTAAGATCATTTTGGTTCGTTGTAACAACAATGTGCACTTTGTTGTAATTCATATCTTCAGATTGTACATTAGCACTACACTGCATCAGCTGTTAGTGCTTAACAGGAATATCATATAGCAAACATCTGACTCACCACTTTGATAAATTCCCTAGGAAAATTAAATGAAAGAAAGATGTGTATCAGATTCTTTTTTGTATTTATATGATTGTTGATCTGGAGTTACTCTAAAGAAGGGGATAGAGTTACTGGCATTCATGAGATGCAGGGAAGTATGTGCAATCAGAGCCTTTGCCTTCAATTTCTTTTTTAAAATTGTAGATGGAAAGCAGCATATGAATGGTAATTAAAAATATAATGATTCAAGTTTATTATTATACCTTCTAAGCCTGTTATAACTAATTCAATCTCTGTATCCTTTCTGGGAACGCTAACATCTTTCTCATCTGCACAAGTACGTGGCTGTTACATTGGTGCTGGTCAACAGGTCAATAATGGACATTACCGAGCTAAAGAAAATGAAGATATCGATAAAATGGTTCCCTGAGGCAGGATGAATAAGGTAGCACCTCCACCCTGTTCTAGGCATTTGTATTATACCTTTTTTAATTTAGTCATGCCAAACCTGTGGGAACATGGGCAATGGGTTGTAGCTTTATATTGGAGAAGTCATTTCTCAAAAATATGCCCACTATCCGGTTTGACGATAGCCGGCCTGGGAAACTTTGCTATTGATTTTCAAATATTCCCACTCGCGTGGGTCACGCATTCCCCTTGTGGCTGTACGTGTTCAGCATTTCTGGCTCTCTAGGCCTGAGTCTCAGAAGTTACAGGCCCAAAACCTGAGGTCATTTCTTTGGGAAAAATTCTGGATAGTTTTATGGAATAAACTCTGAAGAATTTCTGTGTACAACAGGAGAAGACATAGAGAAGAGAGAACATTTTAAAAATTTAGATCAAAGTTCTTATTACATCAGATTCTAAAAGCAAGCAGCACTGAGTTCTTAAAGGTATATTATTTTGCCAGAATACAGTTAACGGTTGAAGTTATCTCAAAGCTCCAGGGAAAAATAAATGAAGGTAATTAGATTAGTTTCACCTTTGAAAGTGCCCAGGGCCATAAATATTTGGTTTACCGATGATGTCTTCTATTGTAGGCATTAGTGTGAGAGTTACCTAGAGACATGATACTCATTTTCAAATAAAACTGATAAAATATTTAAACATTTTAAAATAACAAACAAACACCGAAATAAGGAGGCATTAGCATTAGTAAACATAATGTTATTCTTTCATGAAATATCCAGAAAACTTTTCCTCCTTGGAGAGATAATTGTAATGGTTTATACTTGTTCAGCTAGTCTGAGGTTTGAAAAGACTCTGTGTTATTTTGATAGTCAATAACCTGCTTTCTAAAGATGTTTAAGAACTGCACGCAGGCCCATTTAAAATCTGTGAGAACATGTATCTCAAAACTATGTGGAAAGTCAGATCCAAGCTGGAACTGGATTTTGTCAGTGGCCTTTTAATTGCACTGAGAAACTAATAACACTCAGCTTTGTGGAAAATCTTGGATCCAGGTTCTGGACTGTCTCATAGTCCTCTGAAGTCAGGAAATCTTCCCTTTGATGTGAATGGGCTTTGCACTAAGTACTTATATTAGAAATCTGTGGCTTGGAACCATGAGATAACACTATTTTTACCTATATCTATCTTCATAAAAATGCAGGCGCTTCTGTGCTGGCAAACTCCAGAGGAAGGATAGCAGATGTTCTGGGCTATCTGGTAGAAACCAGACAAATTTGATTGCAAAGATAAACCAGTTTATCTGGTTTATCTACTACTGCTGAAACTTGCCAGCCATAGGAACACCTAGTGGGTGTTAATCACTGGATCAGAGCCTTAATATTTACAGTAAACATTAAAGGAATTTCTATTCCAGACTGAGTAGCAATTTCTCACAAACGAAAACAAAGTTATTTAAAAGAAGGGACACCAAGATGGATCTTAAAATGTACTGCAGATCAATTCTTTTTTTTTTCCTATCTTGTTATTGTTGTCTTCATCCATAATAAAAGAAATATGAATGACCAAATGCAGAAAACACCACCAGAACTTTAACATTTCTTTAATATTCCCTGTGGGGAAAAATTCAAAGACACATAGGGAGATAAGGACCCTGCTCTACTGACTTGCCATGGGAGTTGGACCAGCAAGTTCTTTTGGGCCTCTGAGATGTTTCTCCTGTCACCCACCCTGCCATGGGGATGTAGGAGCTCTAAACGCTGAGCCCATTCACTTGGACTAATGCTCTGAACTGCGGGTGAATGTTCACATTTTCTTGACGTTACTTTTTTAATTTATTTTTCCACATCTTGCTTCGCAGAATATTCTCAGCTGGGCAAGCCAGCCCATCCATCAGATTTGAATGGATAGATGGACTGGAATTGTCATAAGTCCAATATTTTCCTTTTTCTGAAATGGAAGAGGTGGAGTTTTCTAAGACATGTGGGATATTTAGGAGCAAGTCTTAGCATTTTGTGCTTCCAAATCTCTTTGAGAATTCTGCATAGCCCTCTCACAAACAGTTCCACTGTAATGACCTTACAGAAGCAGAATCTGTCACTCTTTGAAGAAGCAAACTCTCCTCTTTGAAGGGAAGAGTTCAGAAGAGGTTGATGGACTGACGCCTTGGGACACTATTTTGTTCCACGGCTTGTTCCGGTAAATGAGTGAATGAGTCTTGCCTCTTGAAATGGCTATTAGGGCTATTTTTTAGCATACGCATGCACATCTATTCCTAAAACAGGTTTAATTTTCTTTGCTCTGCATGCTTTTCTACTTCCAAACAGGATATTGTCTATTTTGAATGTTTCCTTTTAATTGTTTTGCATCCTTATGTCCTTGAAGCATTTTCATACTTCGTATCCTATTTTGTGACCATTTTGCATGTATAAACCTCGTACCTGAATCATACATATATTTCCTAAAAACTTTTCCTTTTTCCACAGTTGCTGCTCAATTTTTCAACTTCTTTTAAATTTTTGCCTCTTACAGTTGACATTTAGGTCTACAAACACCTTAACTGGCTGCTTCATCTTGGCCGTGCTAGCCTTTGCTCTCCTTTAGAAGGCTGATGAATCTCCTAACTCCACTCAGAAAAACTATTCACCTTCCTAGCGACATGCACCTTTTGTGACCTAAAATGACGACTAAATTTACCTTTTCTAGGCTGCAATTATCCCACTCACCAGGAATCCAAATGGCAAGATTGCAAAGAGGAAGGGACGATGCAGACCCGTCACAACTTCTCCTCTGCCATGCTTTAAAGAGGAACGGTAATGACTGAGTGCAAAAGCTAAGCCACTTAAAAAAATAGATTTGTTGCTAACGATGACGTGCCTAATCCATGGCCTGTATAGCACAGCCAGGTGGAATTCTTCTGGGTCACTCTCTTCAACCTCTAATCTAAATGTCCCTTTCCTCAGATCTATGAATGCCACTAGCCTCTCTGCAACTTCATAGGTGTCTGCCTGTGCTTGGCATAATTTTAGGGAATATCAGTATATCAGTCCCTTAATTGTGTCAGTATCTCACAGAAACAATTGATAATATTTCTATGTCCTTGCAGTTTCCATCCTGCCACTTCTAAAAAGTATTGCCTCATGCCTGGAATGTTCTGTTCGTGTTCAATGACTGCACGATACTTCCTGTTTAACAGCGGACAGTAATGGAATACATAATTAAAATAGCACTGCTTAGTCACTAAACTCTCCAGCCATCTTTATAACATTGCTTTAATTGCATGAGCACGCTGTGTGTCTATTATTTGGCAATATTACAGGTGTTAGTCCGGTGAGAAGAGAATGAATGAGCAAATGTCTCTCCTTTGCTAAATCAAAGTGAGCATTCTCTTTAACTCCTTCACATGAGTTAAATCTGAGTTTATGTAAGGTTTTTGTGTTTCATTACAGGCAGCTTTTAAATCCGTCTAACAGCAGAACAAAGCAGAATGGAATTGAGTAAACAATCAGATTTTTATCATGCCCTGGTGTTCCTGTTACTTTAGATATTGCTCATGCTACTACTCCAGGGGTGCCAGGCTTAATCTATTTCTAGGAAACAGTAATTACTTACTGGAGTATTTTGCTCAGAATCAGTGTGACTGTTATTTACTCTCTTGTGACACAGAAGAATTAAGTCAACTCACATCACTCTACAGTATGTTGAACTGTTCGATCTACTTCTGTATATTCCTTTGTATCCTGTTCCCTCCCCCAGCCCCAACCCAATTTTTAAATGAAATTTTAGGTGATGTTCATATGCTGGAGTCCAATTCTTCCTCTTTGTAAGAGGAAGACAGTATCACTGTTATGTCTTAGTTTTTTGCTAATTTGTTAGTATCTTGACATTAATTCAATAAGTATGCTGGGTGATGCACGGCATAATGCAAGAAGTGAAACTTTCAGTTCAGTGAAACTTTCAAAGTCAGATCGCAGGCAAAAAGCTCACAGTAAAGCTCTGAGTTGATACTTCTACCTCAAAGAAAGTGAAGAAAATCCAACAGCAGTAACCACTGTTGAAGTCTGTACAAGGGTTAAAGGAAAAATTTCTAACAATTTACAGCAAGTCTTCCTCTTTGTAGAAATCAGAAATACAGGGAAACTCAAGATACACACATCTGAAAATGTCAGCTATGCACCAGGGCAGTATTTCCTTATGTTTCCATGAACAAGGCTCAAGAGAGGTTATAAACTTTCCAGTCACTGATAGTCAGAGCTTTAAAAGAACTTAAGGATTTTGTAATCATTTTTGTGGCCAGTGTCCAAGGCTGCTAAGCGTGTATATATGGAGACAAAGTCCCTCTTTTCGGAAGTGACTGAGCAATTTAAATGCTCCAAAATGAAGGTGCTCATTTTAATGCACTTCAAAGGACCTGGCTTTCAAAAGCTAGGGAGAACCTATTCTCTGAAAGCTAAACTTTCATAGCACAAACATCCAAAAATATAGGACCCTAAGGTGCACTTTCGGTGCCAACCATATGTAGCGGAGTGGTGCTACCAACCTCCTAATTTTAATGACTCTCTATTCCTTCAATTTCAAAGAACAAACTGAAATACGCTCCCCTTTGGCCATCCGTTCCCTATGCCTGGGATCCTCCTGCCTCCCACATGCATGACTTCCGTGGGAAGGAAGGGGTGGCAGCCAGCAACGCCGTCCCCGGGAGTTCCTGCCAGTTCTATTGAGGTGAAGAGAAAGGTCGGCAAATCCTGCTGTGAAGCATATATGATATGTTCCTCTACCTAGTTTTCTATTCCATTGAGACCGCATTTGTGTATTTGTCAATGATACCATAACATGAAGCGTTCCTAACTTGCAAGCTAAGAGTGAATACACACCCGCCCTGGGCACTTATCAGATTCATTGCCTCACTTTGTGCTGCTGACGTTCGGATTCAAATACATTTATTTCTCCACACTGTATTTGAAATCAGGAGCAACTCATCAAGAGATCAGTGGATTTTCTCCATAATGAGCGATAGCAGGCTCAGGCCATGAATAGGAGGCATGGGAGAAACTGTCATCCAGCCAAGTACATGTGTAGGGAAGAAGAAAGGAGAGAGAAGGTGGCAGCCACAGATCATTCCGAATATTCTTCCAAAATGCTTTCATTATATTGTGGTTTTGTATGTAGCCTACTGATGTGAATTTGATAAAAGATAAAATTGTGGCAGCAAACACCTTACCTAACATGAGACATTTTAAAAACGCAAGTCTGGAGCTGTATGTTCCCCTCTAGTTTCTGATATAAAGAAATACATCTCCTATCAGTTCTGGTGGGATAGGAAGCCTTAAAATGAGAAATCTGAGAAAGTAAAGAATAAGTGTAAGGGTAAAGATGCCTACTTTTCCTTAGGCAAAATAAAAAGTCTTTTTTTTTTTTTTCTCCTTGCGCAGTTACAACAAGAATAGCACCCCTTTAAATACTCTGTTAATGAAATGATTCACAGATTATGCATCCCTGATCCTCAATAGTCAGAATAACCTAGGCTAACCCTGTTCTGAGTTGCTTAGGTGTACAGACTTTCATTGAAAGGTGAAGGGGCCTATACAAATTTACAGTAGAATAGATTTCGCATAGACTCTTGATTGCCAATATTTTTATAATCTGGCTATGCTAGTTTAAAACTACAGAATAACAGCATACCATATTTACTGGAGGAACATTACATTCCTACATTTTGTAGCATTCAGCCTAGTTCATAATCCATAATGATTCATGCAGGAAATTATTCAGCTATGGAGGAAGACCAAAAGAATTACAGAGCAAAGTTAGAGAGAGAAAAACAAAAGAGAAAAGCAAACCGTAGGGATGAAAAGAAAGATGCACAGGAGCTTTCTATCAAAATGGGAATGATTTCAAAAACATAGAGAAGAAAGTAGCTTAAAGGAGAGTGTGGGACTTACGAAAATGATAAGAACAAATTCCTTACCAAAGAAACATATTAATTACGCAATTATTTGCCTTACTGTTTCCAAAAAGACAAAAATGACAGATGCCAAAAGCCATTATTTACTCTCAGATGAAGAAGAAACAGTAATGGAAAACCTAATTTCTTGCTAAGCTATGGCAAGACAGACACTAAATACCTGATGCTCAGCAAAGCTCTGCACCCAAAAGTCATCTGAGTTTTCAAGAAATAAAATACACATTTCAAAATAGTTTCAGTAAATACTCCAAACATACGGGCCTGTTCACCTAACTTGGGAAGCAGGCTGAAAGCAAACATCCTATAGGCATTCAAATAACAGTGAAAATAAGGGGCAAAACCCATCAGTCCTTTGAATTAGGGAGAAGGAAGTTTTCCTGCCAGCTTTGCCTTCCTGGTAGGAACAAGTTATTTCTGCCTCCCTGCACCAGCTGAAGGAGGGTGATTCCCCCCCCACGGAGTGTCACTGTGATCCTCCCAGGTGTGCCATTGTGAGAGCCTAAAAGAGAGGCCCGCACAGCACTTGATGACATCTGTACAGTGGGAGCTAGTGGCAAGGCAGAAAGGAGGGCTGGGAGCAGAAGTTTCTGCCTGTGAGCAAGGATGATGGGAAGACGACCTGGAGGGGAGCAGGTGGTGGTTATATAGCTGGTCTGACCAGTGAGGGAACGTTGTTTCCAGTGAGATCCCGCTGGGATCCCACTGGGAGGCTCCTTGGCTGTATCTGCACAGCCTGCCGCAGGTGGGGTTGAGTTCTTGGAGCACGGTGACATGGGCTGGCAGCGCGGGTCTGCCCAGTCGGTATGCTGGGACGTACTTCTCTCTTCTTGCTGGAGCTTCCCACTCTGAAGGGCCAGCAGGCCTGCTCCAGGCTTGGCCTGGAACATAAATAGCCAGGTGAATGATGAGGGAATTTAAGCCTTTGTATGAGCTCAGGATCTTGACTAACACGATAGTATAAATATACTCATTGTCCTACAGTGTTATGTTCAGCATTAGTAGCATAGAAGCAGATTCAGTTCTGTTTTGCAGAACAGCAGTTCTGTTGCGTTTTATTCTTCTTTAACAAAAATCAATATCATATTCCACTGCCTTAACTTTCGTTTTTAGGACCACTTTATTAGAAAAGGAAAAGAAAAAAATACAAGACACAAACAAGTGGGATATAATGTACTAAACTACCAGTTTTTAAAAAATATTTATCATAAAACCTGAGCATTTAATGTGTTTTCATTTGATCTCTTTGGCACAGCTATATTTTTCCTTTATCAGCTCTTGTACTAACTCGGTTTCTAAGATCTCTTGCCCCTCCGCCCAGCTTCTGTGAGCTCCAAAAATTCATGGGTGCCAGGAGACCCTTAATGTTATATTTGATGAGAAAAGCTAATTCAGGAGCTGTTTAACATCTTCTTCTGCCTCTTTTGTGACATTTCCTTAGGAATTGAAACCTGAAAGAGGCTGAGCTATCTCTGAACACTGATGAAGGCAGCCACTGAGCTGGAGGGAAGAAAAAGAAAAGAACTAGACTGCAGAGTTAAAAGAAAAAAGAAAATCCCAATGTATTACGCTTTGCTCTTGCTGCTAAAGCCCATGTATTTCAACTTCAATTGCATGTAGCAGCATAAAGTGCCTTTTCATCTCTTTTCTTCCTATTTACACCCACCAGTTCTCTTTATTTACATACTGCTGTTGCTATGTCTCGTCAGGCCATAGTATCATTAAAGGTGAGCACCACTGATAGCAAGAGGGGTTTTGTTAAACTCAGTAATGAATTCAGAATTGAACCTTGGATAGGTGAAATCAATTCTCATCTGTGTAGAAAGTAGTGACATTTGGTCTGGAGGACACAAAAATCTTCACCAGCCAAGCATTGCTCTGAGATGCAATCAGAGCCGCAAAAGCGGCTTTTCCCAAATCATTTCTATCACTAAGTTTTTCTTGACAAGCTATATTTTGTATTAGTAGGACAAAATTACCATTCCATAAGGTGCTTGTAAAGCACTTGTGATTAAAAAAAGCTCTTGCCTTCTTGTTCTTGTTTAATAGGCAGGAAATGCTAGTATAATTATAGCCTTTATATAGCACAGGTACATACTTTGCAGTAGCTGAAATATATACTTTTACAAAACTTAAAAAAATAGATGTCCCAATTAAAATTTATGTCATGTCACAGAAACATTGTAAACTCTTAAAAGAATAGCAAATATATTCCCCAAATGATTTACATATTTATTGTTTGCACTAGTTTTTGTGATACAGTAGAAGAGGGCTGTGGAAAAATTATTTGCTCTCTCTGCCTTTTCTCAAAGATTTCTAATAAAAATCTGCTGTTCCCCTAAGGGTCAATCATACATGTTCTCAGAGTCCAGAGGCCAGACATTTAGCACTTACCTGAAGATGTTCTCTTGTTCCTAGCGCCATCTCTAGATTGAAAATTATTTTACACCGTGCACTGGAATTTAGTCCCTAATTGTGGGACAGGGGTTTAGGGATTTAATGAAATCCTAAAGGGGTTTAATAGAAATGGCATCTCTCTTCAGGAACTACCCCGTGTTCTGTATAAAACATCTATGATTCAGCCTCCTAATCATCATGGTTATATAAAAAATAAATAATAAGAAAGTGAGTGTTTTGAGGCAGAGTTTTGAATTTAATATTCTTGCCCCAGCATTCTACAGGAAGCTTTGAGGAGCTAATCAAACAAAAGATATCTCATTGTCCATCTCTTCTATAGATTTTAGAGCAGTCTGTATGACAGTTTTTCCCATTCTTTGGATATCTTACACTTTTCTAGGACTTTTTCATAAGAGCTGGGATTTCTCAAACCCAAGAAAAAGGGAGTACACTTGAGTTTTAATGTTCATTGTGGTCCCACCGCTGTCGGTGAGGTCCTGTATGTTTGACTTCAGCTTACAAATTTAAAATTGAAAAGTACTTTTTTCATAGTCATAATTTTTAGATTAAAAGACATGCTAATGTTTTTCTCTGTAACCCAACGGCTATGACATCGATTTTTATCTTTTATTCCCATTCCTAGCTTGTGGCTTTTATTAGTTTCATATGAAACAATCGGCAACAGACAGATAACAGTTCTGTTTATTTCAGCTTATATTTTTACAAAAAATTAATTGGTTCATTAATCAATACTCATTGTTCATTAGACCCCAAGGAAAATGAACCATTCAGCTGATTAATCACTCACTAACTCTTTTAGTGGCCTTGTAATAGCTTATGACTGCTTAACATTATTAATTACTCTGTGTTGTTCTCCTGCCCTTTATGACTGATACGCAAAAAGCCATCAACATGCTTAGAAATTCCTACAGGCATACAGAAGAGTTGAGAGAATGTAGCCAACACCATCCTTATTCTAAAGCTGCTGGAGATGCTTGCTTAGCCAGTATTTTGGCAGATGGTATAAATAATGCCTGCTCCATTTTTCATTTCTGAAAAATGAACAGATCCATTGTTCTTCTTACAAAGATGAGAAAAGGACCAGGTATTATTTTTTAACAAAATACTTGGCCGAAGAACATGTCGTTCTATCTCAGAAATAAAGGCAATTTCACTCCACCTTGGCATGTGTTTGGCAAGTAAATATAAAGTCATATAAAGGTCAGAAACTTGTCAAAAATTCATGATTTGCTTTCCATTTAGCAAAAAATAAAAAGCAGAAGCGGAGTGAGAGCAGTGTTATAGACAAATAAACTGTCATTGTTATACACCTTGGAATTATCTTCAGTTTAATAGATGCTGACAGGAAAACAAAATAGAAACTTTTTTTACTGAGAAATAAATAACTTCATTTTTGCATATCTCATATTTAACCTGCACTGCCTCTTCACTTTTGTTTTCAACTTCTAGCTAATGCTGCATCTGTTCATAGGTTTCAATGGGCCTCCATACTCAGATCGTACGCCCCACAGACATGGCAAATATACCCGTAATGAGACATGGATATATTGTGTCTCTTGTTATCCCAGTTTACCAAGAGTGACAAGAGGCATGAGTCAGCCACGTGCCATTGCGGCAGAGAAGGCTAATTGCCTGCTGGGCTGTGTTAGCAAGAGTGTAGACAGCAGGTCAAGGGAAGTTACTATTCATAGGGTTGAAGGGTCATAGGATAATTCAGTTTGGGAGCAGGAGGTCCGCTGTGAGATCAGACCAGGTTTCTCAGAGCCTTACCAGTCAGGGCTTGGAGATGTCCAAGGACAGGGACTGCACAATTCCCCTCTACTCAGCCCTTGTGAAGCCATGTCTGGAATACTGTGCCCAATTTTGCCCCCTCTCTATACATAAAAGTGATACCAACAAACTGGCAAGAGTCTGGTGGAGAGCCACTAAGGTGGTTAAGAAAGTGGAGCCTATGACCTGTGAGGTAGTCAGGTTTGTCAAGCTAAAAGAAGAGAGGTTTTGGAGGATATTAAATCACAGGCATGCATTACTTGAGGAGGAGCCATAGAGAAGATGGATCTAGACTTCTCCGAAAGATGCACAGTGAAATAACAGGAGACAGTGGACACAAATTGCAATAAGGGAAATTCTCGTTGGATACATGGAAAAAAAAATCTTCATCATGAGAGTCAGGGTGTGGGGTGGGATCTCTGTCCAGGAAACTTTCAAACTTGAGCTGGACACAGCCCCGAGCTGCTTGATCTAATTGGAAGTAGCCTTACTTTGGGCAGGGGTGTTGATTAGGGATCACCAGAAGTCCCTTCCTACCTAAATTGTTCTACAATTTTATGATTCAGAGGTTTGCTTAAGGGAATAAGAAATGTAAATCAGACTCAATGATTGATCTTAAATTATTTCATCCCATAACCATTGTTTTGTTCTAAAATAGATGTTCAGTAGGCAATTCCTGTCATATTTGAGAGAGATAGGAATGAGTCTGTGGTATTATTTGGACATGCTGTAAATATTCCTTTTTCTGTTTTTGGAAAATTCCTTTTTCTGTTTTTGGAAAATTAAATGCTAAGTTAAAAAAACAGTGAAGGTTTTGATTTTTAGCTTCTGAAGACGTTTCAATTTTTAGAAGTCCCCAATTTGGTGATGTAACTATAAGAAAGCTCATAACGACCCTTTTGGCTGCCATGACCTATGAAAATAGAATTCAAAAGCTTCTAATTGCTGAACGTTTCTTTAGTGAATGACTGGAATTTACAAAAATAATCACTCATTGTTTGCTTTGTAAACACTTCAGTTGCTCCTTTGAGCAGCTAGTCACACAAGGCTTCCACATGAATAGGAAATCACTCCAAACAAAAGTTACCCTACACTTCAGAATGATTCCGCTTTTAAAAGACGTTGTGTTTTTTTGATGCAGCAGTCACACCTACTGAGATCTAGTTTTGTGTTATACCAAATCTTTCAGGCCCTTGTGATAAATTATTTTTTAAAACAACCTAAAGACAATGAAAACTATTTAAAAATAATAAAACTGAAGGTAGATACCAGCTCTTTGGGATAGATAAAGTAAACAAGCACATCTTCCTGTAGAACCTTTAAGACAATGGACATATTCTTGTTTTCTTGCTTGAGCTGTTTGAAATGTAGTGAAATGAATTATTCAAGTATTTGTATTTGTAGCAATTACTACACAGAAGACTTCTGGACAGCCTGTCAAACTACGCAAGGTTACAGAAATTGCACAAATCTCATGATATTTCCTGGCAGAATTAGGACATGCCACAGGGCTTGTACCCATAAAGGTTTTAAGGCAACTTCTGAGGGCAAGGCTGATTTAACATTTTAAATAAACTAAGTACCAATGTCCGAACAATGGACAATGGTTATCAATTGATACTAATAAACTCAGTATCAATGTTCCCAAATAACAAGGTTTTGTGCCTTGCTCTCGCCTGCTGAGTGACATTTTATTGTTATTTTTTTCAGAGCTCTCTTTCCCCACTGCCTTCTCTCCTCAGTACAGCAGCTCATGAATGTGAGGATTTCACTGCTCTTGACCTGCCTACATGCTGAAGCTTGTTCTCTGCTCACTGCAGCGGGATCTGACAAAGGGATGGCTGGTCAGAGCAAGAACACAAGATGATCATGAGCCTCTGTCACGTGTAGTCTGCCCCACGTATTCTGCATCTGTCACTTGCAAGACTGCTTTTGGAAAAAAAAGGAACTTACAGTACTTTAGCAGGGATTCTGTATCTTGCTGCTAACAGAGAAATAATAGTGAGCATGAGCATTGCTATGCCACCACTGTAACACTGTTTAAAAGTACACTGACAAGGTAAAGATAATTTACATTAAAATTCATATCTTTTCCTGTGATGCAACAGCTTCAATTATTAAAAATGAAGGGATTTTTGAAACCTAATTATCTTTCACTGTTAATGGTGATTTGTTGCTCTTCTCTTTCTTTCATCAAGGACAAAGAAAATAGACGGATTGGTGCCACTCCTGGATTGTCTGCAAAGTGTAGCACAAGGTTCTCCACCAGCAGCAGCACAACATTGCAATAGCTAGGCTCCAAACATGGCAGGGAAATATTTAAATCCTAGACCAGAAATATTTTATTTGGAAGCAAACATAAACATTTTAGAAACACTTGTTGTTAACTTCATCCATGGTAAACTCTTGTCTTGTTACAAAACTAAAATCTCAACCTAAGAACATCCCTCTAAACATGGGTGAGAGCATTTACATAAAAATTGAACAAGACAGAGTTACAGGTGACAAAAGCTACTTTATAGGATTCCATTAATCTAAACCCCAGCACAATAATTAACATTGACAGATAATTATACTTATTTAGATAAGAAAGGCAATTTTATTGGCTAAATTGTGTGCCCCAGCAACTTGGTACCTGCAACTCCTTTCTTCTCTCAAATAGTGTCATAGCCATTAACCCCTGACACGCTGCTTCTCTGACACTTAGCTTTCAGTTCCCTTCAAGACACTCTCATACTTCAAGTTGCAAACTGGATCAGATACTGTTGCTTCAGAGACCTGTTTTCTTACTGTCAGTCAATGCTAAGTGAGATCATTGATGTCTTAAAAATGATAAGATCTGGCTTTATAAAATTACCTGCCACTTTCCATATATTGCCTGAAGTCACACAACTATGCAGACTAACGCTGGCAAACAGAGGCTCAAATCTTTTTTAACGATGTGGTCAAAGGCACTTCTCGTTTAAAACAATGTCACATGCAATCTGTCAGTGTACACCTGATACAGCACATCATCTTCACTGAAAGGCTGCAGTTGTCATTCCACGTATTTATACTGTAGTACTTCTGAAAGAAATACTACATTTGTACAGTTCCTTGATCTGAGGATCACATATGTAAAAATGCCTATACATGTTCATGCTCACGTCTTGCTTTATGTATATTTGCTTTGCAGACAGAATGGATAGACAGAATGGATATTTCATGAACTTTGTTCCTAATTCAAGCCATTATCATCCACCCCAGCTGTGTACCACAGCCATTTGCTTTTCCTTACCAAAAGCAGAAGTGAGACAAAAAGATGTAGACATGAAATCTCTTCTCACAGCGACATTGCTCTCTTTCGGTGTTTCTTTGGCTGCCTTCCCTCCTAGTAGTCAGACAAGTTAACTGCTTTCCCAAGGCTAGAAGTAAACAAAGGGAGGGTGTCAGACATTTCCAGTCCTTTACTCAGAAAGCTACTGTTACAGGCATTTTTACAAGGAACAGCTAAAAGCTACATCAGAACACAAAGAGGTTCTTGACTTAGTAGAGAAGCAAGGGTGTTTTTCAGGCACATGTCAAAACTTCAGGAGAAGCTATAAAAGCCATAGTACATATAAGAGTAAATAAATGCATCAATAATATTGCCTTAGCAGAAATGGAGCTCTGCGGAGGAAGGACTTTGGATCTCCAGATATACTTGATGACAGATCAGGACTCCTACAAGAGTCCTGCACGACGCTGGGTAGGATTCAGTGGCCTGAACATGGGCACCAGCACTATTTCAGAATTCCTATGGAATCCAAGCCATTGGTATCCAAGCATGTGGCGCACACACTGCACACAATATATGGAAGATCTTTACTCTTCTGTAAAGCAGATGGAGGCCACTTGCGATTCCCTGAGACATTTATTCATTAGGAACCCACCTCCAGGCAACTCCCTGCTGTACATTCTGTGTCCGGTGCCTTAGGTGCTTTACTTCTGTAATTGTTTCTCCAAGTATTTATAATCAAGATTCTAACTCTGTTTCAAGAAAACAGAGATTGTTATATTAATTTTAGGTATCATCAAATGTCTAATATGCTTTCAGACAACAATGGTGGGCTGACTGAATTCTTTTTCTAATGAACCTGAGCACATTAATGTTGCAGACTAGCCCCAAGGCTGTCCACAGCCCAGCACAGCAGGAACGATCTGAAAGGTCAAACGTATTTTCACAGCAAGTACCGGAGATCCATCTGGGACCGATATCTCGCCTGTGTTGGGTAAACAAGGAGGCTCCTGGACATGTTATCTGATGTCTTTCTAGTAAAGGATAGACAATATATGGTAGGAATAAATCCTGGATAGTCACAGAGGTCTCTGGCAAGTAGTGTCCCTAGGCTGGGCTTTGCAAATCCTCTCCCCGGGCCCTTTATGGGGTCAGTGGGATGAAGCCAGCAATAATGAGAAATCTGAGTTCTTCCTAGTCACCCCAAATGTAGCACTGCTGCAGCAGCAACAGCTAAGAGAGAACTCATCGTAATCAGTTCAAAGACGGCCTTTTGTACTCAACCTAGCCCTTGACTGCCCACCTCCACTCTACGCTAATTTATATCTTCTCAGTTTTCCATGTATTAGTTACAGCAGTTTATTTTTACGTAGTACAAAAATAAGGTGCAAGGAACCCTCAGCGCAGACCAATTTGGGTCAATACAGTCTTGCTGCTTTTGTCCCTCTACCGACCTCTGTTATTTAACCACTTGTTGAAATAATAGTGAGCAAAAAGCTCAAAAAAAAAAAAAAAGGTGATAGGCCCACAAAGAGTCAGCATGGAAAGTATTATTTCCATGGTTTAAGAACGCAAAAACTGCGAATTAGTGATCCCTCTGCAGGCTGGTGGCCCTCAGTTACATAAAGCATTTGAAAAACCCATAAATATCTCCATTCAGCTTTGAGTGGAAGCTCAGTCATCTCCAAAACTCTTCACTAGCAGTTTCTAGATTTAGATATTATTCTCTATCCTTGTGAAGGATAATTAATATATGTAAACATATGTATTTATAAGCATGCAATGCAATAATGTTTCTAATATTATAATTTACATCATACAATCCACAATCCACAATGTATGATTATATATCAATATATATAAGGCTATGTTTTATAGGTTAATTTATTATAATTTATTTTATTTATATCATATATGCTTTATGCTCTATATAGTATATATGACCTATATAAAATAATTTATATATTTTTGTGCATAATGTGTACAATGTGCATATACACACTATTATAGCACATTATTATACATATGAAAACATACAAACACATACACACATATATAAACATTACCCATGTTTACATTTACCTGTTTTATTTCACAAAAGCTTTATGCCTTGTGTTAACTAGCACGTTCCAAAGAACACGATACTTTCTGGCATGACACTGGAAAGAAGGCAGGACTCACTCTAGAAACAGATGAACCAAGATCTGATAAGTACTAACAGCTTCTTTGCACCAGCTATTGCTATAAAGAGTCAGTTGCTTATCAAGGAAGAGTGAGAACATGCTCCCAGTGTACTCCAAACTCAGAAATTCAGAATTTCTGAAGTGAAAGCATATTTCCTTGACAGGGCCGGACCATGTCTCTAGCAATAAATTGTATCTATGTCTTTTTTCTGGGAAGCAAAAAGAGAGATGATGTGAAGTATGATGGCAGTTTATAGCTTTTATTTAGATTCTGGCAGCAGGGTAGCGACAATGAAGGATAACACTTATAGCTCTGTGCTTGTTACGGGGTTTACTGCTGTTCATACCCTTCGATTACACCGTAAAAATACTCCAGTAATTTTCACTTCATGCTTTAAACCTTAATCCAGAATGAACAACATTTAAGCAACCTTTTTAACCCTAAAGCAATATCCGCTTCCTCTGTTAAATGAAGTTCTTCTTTTACTATTATTTCCCTAATAGTCAATATAATTTTGCAAACGTGATGGTGATTTATAAGGACATTTTGAGGTTTGTTTGATTAGGATTACTGTAAATACAGTAAAAATCTGTCTTAGTTTTGCTAGCACCAGCTACATCCCCTATATGTATATATATCTATATATATATTTACTATTTTGCAAATTGTATAGAAAATATACTTATTTCATATTATGTGCAACAGTTTTGACCTAGCAGTGTCATTGGCTGTAATATTCCACTGAATAATGTTAGTAGAGAAGGATGTTACACCCATTTAATAAAAAGGTTAAAAAACCCCTCACACCCAGACTGTAACAAGCAGCCTCATGAACAGTTCTAATTGCAACTCAGGGAAGGGAAATATCCCCTTTACAGCTGAGATGTGTTAACATCAGGTAAGAGCCATGGCATACTGAAGAAACAAACAGGAAACAGCCTCGTGCAGGAAGCAAGCAACAATTATAAGATGATTTATGTAAAACTGGACTTGAGAAAGTGGTTTGGGATTTTGGGAGGTCATTGAATCCTGTCCTATTATGCAATTTGTAAAAATGAGATAGACAATATGCCCAACTATAAACTTGTTAACTTGCTGATGACATGCAATTCCTGGCATCTTGAACTTAAAGCAGATTACAAGGAAAATGGTGGAAAAAAATGATTAACTAGTATTGGAAAGTCTCTGAACACTCAAAACTAAACTTAAATTCATAAATGAAAGTCATTGCTAATTTTTCAGAGTATATACAGAAGACATTTCCAGAAAGAAGATCAAATTATGGCGAGCAAATAGACAACATTTTGAAATAATATCAACAGTACACAATTGTTTGTAACTTGATGTGGAAGGTAAGCCATCGATGCTGGGAGGCAGCAGAACAAAATGACAATGCTAGTATATCAGAATAGGTGCTTATGCCTTATTTTATCTGCACTGCATTGGTCTGAGTGATTTCAGAAGACTAACGCCATCCTGAGCATGCCTCCCAACTGCGGATTCCCCTGCCTTCTTGTGCAAAGCCATTTCACGATGCCTTTTCAACAAGCGGAATTGCAGAGTTCGGACTGAGTTATTCAATAAGATGGTCTGGACACGAAACTTTTTAATGGAGAAATCCAGTGTCCGGCTCCATTCCGGTCACAACCAATAACCGGATTCAAACTCCAGATCCTCGGACGTCTTTCTTCTTTGCAGACAAGCAGTCCTTTGACTTCAATCCCACCACCTTATTAGGCCTTAGAAAAAGATTATGCATTAAAATGAACAATATTTCAGAGAATTAAGCAATAACCAGTAACATTAGTCGACTTATTCATAGCTGTGAGATTGTACTTTGGAAATTTTTGATATTTCTCATAATTGGTGGTGAAAACAGAACAAGAAAGACTTTCTGTCTGTGTTGGTTTGTGCTGCCACTGATGCAGTGGAGTTTATGCGCCTATCAATCAACTCCATATTTAAAATATTTTTGCAAGATTCAAATCCTTTGGAAGTTGAAGTACTGTTTTTTTCAAAGGCCGGTACTCTCCCACCCTTTTTCTTTCTAATAGGAAAGAGTGAGGATGGCAAAGAAAGATGAGCGCTTTTGTGAAATTTACCCATTTCATTTAGCTAAATCCTAAATAAAGCTGACCTCTGCTAGAAAACAGACCCCTTAAAAAAGTGCGTACAGAGGATGAGCTGGGTATACTGACCTCTTTTGGAAATTAAGGCCTGAAATATTAGCTGTTCTGCAGTTAGAATGTATGATGTGCAGTGGACCTCGAAGTCTATCGTTTTCAAAGTTTAGTAATTGCCAGAGGAGCTATAATAGTGATGTACGTTTTGAAGTGAGTACTCCTCCTGATTGCACAAGAAAGAATTTCGGTGTTTGTTGATATTTATGGGTCAGAGCAAAGGTTATTATCAGAATCTTTAATACATATTTTCACAAAATTACCTATTTTTTGAAGTAGCCTTGTAGCAGAATAATATTAACATACATGACCAAGGGAATTAGTATGTTAAACAAAGTAGAAGTTAGAGTCCTGCTGGCAGAGGTCAGTGGAGTTTTTCTATAGTAATCTTTCTGCAAAACACAGGTCATCTGCGATATTTGAAGTCCTCCTGGTTTTCTGACATGAATTACCTGAGATACAGCATATTCCTTCAAAAGTCATTTCTCTATCTACAACAAAATACCTGTGCCACTGAATTTCTGTGCAAATCTAAAGTTAATCTCTCTCATCTTTTGCAAATCAACATTGACCATGCTGATTTCTGAATTTATTAGTGCTAGTTTTTAGGAAATAAAGTTGAATCTGTCACTTTATAGTATAATTTGATACAATTTCACTTTTCATTTGGAGAACTGTAAAGTTATGTATAACTTCTGGAATTGATTAGCTCCATTCCATGATACCCTGAAGCAAAAGATGAAATTTCGTCAGATGAAAAATATCACATTTTAGACCGTAGCTGCTGACTTATAATCTGAATATCTTGCTTTTTTTCTACTGTATACTGACATTGCTGCTGCTGTGACACTTTGGAAGCCATTCCTTTCCCAACACTTATGCCTGCCATGGCTTTTTTTATCAATAACTTTTGGAAATTGTAGTTAAACTTTGAGTTCTGCTATTTGCCCAAGCTGCAGGTTCAGCATTTTCAACATGCTCATGATTGAGAACTTTGTTAAAGACTAACAGACCTATTCTCCCGAAATGTCTTCTTATTTTTTTATGGGAGTAAATATGATATAGTAAATGTATCTTTGGCCAGTTAGTTTTTTTGCAGTATTAACATCTGATTTGAAGTTCACTTTTATTTTTTTCAAATAAGATAAAGAGGTTCTAGCTAAATAGCAAAGTCAGAACATATTTATATCATGAACACTGCTATCTGGGCAACCTTTCTAATGAGAAAATGATCTGCACTGATCTGGTAACAGATGTACGCTAGTGAGAACCACATCTTGATTTGAAGCATATGCACAGCTATGATATAACATGGCTTTTCTAAATCCTTCATGATTTGGAATCTTCTGCTTAGGCAACTATTTTGGCAAATGTCTTTATTGAAAATACATAACTCATTAAATAAAAAACCCTAAGCAAATCTTCCCTCCCTCCCCCTAAAAGGAAAAATCTTGAATGACTAGGAAGAAGTGCAAGTCAGTCCTGCATGCCATCTTTATGTGGGATGAACCACACTGGAAATTTCTGGCTTCAGCTTGATCTACCTGTAATGGTTGCCTTTTTAGCACCAGGTACTGTGTTTCATGAGAATAATATTACCTTATATATGTTATTTAACTTACGTACTTTATATTCTAATAGCTGTTATTCTTTGGACACACTGAATGCAAAGGGGGGCACTAAACGGTGAGTAAATTATAAAGAAGGTACGATACTACAGATGTTGGAAATAATGGCAAAAGTTGTGAAGGACAAATAATTCAGTTGTGAATTATGGCCACAGTTATGGTATGAACCTCTTGGACCACTGAGATGGGTGCTTGGTATGTTTGCTAGTTTGATTCAATAACAGAGGTGCTAGGGAAATAAAAAGAAAGTATCCCAGTGGTACCTCTAAGCAAACAAGATAATGTTCTGAGCTGTCCATTGGGAGAATGCCATTTTCAAGTGCTGACTAAACTACAAGACTTAACTGAAGGTGGGAATCAAAGGATCACACATGAACATGCTAAATAAAGAAGAGAAATACATTTTTCAGGGAGCTGTTTACAAAGAAAAAGCTGACAAAGAGGCTAAGTCTATATCACTAAAATAAACAGGACCAGGGTACAGCCCACAGTCTGCTTAATGGTTAGCATACTTCAAGTTCCACTTTGTGAACTCACCTCTAGGCAGTTTGGATGAAACCACCCAGTCTTGGAGGAAAAGACCATGTACCGTGACGCATACATTGCAGATCATGAGGGATTAGTTGACTGGTGTAGATACAGTCACATAGATTCTTCTGAAGGGTTAGAAGAAGCAAAATATGTATAGACGAAGTCATTAGAAGCAATAAACTCTTTTATAAGCTGTCTAAGCCTGTAGGTTACCTACATATTGAAACTTCATGTTGAAAAGGTCTTTAATAGACTCATTCCTTAACAGGACCTAAATAGGAGGCCTTCTCTGCAACCCTCACTACACTATTCCTCCTCCAATTTGTTCTGATACTCTTGATGTATTTGCTTGAACATGAGTATATCCTACTCTGCTTATTTCAGATAACACATATCTTCTAACTATGATTGAAAAGATGATAAATAGTCCAAAGAGAAAAGATGGGAAAAAGGACCATAGAGTGGGCAGAGTGCTGGGGACATTACTCAGAAGGTTCATCAGGCAGTTGCCCAGCTCTTGGAGTTCTTTTTACAAACCTATAATAACAGGTATTTCACTGAAAATTTATTTTTCTTCTCTACCGTTTCACAAATGTCACTTGTCCTGGAGCAAGTACTCATATTTAGTCCGTGTTTTTAATATTTTGCTGCATCTCTCATACAGTCTTTTCACAGGAGCTGTTATGACATAGGTAATGGAAAAAAGTTATATCAAGAACTCCTTCACTGTTTCTCACACTATTGAAGCTAACACAGACCAAACCTTATTTTTGTGTAACACCTCTAGAACATGCCCGTGTTAGAAGTCAATGTGCACAGTTAGTCTAAAGCATCTACATGTATACAACTCCTGTTCCTAGAAAGTTGATCAAAACCTGGAAGCTGGCTAGTGTTACAAGTGATTGTGGCTGGAACAGTGTATACGTAGCTCAGGAGGAAAATCTTCATATTAAATATCTGAGAGCCAATAATTAGAGGAGAATGCTACAACATTAGGGGAGAATGCTACTCTTCTACCATTTTAGTACTGATTCATCCTGTATTTTCTGCATTTCTTTTACTCACAAGAGGAAAGTTATGTATCTCCATATTATGATTTGATATTCTGTGCCACTGATTCTTCTTTCCTGCCTTTATTTTTCAAACTGCTTTCCAGCATGGTCATTTCCCATGGTCAATGGGATTTCACTATTTGCTACAGCTGCTAAAACTATCTGACAGACCAAAAATGGTTTACCATTTCTCATGGTACGATAGGTAGTCCACATGTCACATCCTTAGGCTGCACTGCCCCTATAACCACATGGAGGTATGTGAAATAAAACAAAACAAAATAAAAAAATTCTTCCTTGACTCTTCGGCAGCTCTACGGAGAGTGTTTTACCGTTGAGAACTCAGAGAAAGTACAAGGAGCAAGCAGGTGGAGCTGGTTCTGTACCGCACCTTAAGTCATTTATACCAGCAGATCCTGAGTATTCACTGCTACTATCTTGGCTTATTATGTTCCTTTCTCTCGCTCACTGCTCTCCCACATGGTGCAGAACAAGAAAAAGTTGGATTAAGAGTTTCCTGATATTCAGAGACCGATCTATTAGTCTTTTGTAGGACATTCCAGAAATAAAGCGTCTTCGAGTTGGAAAATATCCACTTGAGGAAGTGCATTTGGCAAGGAAGCGTGCTTAAGCTCAAGAAATGTACACACACATAAATCTGGAGGGATCTTAATTAAAAGCCAATGGATCTGACAATAAAAATACATTGAAACAAAAAGTGACCTTTAGCATTAGCCATTTTTCTTCCTTTACCTTCCTTTATATCATTTTATATGATACTCAAATTTCAGTTCTGAAGTTGATCAATGTCAGCTGACTGTCAGTTCAAATTTAAAGCATGGCAGACAATGAAGCAAAAATATGGGAATTTTTTAATCACGGGGAAAAGATATGCCAGCACCTTAAATGAAGTCATAAAATGATTGCAAGATTAAGTGTATTTTTTTATCTAATTCTGTATCTTCTTTGTGAGCAGAAACTTTCTTCGGTGAGTTTTGTTGGAGTGAGAAACCAAACTTTTACTCGAAGTCATTGCCAGGTAGTGGGGTAAGTAATTTTCTAAGAAAACTGAAAAGAAGAATTTGAAGAAAGAAACTAACTAACCAATCAATATGTGAAAGAAAAGTATAAAAGAAATATATTAGAGTAATCATACTTAAACTGATGGTTTCTTTTCAGCACTAGACTTTTAAATAAGCACAATTGTCTCCTCATACATCCTTACAGAATGCAAATATTTGTCTGTATTTCACAAAATTTACTTGCCACTTTTGATGAACTCTGCATTTCACCCTGGCTGCTTCCCAGTGTTCTTGTTTTTTCCAGGAGGAAACCCCTGGGTTTTTGGATCCCCTTTTTGGAATTTTAATTTATTATGAGTTGCGAGATCAAGGCTACAAAACTCACCAAACATAGTTAAAGACTACAAGAAACAGTTGTGGAGCTTTAGCATTTCTTTCTTTGCATGCAGAAATTGTGATGTAAGACACCCAGAGTGCCTCAGTGATTTCTATCTCAGAGAATAAATTCTGTCATCTAAGTAAGTGTTTCACAGTTTATATCCACAGGGGAGTTTTTTTCTTTCTTTGAAGTAAGTCAAGATGTGCGCTACAGCATGAACAGTTACTTTCCAGGTAAATAGTCAGCATGCTCTAACATGGGGTTGGGATTAATGTGGAATAACTGGCATGCAGTAAATTCATAACCTTGCTTATTGTGTGCTGTGTATGGAGGCAGGATGTTATGCATTTGCAAGTGTCATATTAGCCATGTAAACAAAATGGACATGACTGATGTGGTACATGCTTGATAGAGTACTCCATGAAAGTGAGATTGATTAGGATACTGTTCTCAGTTATCATATCATGTCTGAAATTACAATGGAAACGTGTATTGTAATGACAATGCCATCAGTAATCCTGAGGAACTTGCTTAGTGATCACAACCAACAACACCCAGATAGAACAGTTCACTCTACTTTAAAAGACAGAATATGGACAGAATAGAAAATAATGAAACTTCATAAAATGGCAGGTCATTTTCTTTTCCTATGTTCAAAACACAGGGCTAATTCATGAAAGATAGCGACAAGTTTTCTCTAAAACTGGAAGTCTCATTTTCCTATTTCTCCTTGAGACTGTTTTTCATATGCCCACATAAACACACAAATAAAGAAGTAAAGAGATAGGAAACAATGGATACAAAGACATATAGAAAGACCGATCCTTTGTAGCATATCAGTGATTTGATCTATTGATTTGTGCACTAGTAGGTTATGGTAAACTCAAATGCCTGTTCATAACCCATGATGATAACATAGTGCATGATTGTTTTTATGTTATCCGACATGAATTTGGGTCTTATACATTCAATATACATGTCCTAAATCATGAGACTGCTTGCTAAGATCTTTTTTGGTATCAGAAAATCTCTGTGGGATCTTATAGTAGATTCCTTTATAATTCTGTTTTTCACTAATTGATGTTTTCACATGGAAACTGGTTTTTAGTAGCACTTAGAAATATAACCAGATTGCCATACTGATTTCCTGTGAAAGCCACAACAGAAAAAAAACAGTGCGGAGGAATAACTCATTCACATTTATTGCAATTAGCTGATTCATCAGAGGGTGATGGCTGGTCTTTGTGCTCACTCTAGGATCTGTGTAAATCTATGCGATATTTTGGATAAGCTAGACATCAATATATGATGAAATGTAATGATAAATATCCAAATTAAATTTTTGGCACAATTTCTAGAGACAATTCATTATTCTTTGTCTTCCAACTGTTGCAGCATAGTAGATTTTGCATTTTAAAAAAAAGTCAGTGAACTGAACTGAAATCTTTTGGTTTCTGAAATTATATCTGTTCTTATTAAGTGTTAGTCATTTACTGGTACTAATCCGACAAAGCTAGAATGACTTTCTAAATGGGGGAAAATATGACTGAAAGTATGTAGTCTACAAAGGAGGAAAGGTCTGTATTCCTTCAACATGTTCCATGAATCAGAGCATGAAGCAATGATTGGCCTTGGTCTATGCTTTTCCCTTGTTGAAATGGATATTACTTTCAACACACGGAGCCTATGGGATAGTCATATTCCCTCTTTGTATTTACCATGGCTGTGTCAAAGAGTGCAGGTTTGCTTTCAGAATGGGCTGAAGACAAGTTGTATCAGGTAGTTTACCACTGATTCAGAAAGGAAGCTAGCAGATAACTATATAGATATCCCTCCTGTGCAGGCTTTCTTTTCAGGAATTTATTTCTCGCCTACACTGGACTTTACAGTGGACCAAGGCTGTGATACTCACAGTGGGACTAGACAGTGAAATCAGCAGCAACTGATGTGAAGAAGACCTTAGTATATCCGGATTTCATTTCCCACAAGCTTTTCAGAAACCTCAGAAATTTTTAGATTGTTTCATTGATGTTTTCTTTGATGTCTTATCAGTGTTCAGTTCACTCTTAAGCAAATTGTCTTAATTTTAGATAGTACCAATCAAAATTAGAAAGCCATTCACCTCTAGCTTTAAAGACTAGCAAACAAACATAGATTTTTTTCTTCTAGAACTAGAAAACCATTTCTTCATCTGTTTTAGCCATTTTCTCATTACCAGAATTATCCATTGATTATTTACAAACATATTCTTGAAATACTGAGAGTTAAAGAAGACTTGGTAAAGAAAGAATTCTATAAATAGGCTGTAGAGTGATTCTGAGAAATTTGCTATAACTACTAGAAAGTAAGCTGTCTCGATCATGCGCAATTGTCTATATGTATCATTCATTTTTGCTTTCTGTCAGCTAACTGGATGGCCATAAAATTCACAGTGAATTGGATATTTAGACTTGCAAGAATATATGAAATTTCTGTGAATGTTCCTCAAAATGTGCTTGAAATTAATTTTTTCTAACATTCCTGCTGGAAGACTTATTTCCTAGAATCCTGAAGGAAAGTAAATAAAAATGAATATGATTATGCCTAAGGCAGAAATCTTATTATGTAGGAGCAACTGATTCATTCACTTGAGTTTAGGCACATACATTGATTTGACAACTGTCCTCAATTATGTATGCTTAATATGTGTTCCTGATGGGTTATTAATAGCAAACTGTATTCTTATATCTATTTGCATAAGCTTGGCATCCATTTTAACTAAGCTAAGCAAGCTCATGAGCCAGTTAAGAAAGTCCAGAGGCCTTTCGTTTTAGATGAAAATTCAGGATAAAGAATTAGAGAAAATTCAGTTTTGCGTATCATTCTGTACATCTGCATTTGGCAGTCAACAGCACTGTATGCTAAAGCAATAACAAGAATGGATTTCCTGGAACCCCAGCTGCTATCAAGTACACAGTCATCTCTAGTACTATTCATATATTTTAAAGTATTACTTAGATTCTCAGTTCAGATTAGGATGCCACTAAAACAATAACAATAAAATATCTTTGACTTTAAACTTAGAGCGAGAGCTATCCATAAAGGCACTTAGGCATCAGTAGAACTCTACCCTGATTTTGGTTTCTGTATTCCTTTTTTGATCACAAAGCAAAGTCAGATGCTTACGAGTACGAGTCAGCACAAACAACATGCACGGGACCTGCCCTCAGTATGTTTTTAAAACTATCTGTCTCTACCATATTTGCTGATGCATTCTGGATTCTAAGGAGATAATGATCCTGGCTTGGGACTGAAGTCTTGAACATTCGTATGGAAGTGGTTTCTTGGACTTTCTTTCAAAACTGCAGCTAGGAACAGCTGTTTTTTATCCTTTTTTTTAGCCGAAAATAATTGCAGGAAAATGTGGTTCCTTTTATATCTTAGTTATTAGAAGGCTTGTACAGAGTCATTTCTTTCTGTTCATTGTGGGGGGATTCAGATCTATAAATCCCTCCTTCCTCAAATGTCTGTCTATAAAGTATCACTCTCTACTATTTTCTATGAATAATGTGGACTGATGTTTTTCTTCTCAGCCTTTTACTGAATGAGTTCAACATTCGCTGCTCAATCTCTGCTGAATCAAATACCTACAAACATTTCACTTTACGTACGAGACTGTGCAAGCATAGGTAACTGAAATTTTGAATATTTTTAGCTGTTCAGCAGAAAGACTATTTTCTAGGAAGAATGAAGAACTGCAGCTTGCTTCTGGGACTGAGAACTTCTTGGGCCTAATCTGAATAAATAGCCTCTGATTTGATTACTAGTGTGCAAAAATATTTTTATTTGTATATAACGCTCTCAGGAATAACCATCTACATTCACATGTTGCATTTGTGAATACTCAGTTAGTTATAGAAGGGATGGCATTTACCACTTAAAAGCTGTGCTTCTAAATACCATCAGGCCTCATTTCACTTTGTACTCATTTGCGCTTTTTACATCAAACCCTGAAGAACTGCTGACATAATCATCTACCATTGGACTAAGACTATGAAGGAATATGACAGGTGGACATGGACATACACACAAAGAAAATGCAAAAAACGATAAGGAAGGAAGAGGCTAAAAAAATCTGATTGCAACTCAGAAGTTATATTCGTTGAAAAAACAATATTTTGGCCTTAGAGATAATGCAGACCTTGGAGAAATTACTGCGCATTCTGTATCTTGTCCTTGTGACCTTTCTTTTGCTAGCAGAATATGAAGCTGTTAATTAAATAGCCAGTGACTGTACAGCGTAAGTTGATTTACAACATTAAGAGGTACATGAATTCCTTCCTTTGCTCAGCTCAGCCAATTTCAAAGTGGTTTCCTTTAATCTTCATTTACTGGAATTTCACTCTAGCTCTTGCTAATATATATGGCAAGCAGCCTACTGCACTGATGGGTTGCGGCACCTTTTGAAAGATATAATATGGACTTGGCATTCTTGATTTCTAGAGCAGAGATGTCAGCTCAGGGAATTTAGACAATATACATGGCTATGAAGTGAATAGCTGTCCTATACCGAAGTATAGATAGGACATTAGTTAGAAATTAGGTAGGGTATTAGTATTTTATTCACCAATTCACCAATAGCATATACAACCTATGAATATTTTACTTTAAAAATGTTGTATATAACATACGACATCCATATACACTAGAAAAAACAGTACAGCTCTTTATTTTATTTTCAAACTATTAGATGTTTATTCAGAAATTTGCTAAAATTTTTACTGACTCTCCTATTGCCACAGATACCAAGAGCTATGTGTCTCACAAGTCCCTAGGTAATTTTTCAGTAAAGAGTCGTGATCTGCTGTATTCAATATAATTTAACAGAGAACTTTCCCCTTAGAATTAAAAAATAAAAGTTGACTTAATATTTACCTGTGATTTTGAAGTGAATCTATACCTGTAAAGTGTGTGTAGGCAAACTGAATATACGGCATTACGTTTCACATTTGAATTCTTTGAATTCTTCACCACAGGTACTGAAAGTTAGTATATTTAAGCGAGTTAGCTTTATATGACAAGTCAGATGCTTCTGTGCTTGGAAGCTAGAGATGACTCTTTTTCTGGTTAAATTAAGCCCACCACCAAATTCCTGTGTTGCATTCACATTGAATTCTTTTTCCCACTAATTTCCAACAGGTGTATGACCACCCATTACTTATAAACATTCAAGACTGTTTAATAGTACATGAGGCAATACTTTTCAACATTCCTTTGTTTCTTACAGAGCTGCAGTAGTCAGGATCTATGTCTCCGTATGTGTTGCTTTATAACTGTAACAAGGTCATTTAGTCACTTTAGTTTTTATTGCACCTGTATTTAATACTGAAATTGTCTCTGAATGGCCAAGCAACACAATAGTTTGTGAAGGTTAATTGTGAAAACTGATAGAATTTTCTATAGTGATTTTCAACATCAAAGCTTGGATTAAAGAAACAACAGCACCAGCTCGTTACCCACAATTGTGCATTCATTCCATTTTCCCCCTAATTTATTATGACAAGACATAGAAATAAAGAAGAGGAAAAGGGAGCCTGCTTCACTTAATGGCTTGGGATGGAAGAAAGGAGCTACCGTATTTCAGACAAAGCTGAATTCAGCAAGGTGATGCAGTGCCACATTGCTGTGTTATATAACTGACCAAGGTCACCTACCAGATAACAGTTCACAAATGGAAATATTAATGGGTGTGCACATTTATAAAAGAAAATGTATGTGACTAGACTGTATACTGAATGTAAACTGATATCTACTATGCAGATACCTGAAATATAGGTGTTCCGTATATGTTTAAGTGGGTAGAATATTGAAGCTATGATTTGCGTATTTTGAATAAAATCTAATTATTTCGTTTATTTATTTAGAATCATTTATAATTCAGGCAGCATTTCCAAAATAGTGCAAGTGCAGAATTCAGTATGAAGACCCCCAAGCTAGCACTAACCATACAAGCTTCAGAACTAAAAGCAACACAGCCTTGTTAGTATAACTCAACAGCACAGATGTACAGACACAGTGTCCTAGTTATATCACTTCCAGGGCCTGAGCTCATACTTGTGCAGAAGGATTCACAGGAGTATGATAATGTACCAGCCAGCTTGGACTCTGTGCTGTGCTACATGGAAAACAGGACTTGAACCCTTCAACTCCAAAATGAATGCATGAGAGAGGTTGTGGAGTAGTGGGACAGTTGTTAGGAAATATGATTACATCAGCAAGAAGCAATAGTGTGAGGTTAAGATCTCTTCAGCTTCTCTGTACTTCTCTAAATATAAAATAAATATATCTATGCTTCTCTAAATCAGCTAGTTGCTGATGGCAATCATCTGCCAGAATTTCTAAAATCATATCAATTTCAGTAAAATCAAAATCAAATTCAAACACAAGAACAAAAAAATTCAGAATATATCACCAAATTTAAAAAAACTGGCAAAGAAAGTCAATTCTCTCCTAAGCCAACGTATCAGAAATAAACTTGGTTGTTAATTTCTCAAGATAATCCCCTCATCTTTTATTCAAAGGCTGTTTACAGGCTTCAGATGTTAGTGTTAATATAATTTCCTATAAGGCCAAAAAAATTTGCATGGAACCTGGTGGCTTCAGAGCTCAGTCCTTCATGATCAAATTTGGTGAAGTTTTATGATTGTAACTAGGAACGGGTTATCAAAAGAGCTAGGCAACTTGATCCTAACCAAACAGCAATGGTCTATTTTGAAAAAGATAACTGTAGGTATCTCATAACTTTCATTTGTAAAAATATTTATGATTGTACTATAAAATATTTATTTTAAAATAAATGGGTGGCCATATGAAGCTACCTGATACAGGAATGTAGATAAACTGGAGATTGGCCTCACAGATCTGAGCTGACCTCGATGTTTGCTAGTTTCTTTGGGTTATCTAATTCTTTTTCTTTCCCCATCTATTTGTGCCCTCCTTCGTTCCATTTTATAGGCATCAAAAAGAAGAGGGAACATTTGTGGGAGCGACCTGCTTGCTTATGTCTGTCAACTATAGTCTTAGGTTGGAAGGTAACTGAGTGATGAAGAGGGGGCGTAAGAGGAGTGTGAACCATAGAGTAGTAATTCTTTGGTCCAACAGCAAGATTAAAAAAATCCTTGACATTTCACCCAAATACACGATGTGTGAGATATTCAGTCTCAGAATAGCACTTAAGGTAGCCTCATATCAAAACAAATTTCTAGTACTTTAACAAGACTTCAGAATAAGAAAGCACTCTTCTTTTGTGAAAATGTGAGAAGTTGGAAAAAAGAGGTACACAAGGATAAATGATACAGAAAGCCACTCTCAAAATAGCCCTTTTAAGAGTTGCAGCTCTCTGTTAAATTTAAAGGACCTGTCTTGGAATGGCATACTGGAAAAAAAAAAAACTGTAAGATATTTTAGATAAGATATTGAAAAGAATAAATAGTGTTCAGGAAATCACTCAAAAATCACAGAGTTCAATATCTGATGTTTCATTATGTTTAGTTTAGAAGGAATGGAAATGGAAACATTGCAGGGTTAATTATTTGTAAAGAGTTATAACTCAGTATAAAATTTTCTGATTTTCTGATATTGTGTATTCATATTAGCCATTATTTTCATAGCAAATTTGGACTTTTCTGGTTGCACAACCTTGCTAAATGTATGAATGGATAATGAAAACTGACAGGAAACTGAATAATGGAAAACATATTTCATAGTGTGTGTGAGATATTTTTCCAAATAATTAAAACAGTTTCTAAAAATTTTAAAATGCATTTTTAAAATGTGAATACACATATAAAAATATACTAAAAAGAAACTAGTTCTGAGTACCAGTTCTGAGTAGTCTAAAGAATGTGCCTGCTTCCTATTCCCCTTTCATAGAGTTCTTAGGTAAACTACAAGCAAAGTCAAAAAAGATTACTTGTGCAAGGCGTTCAGAAATTTCCACTACAGAAGTGCAGTAGATGTCACTTAACAATAAAATTATTCATATAAATCACTCTTTCCAATGAATGGAATACTCTGCTATATGCCTGTTGCATGTCTCTTCTTTTTTGACTGCTAGTAAGTAATCATTTCAAACATGCATAATTTGGCTTTCTTCTGACAAAGATATAACATAAAGCATTTACAGTGAGAGCATATTGGTTTTGTATTAATATGCTCAGTTTTTTATTCTTGCAGACCTTAATTCTATGAGGTGTTTTCAGTACACTCAATTCTTTCATAAAGGTCTGATCCTAAGTCCACTGAAGGCAATTGGAAGACTCTCATTCATTTTAATTTCTTTTTGATCCAGCCCTGAATCAATGGAAAGTAAAAGATCTCAGTCATAGTGGTACCCATAGGAAATATTCGGTGACTTCAATTATTTTCTAATGCTAGAAAAGAGGGCTCTGTTTGGTATGATGTTAAGTGAAGTAGAAGGGAGCTTGGCAGAAGATGTACTCTTTTAAGAATATTAAAAATTAGCTCCAGAGTACAAATTAATTTTTTAAGAATATTAAAAATTAGCTCCAAATTAATTTACGTCTACTCTATAGCCCATGAATGTCCTATACAAATGATAACTGCCTTGAGTATGATCAGAAGCATGAGATCTTCCCGATGTTTTTCTGAATATTAAAGCATTGAATTACAGTTCTGGTTCCTGGTATGTCAGAAAGAGTCTTTCTTACAAATTCTAGCAGGTAATAGGACACAGGCAAATTAGACTTCTAAATTTGTCATTAATATAAGAATATGAATTAAGTGGAATTTTTTCGTTAAGATCTTAGCCATTTTTTAAAAAGCTGCAGTTTCACTTTTAATTCCTATACATGAAAAGATCTGATCTAGGGATTCAGGAAATTAAAGCTTTTGCTCGGTTATGTCCTGTAAGAAAACAAATCTGTCACAGTGAGTGATCCAATCAGTTTCTCAGAACAATGTGTATCACTGAGAACAAAATAGCATTCTTTCCATTTCAGAACTTTATGGTCATTGATTCTGAAGTGTCTATTGAACTGACTAGGGGAAATATTTTGCTTTATTTTGACCTCAGAAAAGTGTCATTGAATTAAATATTAGACTTCAGCAGAAGAGCTTTGGTCATTCTGAAGGGGGGTCACATGCTCCCCTGCAGCTAATTTCATTTTAATCAAGTCCAGACTCCAGGAGTAAATAAAGATTCTTACGTTTCCATTTTTTTTTCTCTAGATTGGATGAATGGTGCTATCTACTCCCCTAAAGCACTTCAGTCTGGAGTTAGATAAACCTACTCTCAGCTATTTGTAGCTTTGAGTAATATTATGCCTACAGTGGAATTATACAGCGTTGCACTTAGTACCTACTCCCAACTTTCAAGCGGATATGCAAAGGCAGCGTAGATTAGCAACAGATTCAGTGTATTTCCTTAAATACATGAGAGAATAGAGGTGTCATATGCTTTAGCTAACTGCTTATTTTAAGAGAAGTTGACTAAATTTTAGATGTATTTATCTGCAGTATGGAATCAATAATACTTGAATGAAAGATCAAGTAGAATATCTTAGCAATGTCACTAAATATTATCTTTTCTTATGGATACTCCAGTTTTGATCTGTCAGCGCTACAGCACCTCAGACTGCGGAAGCAAACTTTGAGGTGCTATGCAATCAGAAGCCAGTTTTGAAAGTATGAGTCCCAGAGGACATCACAGAGTCCTGTTCTACTCACAGTAAAGACAGTACCTAAGAAATTGTGCAGTTGACTTAAGCATTGCACAAAGCTAGAGAGTGTATAGGAAAAGAAAAAAAAAATCTCTGTCAGCTTTGTTATTACTTCTGAGGGATGGAAAAAAAATTATCAAATTTCCCTACCAAATTTCCATTGGGGCTCTTCTAAGAAGGGGACTCTTGATTTGTGGCTGGCCTAAACAGGATGCAAGCATGATGTGATTACTTTATGAGACAGACTAAAAGAGAATTCTGTAGAGTAATTACAGCAGGAACATGTGAGGTAGCAAAACAAAGTGGGTTTTATTAATCAAAAGATAGGTATTGCTGGAGACCTTTCTGTGTTCTCCAAGCAAAGTTTGTTACCCAGCTGTTTCCAGCCATAATTTTGTTTTGGCCTCTTTCATATTGTAGCAGTGAATTATTTTCATTTTCTTCTAGAGCAAGACAGTTAATTAGCCAAATCACCCTTCTTTTGAATGCAGCAGCAAGCCTAGCAGCCAATTAAAAAGGCATCACAGGACTGTTGTTTGGCAGAGAGAGTGGGTGCTGAGAGGTGCCTGGGGTGGACAGCCCACGCTTTCCCCTCCAACAGTTCAGTGTAATAGCACAAACAGTTCTTGTCTGAAGACAGCAAAAGCATGATGGTGTTCAGGATGGTGAAGTCCCTGCTATTCCGTTGCCCTGAATGTAAAGGAGCTGTTGGCTCACTTTTCAAGGGAGCACATTTTTTCCTGAGGGAAAAGTTTCATTCAACTCATCCAAGAAAGCAATCTGAGTGATACCACCTCTACAAGAGGCGCTCACCAAATAAGGACAGCAGACCATTATAAGGTGGCATTTTATAACCATAAATCCGAAAAATAAGTGAGTATGGCAGCATGAGTGAAGTTCTAATAGATCAGATAGGGCTATTGAAGTCAGTGGAAAGTTTTGACTTGACAACAAGATGTATTTATGTGCTAGAAAATAGTTCTATGTATATGTCTCTGATGGGTGGAGAGGAGACCTCTAGATCAGGAATTCTGAGAAAGAGCCACTGAAGAGGCTGCGTAAGAGGTGGCCCTAATCACCATCGTATAAGTGAGCATGAAGAATTTCTGAAGAAATCTGAAGTTCAGAGAAGTTTAGGGCAGGAAATAAGTGTTCCACCCTGATGTCCTAAGTGAAATTACATAACACAGGAAGGATCACTGAAGGTCTGCTTTTATTTCTTTATTAAAATCGTATATTAACACATGAAGTCCAATCTAGTGGATGCTAAAAAGTATAGATGAGGAGGGATTAAATTATGTGTACTTGGATTAGTCTTTCAAAATTTGATTTCTGAGTTTGTGTATCCAAATAAGTTTAGCTTAAATATCCACGAACAGATATACCCCAATTCAGAGACTTTTTTGGAACACGTGGCCTAGGTTTCCTGTTGTGTTCTGACTTTCAGCCAAATTCTGTAGTTGAATGTTTATTTATCCATGTATATCTAAGCACTGAATTTTACTCTCTGTGGCATGTAGCACCTCCCAGTTATCTCCCCTCTTATTTTCTCTGTTTGACAATTCCTGCGTTATATGCACAATGATGTGATGCTAAATTCCTTGTGAGTATTCTTTAAGGCTTATGTCATGTGCTACTCCATTTTATGAAGTCTTTTCCAGTCATCTTTTGCCTTGCATTTGAACCCTGAAGTAATTTAAGTTAAATAATCTTTATATAAGCACTTTGCTATGTTTTGAGTTGGGCCGTTACGTGTATCCTTCCTGACGCTCTATGAACTGTGGTGTGTGGCCATAATGGATTTACCCAATAACTAAAATATTGCATGTCAAAGGAATGGATAAGAAGACTTTAAAAAGAAAAAGGGTACTTTTTAAGCCATTACAAGAAACAAGTACTGTCAATGCATTAAGGGCCCTGCAGTAGAGGTAAATTATTTTGACGTACTGCATGTTTTTCTGTGCCAACTTCATTTGCAAAGTATGCCTGATGAAAGGAAGAAGATCGTTAGATTTCTGCTCCATGGCCCATGGAAATTCTGCAGTATTTCCTGAATGTGCAGCCTATTCTATACAAACTCATCCCACACATTAATGTCCTAATGGCATATTTACTCAAGATTTGTAATGCTAGCAGAGATACAGCAAACCATTAATCAAAGGTGTCTTTCACGCTTAGAGTAATGCAGATCTATCTGGAGCTTTAATCTGTTAAATTTCACCCAGACTTCACATTTTTCCCTCTAAACTTTGTGAAGGAGAAAAAGTTTACTAGATTTTTAAAGGCGCAATAGGAAATAATCATAGCTGTAGGTGTACAGGCAGTTAAACTGGAGTAAATCCGTGTGAGTTATCCTTCTGCTCTGCAATGCTATAAACAGTCAGAAGCTCTAGGAGGTAAACTCTCAGTGTGAATTTATTCTTGCATAACTTCTTTGCTATAAGAGAAACCATTTAACTCCCTCATTCCATCGTTAATTTTTTCGTACTCTCAACATAGTGTAGTGGATAAGTAGAAAATATGTATAATTTTCTGTTATACATGAACAGACTCTGACCATATGATTTGTATAAAAGGTATCAGTAGAAGGGGAGAAAAACAAAGGGAAAAAAAGAAAAAGAAAGGCAGATGAATTTGAAATTAAACAAAGTAGATTTTCACTTTTTATGAAAACGAAGCTGGAACACATAGAGATTTGCCTAGGAATGGATGACGAGCCAGCAGAGTGCTTATATCTAGTCCACATTAGTGAGTAGACCAAAAATGTGGGGGTCTGCTACAGATCACCTAATCAAGAAGCAGAAGCAGATGAGACCTTCTTCAGACAACTGGAAGAAGCGTCACGCTCACAGGCCCTGATCCTCATGGGAGACTTTAACCACCCTAATATCTGCTGGAGGGACAATGCAGGAGGGCATAAGCAATCCAGAGTGTTTCTGGAGCATATTGATGACAACTTCCTGACACAAGTGATCAAAGAGCTGACAAGGGGGGACACTCTGCTGGACTTGATAGTCACAAACAAGGAAGAACTGGTCCGGGATATGAAGGTTGGGAGCAGCCTTGGCTGCAGTGACTATGACCTGTGGAGTTCAGGATCCTGTGAGGAGCAAGCAAGGTGAAAGGCAGGCTCACAGCCCTGAAATTCAGGAGGGCAGACCTTGGCCTGTCTAAAGCCCTGTTTGGAAGAATACTGTGGAATGCAGTTTTGAAGAGAAGAGGGGTCCAAGAAAGCTGGTTGATTTTCGGGGACTACCTCCTCCAACTCAAGAATGGTCCATCCCAACAAACAGGAAATCAAGCAAAGGTGGCGGGATGCCTGCATGGATGAACAAGAAGCTCCCGACTAAACTCAAATATAAAAGGGAGACGTACAAGAGGTGGAACTGGTAACATTGTCTAAGTGTGCAGGGATGGGTTTAGGAAAGCCAAAGCCCATTGAGAGCTGAATCAGGTGAGGGACATGAAGGGCAGCAAGAAGAGCTTTTACAGGTACATTATCACCAAAAGGAAACTAGCGAAAATGTGGGCCAGCTACTAAATGAGACAGGGGATCCGGTAACAGGATATGGAAAAGGGTGAGGTATTCAACGTTTTCTCCACCTTAGTCTTTACTGATAAAGCTTGCCTTTAGCAATCCTAGGTCCCTGAGACCAGCAGAAAAGTCTGGAGCAAGGAGGACTTACCCTCAGTAAAGGAGGATCAAACTAAGGAACATTCAAAGAAATTGGATGTACACAGATCCATAGGTCCTGACCAAATATGCCCACAAATGCTGAGGGTGCTGGGCAATGCCACTGCAAAACCACACTTCTCAATCATCTTTGAAAAGTCATGGTGCCTGGGGGATAATCCTGAGGACCGGAAGAAAGAGAATGTTACTTCTGTCTTCAAGAAGGCCAAAAAGGAGGATCTGGAGAAGTACAGGCCTGGCAGTCTTACCTTGATCCCTAAGAAGGTGATGGAGTAAATCATCTTGGAAATCATTTCCAAACATATAAAGAATAAAAAAGGGGTTAGGTGCAGTCAGTATGGATTTATGAAGGGTAAATCATGCCTTACCAACATATTTGTCTTCTATGCTGAGATGACTGGCTTGGTCGATGAGAGGGGAGCAGTGGATGTTATTTATCTTGACTTTAGCAAGGTTTTTGACACTGTCTGTCATAACTTTCATGTAGACAAGCTGATGAAGTACAGGCTAGGTAAGTGGACAGTGTGGTGGATTGAAAACTGGCTGAATTGTTGGGTTCGAAGGGTTGTGATTAGTGGTGTGAAGTCCAGCTGGAGGCCAGTCGGTAGTGGTGTGCCCCAGTGGTCAATACTGCTCCAATTCTGTTTAATATCCTCATTAATGAACCGGATGATGGGACTGAGTACACTCACAGCAAGTTTTCAGATGATAATAAACTAGGAAGAGTGGTTGATAGACCAAGCAGGTGTGCTGCTATTGAGAGGGAACTTGACAGGCTGGGGAAATGGGCAGAGAGGAACCTCATGAAGTTCAGCAAAGGGATATGCAAAGTCCTGCACTGAAGGAAGAAGAAGCCTAAATACCAGTATAAGCTTGGGGACTCCCAGCTGGTGAGCAGCTTCATAGAAAATACCTGGACGTCCTGGCTGAAAACAAGTTGAACATGAGCCAGCAATGTGCTCTTGTAGCAAAGAGTGTCAATGGCATCCTCAGCTGCATTAGGAAGAACGTTGCGAGCAGGCTGAGGGAGGTGATCCTTCCCCTCTACTCTGCACTGGTGAGACCACATCTGGAGTGCTGCGTTCAGTTCTGGGCTCCACAGTACAAGAAAGACATGGACTTATTGGAGCGAGTCCAGCGAAGGGCCACAAAAATGGCTGAGGAGATGGAGCATCTCTTATATGGGGAGAAGCTGAGATAGCCGGGACTGTTCAGCTGCAGAATAGAAGGTTCAGGGAGGACCTTATCAATGTGTATAAATATATGATGGGAGGGTGTTGAGATGATGGAGTCAAACTCTTTTAAGTGGTACCTGGTGGCTGGACAAGAGGTAATGGGCACAAATTTTAACATCAGAAATTCCCTTTAAACATGACACAAAACTTTTTTACTCTGAGGGTAATCAAACACGGGAACAGGTTGCCCGGAGAGGGTGTAGTATCTCCACCCTTGAAGATATTTAAAACCTGACTGGACGTGACCCTGACCCTGAGCAATCTACTCTAGCTTTGAGCATGGGAACGGACTAAACAATCTCCAGCGGTCCCTGCCAGCCTCAGCTATTCTGTGATTCTAAGATTTCTTTACAAGGATAGAATCCTAGGTTTCTGCTAGCAACAGTCCTATTTGGTCTGGGGGAATTTTTAATGATGAAAGAGAAAACAAGAGTTTTAGTACTCTAGTGATGAAGAAATCCTAAACCATTAAATAAATTAGATTTAGACACCAATTTGCTGGATACATATGAAGGAAATGTATATGTTTTTGTATATGTATTTAAGATACGATGCTGTGCCTTTCAATTGTGAAAGAAATCTACTGCTTTGAAAATAAGAATTAGTTTTCTGCTGTTATTCTTGTGTCGTAAAGATCCAGAAATAATTGATACAAATAATGTGATTATTAAAGATGTATGAATACTCACCTGTACACGTCTCATTCTGGGAGAGCAAAACATTTTCTAGATACATTTACTGTGTTATCCCATTGGACAACATTTTAAGGAAACAAAGAAGTAGATCAATGGAAAGGAAGAGAATGGAAATTTATTCCTAGCTCCAGTCAATCCACAAATCAGAATACCTCAGCCATCTGCATCCTAAGCGCTTTCCACAGTTTGATGACTAGCAATTATTCACCAAGTTAGAGGATCAAACAATTAACTGGTGTACTAAAGTAAGAAATTTGTTTCTCAAAAATGGTACTCAGTTTCCTATAAGTCAAATAATGCAATCTGAGTTTTCTGTTAAGTAAGGAGCACTTCATTTTCTTGTGGACAGTCTCTTTCTGTATAGCCAGAGGCTCAACAACGTCTGGAGTTATGCGTGCTTCTAATTTCAGGATGGGATATCAAGCACAGGTCAGGGATGGCTGCAGTGGGAGGTATCTCTGTTAGGTACTTCAAATGCCAGCTATATTTCTGCATGCAGTCTCATCGTTTTCACATACAAATGTTATGCTTAGTCTCTTAGGGAGAGCCTCATACCTTCCTTTTTTTTTTTTTTTAAATCCTATTAGTCTAACATGAGTTTTTGAGACTTATGATTTTTGAACACCTGGACATGACTGACAGATAACTAATGAGAATCATTGGATTCTCAGTCCCCAATAAATGGAGATCGTCTGTTAGCCGCTTCTTTCCATTTAAACACAGATCACCGCTATTCATTGATTATGAACAAGTATAAATTCAGATCCTCAGAGAAGGCACTGGATATGCTTAACAGGCTTCTCAAGAGAGCTGAAAGACTCTAGATATGCAACAGATGGGGAGTGAGAAATGAAACTGTCCCCAAATAGCTTTAATTAATTTTAGAGACATGCTTCAACAAAAGCAATTAATATGTGAGATCTCAGACTCTTGTAAGGGCTGGTATTTCAAACACTAAGAAGGCAAGAGATATGGAGTTAAATCCCGCCACACAATATATGGAACTGGACCTGAGTTTTCAAGAGTAAGGAGAGGCCAGAAATGGGAATAAGGAAGAGAGAACTAGATATTTGCTGTGAAATGAACATCAACTGGTTCCCGTGCCAGGGCTGGTGAAGATGAGTGTGGAGAGTTGTCTGAGAATGGCCACGCTTATGGGGCTGAAATCTTTGGGGTCCAAGCCTGGGTGAGTGGAGGGTGGGAGAACCACTTCCTAAATCCAAGACTAGTGACCTGCTCCTGGGAGATGCCCAACAGTAGTGAGGAATAGAGCTTGGTGGAGGCATTGTTTTTTACAGTTATTCTGAATCTATTTGTATATTTAATAGCATATTTGACTGAATGAGAATCAAACACTTCTGCACAGCTCCAAAAATATGTTTGTCAATTCGGACAGGTCTTTAGCACCTTTATCTTGGTGCTAAATTGCTCAGCATTAACAGAAATGCAGATGCTTCTGTTTAGGAGCAGTAAAAGACCTTCAGATACCTTAGGAATGTTACTGCTACAAACTGGGTGCTTCTAATTTAAATGATAGTACTTTGACGGCAGGTACTGAGGCTGGACCTATACAAGTAACTGATACTTAAATCTCTCCAATGTTTTTTTGAAGATATAATCTATGATCTTCCTTCTTCCGGCTATATCAACGGTTAAATATGCACACTCCTTTCCATGATTATTTGTACTTTGATTTATGACTCTATTTTTCTCATCCACCTGAACCAGTATTAAGTTCTGTTTCTAATGTTAATGCCTTTCTTCAACTATTTTCATCAGAGCCTTCATGCTCAGCAATGTCTTGATCAGATAAATCCCCCTGGAAAGATGATTTTTCTCCTTGTGACACTGATGCAGTATGTTCCTCATTTGATGACTGTGAGAAGCAACCATCTAAATCTCCTTCCCTCTCTTCAGTGGAAAGCTCCCCTCTCCTGCTGTTTGCGGAATGTGTATGCTGTATAATCAGAACCTTGATCACCACTAGATCAGCAGGCGTGCCAAACAAATCGTGTGTGATCTCCCCGCAGGTCGGCGGCAGAGAAAATAACAAGAACTTTGCATTTTAAAATGTAACTTTATTAAATGTGTTATTTTTAATGTAGCATGTATCAGCTACATAAAAAACATCCTAAGCAATATATTTACAATTTTTAGTGATGACACTCTATTTTGCAAGATTACTCTGCCAATCTTAATTAGCCTGAGCCTATAATGTAACAACGAATTTGTGCTTTGCTGATGAATTTATTTATAGGCAATTTTCCCTAGTAACCTTGATGAGATACTGCTTTTCTTGGGTTTGATTGGCAAATTCTTTCTTCTATAATCTCTCTGTAGAATCTACTCTGTGAAAGTCTTTTTTGCTTAATAAAATCCTTCAATCTTTTGTTTTTGTCACTAAGCTCTTGACCACACAAGCTCCTTTTTCCATCCGACCAGGCTGCACAGCATTCCTTCTCCTGTGCTAGCGTGCCCAGTGCATCTTGATTTTCCAGGTCAGCACTCATTCTTTTGCCACTGTAGTTTAAATCCTCTTCTAAAACCAGTTATTCAGCTGTTAGCTGAGCTTCACGGCCAGACCTTTTGCTGTTTTTTTTTCCCAAAAGTCCCATATTCTTTGTTTTTTTCTTTTATTTCCATTCACTTTGCAAAAGAGATGACCTTTACGGTTTAAGGTTTTAAGACCCTCTCGGTGGGGGAAAGAGAAAAGGAGTAAAGAATGAGTGATGAAAAAGCTTGAAGGAGTTAGTTGCCTCAATGCTACCTCAAGAAATAGAAATGGTATCACTCCACACTGCTGTGATGAGACTTGAATCAAGGCCACCTCCAAACCTCTGGTTCTTTACCTGCGAAGACAGCTGGCACAAGGCAGTGTGCCAGTGCATAGGCAGAGTGGGTGACTAAAAAATTAGGGCTTGTGTGTGAATCTGAGAGTGAACTAAAATGACAGGTTGAGACGGTCTTCATATATATAAACTTAAGCACCAGTCAAAATGTGTACAAGTTCAGAGTCCACAACAACATTAGATTCTTTTAAATCTAATTTTTGTGCTTAATCACAACAATCACAGTATTACAGAATGGTTGAGGTTGGAAGGGACCTCTGGAGATCATCTAGTCCAACCTCCCTGCTCAAGCAGGATCATCTACAGCACGTTGCCTGTGTGTCCAGATGGTGTATGAATATCTCCAGGGAAGGAGACTCCACCACCTCTCGGGGCAACCTGTTCCAATGCTCTGTCACCTGCACAGGAAAGAAGTTTTGCCTCATGTTCCGATGGAATTCTCTGTGTTTCAGTTTGTGCCCGTTGCCTCTTGTCCTCTCACTTGGCACCACGGAGAAGAGTCTGGCCTCATCCTCTTGATACCCTCCCTTAAGATACTTGTAGACATTGTTGAGATCCCCTCTCAAATCTTCTCTTCTCTAGGCTAAACAGGCCCAGCTCCCCCAGCCCTTCCTTGTATGATAGATGCTCCAGTCCCTTCACCATCTTTGTAGCCCTTTGCTGGACTTGCTCCAGGAGCTCCATGTCTCTCTTGTACTGGGGAGTCCAGCACTGGAGCCAGCACTCCAGATGTGGCCTCACCAGGGCTGAATAGAGTGGCAGGATCACCTCCCTCGACTTGCTGAGAACACTCTGCCTAATGCACCCCAGGAGACCATTGGCCTTCTTGGCCACAAGGGCACTTTTCTGGCTTATGGTTAACTTGCTGTCCACTAGGACTCCCAGGTCCTTCTCTGCAGAGCTACTTTCCCAGCCTCCAGCCTGTACTAGTGCAGGTTAATTTCCTTCAGCAAGGTTCCTGGTTTCTGAAGAGGACACAAGTCAATTTGTCTCCTCTTTTAAAGCATCATTTCAATAAATACTTTGTGCTTCAGCTATTTCCAATACAGTATGTGTGCAGGTGCAGAAGTGAAAAATACTTAATTTACCATCTTCTATATTTGTGTTTTTCTCTCTTCCTCTCTCTTTCTTACATATCTACTGTTTTTACTTGCTCATTACTTTTTTTCTTCAAGGCATTTTCTAGGTTACTAGCTTTGTGTGTCATGGATTATGTATTGAGATACACATAGCGCAGTACATTTTGCATTATTTTGTTCCTCCTAAGTCAAACAGCACCAGAAATGACTCTGCTGAAGAGGGACTGGACATTTCTGTTATGAGACAAGTTGTCACTGATTCCTGACTAGATGCATGCACACTTCCTAAAATCTGTTTGCAGTCACAGGGTTTTTTCACTTTTCCCATATGCATAATGCAATTATTAGTCATTATGATAGAGTGGAACTTTCTTCTTCATCTTTTTTGAGGGTGTAAGCTCCAGGGTGATTAGGATATTCTGGGAGTTTCCTGCACTGCAGATAGTTTTCTGCCTGAATCATCAGGCACTCCTGTTGTGAAGCCTCTCCTCAGCCTCAAGATTGACCTATCTTCTCTCCTTGCCCTTTCCATGTGTCAGTGAATACTGGCTGTTCTGCGTTTTCCTAATTGCTCAGTGCTGCAGGCTTTCCTCCTTTAAAGTTTTTTCTCATTCTTTTGCTTTGGCTTACTTTCTACAGCATTACATATTGTCCTTGAACTTCTGAACTGTGGTGACTATCGCTGTTATTATTATTTGGCAGTCCACCATAGAAACATTTTACACACTTTGGTCATGTTCATTGGCCTAAGAGTTCACAGCTTAATTAAAACAAGGCAGAGAGAAGAAAATATTTAATAAGACAGGAGAAACTCCTTAGAGGAAGAGGCTTAAGGAAGGATGTAAATGGAGATAGGATTTTTTAAGAGAAGAATTGGACAATATGAAAAAAATCATGAAATCAGCAATGGGATAAGGAGAAGGGAATAAGGAAAATCCCTTGAAGAGACAAGAACACAGTTCTTCACAGCCAGTATAGCAGAGTGAAGCCATTGCGGTTGTATGTTTCAAGTATGTTAGCAACGGCAGGCAAATGAGCAAAGAACACATGAAAACCAGAATAGGCAGTGCATGGTCAGGTGTGGATAAGGCTGTAGACAGAAACATATATACTATAGGCATGTGGATAGTGCAGATGGCTTATCCCCAACCACTCTCCTGCTTTCCGCGTCCCTGGAGGTTACCACCCGCACCAGATCTGCTGGTGTAACTACGCATGTGGCTGTCCCCAACCTGATTCTGCCAAAAGAATTCAGTTTTAAAAACCCACTAGAACACTTCCTTGCTAAAGTTTTCTAAGTCAAGTTATTCTGACATAACCAGGATAAGGCTCAGTTTTGCTTATGGGTCTAAGAGAGTGGTTACCTTGCAGAAGGAAGAGAGGGCAAAGGTTAGTGCTTGTGCCTTTAAAAGGGATAACATTTGCTTAATAGAAAAGATAAATATACACTTGGACAAGTTTCTTAGTAAAAAGGAAAGGAAAAGAAGAGAGGATTTTTGTGAGGATCAAGACAGAGAAGCAACAGGATTTACCAAGAAGAAGAGAGGAGAGAACTAACAATGGCATAAAAATCTGGGAAATTTGAAGAAGGGAGATAGAGCACAGCTTTTAGAGATTTATGCATAGCATGACTTCTTTCTTTCTTTTGAGAGAAAATAAGTGTGACTGTATATAAGAGAGGCCTCCTTACAGAAAATATGTACAATTGGCTACTGTTAAGGATAGACAGGCAAGCTTAGCAACGCCATTCCTGACATGTAGGGTTTCCCTTTCTACCATGCTGCTTTTTGCTCAGTCAGTTTCAAAGGGTTGTTTTAAAAAGTCTTTATGAAAGAAAATCCATAATGGATGAAGCAATGTGTCCTGTTTCACCTACTGGATGGATAACAACATAGCATTATGTACTGTTGCAATCACTCAGGCAACGACTCTGTCTTGTTTATCCACTTCCTACAGCATTCACCCGTGAGATATTCATCTATACCACATAGAAAGGTAAGATATGGTATAATATCCTCATTCTGGAGATCTCTCACGTATTCCTGAAGAGGCTGACATCTTCCTTACAACATGCTAAGCTCTCACTGAGGATGAAGAAGGGATTTACAACTTCATTCTAATTTACTTTATGCTAGGAAAGCACCTCTGAGATCTCTGTTCTCCTTAATGTGTCCTCTTCTTCCTTGTGCATCAAGACATATCAGTCTCCGTTTGTACTCCCACCAGTGCAATAACTAATGGCCAGTGTTACCATCTTTGTCCATGGCCCATGTACAAAGTGCTTTATATATTGTATAACTCAGTTAAATCATATCCAATTCTTCCAGGGCTAATAAAAACAAAAATCCGACTTAGAGTTTCTCTCCTTGCCAAGCTTACTCTTCTCTTTTCTTCCCTTGAGATGCTGTAGGTTCTTAATAAAAAGGTCACAAACAATATGTCCTAGCAATAATGAGTATTTTCTTTAAAATGGCTAAATAATTTTCAATGAAACTATTACAAAGAAGAACAGTTCCCCTGACTCTGATCAAAACCTTCAAAAATTCAGACAAGAAACCAGAATACTAGTAACTTGCCTGAGCAATAAACTTCAGTAAGAGGCTTGAAATGAGATGCTTACCTAAACACCTTGCTGAACAGGGATCTAAGAAAACCATAATCTGCAGAAAAGTGTGCCTTTCAGTAGCTAGCTAAGACAGCAGTTTCGTGATCACTCTAAGCCAGCCTAAATGGAATGAAACAAGCAATGCCACCTGTCCCCTCTCCAGCCTTGCCCTTCTGTGGACCGAGGCTGTGGGTGACTACCTGGTGAACATATTCAGGGAAATAATCCATACAAAAAGAAACACCCTAGTTATGTTTCACAGCTTTCTTTCCTCCCACTACCTGATGGGTTTTCAGCCTAATGGCTTTCGTGATCCAGCTTGGCATGCAGTGTGGATGTGAAAGGGTTGCAGGAACATGTGGGTAGACTACAGAGGAGAGGAAGCTCGCTCATATAAGAGGCAGCTCTCACTTATGCTAGAGTAAAGCAGCTGTGAAATTCCAGCTTTGAACAAGCTAAACTTGCATGTCCATAGCTGATTAGTACAATATTTTTGTTTACTTTAAATCAAGAACATAAACAGAGTTATCATATCCTCAAGAGAAAAGGAAATGTTCAGGATTTTGGCATAAACACTGCACACAGTTTTAAGCAAAGGAGAAATATGCATTATTTACTGCAACAAATAGGAGTCCACTGGGAATTTATGATGCAGTTTCTGAACTGCTACTGAAGTACAGTAATTAGATTCTTCTAAGAAGGTAATTAGCTACATTTCAAGAGGTGGTAATGTCCATGTGGAAGGTTGTCTCTGTAAGACACTGATTATGTTATATCTAGATAAAAGACTTTGTCTAACCCTTTCCACTTTGCTGTATGAGAGGTGTAGGAAAAAGCCAATTACAGAGATAACAGCTAAACATTTGTTCTTCCAATTGCAGAAGCTTACAAGGTAGCTAGGAGTCAGCCATACCTATGTAGTATTGAAACAGGAGGTTGTTGTTTTTAAATTAAGATTTCTTTGATAAGATTTCAAGTGAATTCAAGATGCTCAGCTTTTACTCATTGGGTTGGTAGGTGCAGAAGACATGAACAATACATTTTCACACAAAAGGTCTAGATAATTGAGGAGATTTGGTTTAATTTTTTCAGACCTCAAAGCCTGAAAGCATAAGTAATCATTAAAGTGAATGTCAATAGGGAGACAATTGTAGCAGCTGACAGGCTTAGCCCAGCTACAATAGCTGGCATCTAAATATTTATATTAATGCTATGACTGAAGGAATTTTTTATTTGCTAATGTCTGAGCATGCCTGTGAGCAAGAGAGAAAATGTGGATTATGTAGATATGAAATGTTTAGTGATCCTGCAGAAAGAAATGTAAGCAAGTGCAGCATGAGCACCTCAGCCCTGACTTATGGTAACTGCACTTTTCTGTCTTTCAGTCTCTTTTGCCTCCCAGCTGTGTCAGATTTGGAGCTGATATAATTATGTAGGCAAGCACTCATGAGGATCAGCCTGAGTCTATCACTTTCAATGTCCACAGTTGCAGCAAGAACCCAGTAGAAATGAAGCTATCACATTAAGCCAGTGAGCATTTTAACTCTCTGATCTGCAGTTAGTCTAGCCAGGAAATGAATGACCATGCTAACGCACAACCCTTGGCTAAAGAGAAAAAAAGGAAAAAAAGGAAATAAAAAAGATGCCATGATTTAAAAACTTTCCTCGAGGTCAGAAAAGATCAATTCCCTCAGGTACCTTCTAAGAGCTCATATATGTTCACTAGGGCTCTGATCCAGCAAAGCACTTGCACTTAAGTGCAGGTATTAAGTTAAATAAATACCTACAAATTTGCTGAATCAAGGCACATGAAATATAGTGTCCACGATGTCTTTAGTCTCAGGCACTGTGGTCATATTAGATCTTCTCTGTTCCAAGAAGAATATTGGTTTCCTTGCATTTCCACATTCTTTAAGGAGTTAACTAGGTCTGAGAAAAATCATACTTTTCCTATAATGGAGAATTGCCAAACTGTGATGATCTGCCACAGCTGGACTTGGATTCCTGGCAGGTGGTGATCACAGGAGAAGCTAGAATTTTCCCAGAACTCCTTGGATTGTTTGAATTCTTTCCAAATGGACATCACATGCCACCACTCGGGGTGAATCCCAGCTCTCTATTAGATCTCACTGCATTATGAATAATGTCAACAGAGAAAACATGCTCATGAAATAAAAAGCAAACAAACAGGATCAAAGGAGTTCAAAATAAATGACTTTACTCTTACTGTAGAGAGGTGAGGTCATCTTCTATTTAATATTCATGGTGCATTTTAATAAAACAATGGCAGGTTAAGACTCCGAATCCTAAAGAACAGTATTTTGTCATAATTAAGTCATTGTACATTTTTATCAGCTTAAAAACAAGGGAGGCAGCGGGTCATGCATTCATTTTTTATTATCACTTTCAGGCCTTTCTTTGTTCTTTCTCTCCCTTTTCTCCTATCCCATGTTCTAAACCCTGTGTAAACTCTGATAGATTGTGTCAGCACATAATAGAGGGTTGCTGACATGTTCCTATCTGCATTCATCCTATGCTGCTGTTGTTCTCTCGTTATCAGAATAGAACTTGAGGGCCGAGAAGTACAAAAGAATGTGCATTTGGAAAGCTTGGCGGTGTTAAGGATCCATGTACAGCTAAAATTTGATATCAGGAGACCAGAGCGTAAAATAGGCCAAAAAAGAAAAAAAGAAAAAAGAACCCAGGGATATAAGTAAGCTAAGTCCCTGTAAGGTGCGTTTCTAAGATCTCTCCCTCTCTATTTTTTTACATTTATGTCACCAATACTATTGTGTGATGAATAGCATGCATCAGAAGTTAAAGTCTAGCTGTTGCCATGGATAAGAATGCCGCTTCTGCCATGCAGCACCTCTTGTATTACTGTGGATGGCAGAATGAAGATCTCTGTTACTATCTCAAGGGTTTTACCAGAAAGGCTGTTTTACACATCATACTTCTTTCTCAGCTTTCTTCAGCTAACAAAACTGAGCAGACTCTTGCTCCCAGAGTACACCTAAAATATTTCCAGGTATTGGCATCCCGCTACCCTAACCTGCCTGACGTTCTTTTGTGAGAAGAGGAACATTTTACAGTAATGGGAGAGAGAGGATATGATTCCTGAGAGTGCTGGTTTGGCTGAAGTAAAGGTAACTTAATCCAGTGTTTGCATATCAAATGGAAGATGGGAAAGGAGTTCTTGCACACTGGCCAAGACTCATGGTTTCATTGGATTACATGCATTCCATCTGAATTAAAGAGTCAAACATTTTCCATGCTGCGTAATACTTAGCACATAATACTTAGTATGTTCATTTTTAAAGTGTGCTTTATAATCATTAATCAAAGAAACCATATAATATGCTTGTGGGATAATTAATTATATATTATTATCTTATTTTGCTAATAGCTAAATTGAAGGCTAGCTGTTGAGGCAACTTGCTCAAGATTGTGCATTCGCAGTATCAGAAACCTATCTCACAATCAATCACATACAGGCTGAATACACTTTGTGATATCCAAATACTGAATGCTACCCATAAAGCTGTGATGAAGCATAGAAAGTGTGCCTAGAAAGAGCACTATTAGGGGCCGGCAGTCCTGACAAATCTCAGTTCATAGCTAAGCCTGCTCAGGATTGAAAAAAAAGCAATGAATTCTTCTGCCTGTCCTCCGGAGGGATTTGATCCTACTTGCATACTTTGAAACATGAACTGTATGCCCACTGCAGTAGGGTCCACACAAAATGACTTGGCAGTAGTTTATTCCTGCAGTTGCTTCCCTTTCTGCACAACAAGTCAGTGGCCAATACACTTTTGCAGGTTGTGAGAAGCCAGATATTGAGTGAAAGTCCCAGACATGAAGCCCTCCCTCACCTGATATGACTGAAATATACTCTTCCTAGGAGACTGCCTCAGCTAAAGGTTATTGGTAGCTGTGGAGGAGCGAGGAATCTGTTTCTTCAGTGATTTATATTCATTTATATAGTCACTGGGTAACATACAGAAAACATTCTTGCAGCAGCAACAGGAATGTCGGCCTCTTCACTTTCCTAAGAGCGCCCTCACTGCCCATGTTACCAAGCCGTGTTTCTGCTTCTTACCTCCTTGGCTTGGTAATTCTTGAACTCCTTCCTCTACAGTGGGACAGTTTCAATGCAAGAGGTGGTAAATATGCTAGAATTACCTGCTAGCATTGCTTCATGAAGTTTGGAGATGTAGGCTGGAATTCCCTGGTATGTGGAAAGAAAATGAACTTAGGGCTCCCAGAGCTATAACATAATTCAGACATGGATTTACTGGGAAAAGTTAAGGAAGCTGTAGCCCCATGTAACTCTATCCAGTATAGTGAGTAGTATCCTGGAAATGTGTGGGATAGGAATATGAGATTCATATTATGGGAATTTATTTTTTTTGTTAAGATGGCAGAGGATGTAGGGGAAGTAGGGTTGGAGCTGGAGTCTTGGCTTGGCCTGGAGAAGATGGGAAGCTGAAATTAAAGAGTTGAAGGAAAGCCAATGTTTTAGAAGAAAAAGTGATGCCCCACTAAAGCTCTTTGGAGTCCTGTATTAAAGACAACTTCACTCTGGCACTTAGCTTAGGAGATTTCAGAATTTCCAATGTAGGCACCTAAATTCTACTTACATTCTTCATCTTTGATTCATCATTTGGCCTGCCAGTGAGCAGCTCAGCCTGTCTTTAGAACTTTAGTTTGATTTCCAAGCAAACCAGTGTTTACAATTTCATAGCTTGCATATCAGAAGGGAATCATAACTATTACTCCATTTTTCTCCTCTACAAGGTTGGTAGAAAGAAAAGGTAAGAATATCTCTAAAATGAGATGTTAGTTCTCATCACTTTCTTGTCTGCTGATCCGGTACAGTCAAGCACATTTCTGAGCAGTCACACGGTTCTGAAATAAAAAGAACAAAAAAGAACAAAGACCTCCTGTATAACATCACACTGTGCTGTCTTCCAGTCCAGCACTGCTCCTGAAATAGGATATCAGCCAGTCTTCCTCATCACTGCTAATTTGGTGTTTGCATAAAGGGTTGTCAAGGGATTAACTTTAAATTGCTTTTGTAATAATTTTTCATGGGATATTGAAATTCTATTGAATTAATGATTGTAACAGCTTATTCTGCTAGAATTGTTTTTAAGTAAGTACTTTTGGAGGCATGAGCCATCCTAGGAGAACAGAGAAAAATAGTGGGTCTGGGTGTAAGATGATTAATGTTCGTTGTTAAATCTACTATAGTATCACTCTTTTAATTGAACTGGTGGAAATTTGGCTGTGTGGAATGCCTGACTTCTGGATATATTCTTTGTAAATAACCGAATTAAAAATTTCTCCCTCTGTGTAAACTTTGTTTAAGAACAATTATTTATTAGTCGTTAGGCTATTCATGATAAAACAACAGAATTCCTTAACTACTAAATGAATGTTCTTTTCCATTGCTGTAATCTGCTTTACTCATTTGTGACCTACCGAGACAGGCCTTACTACTGCATTGGTGTGAAGTGCTGTATCAAATCCTCACAAGCCTGTTTAAGAGGTGACAGCTCTCACTATTGTCTGTGGAGCCAAAGCGCTTCAGTGCAGATTCAATCTCCCACTTGCAAGAAGCCTATGTCTGAGCGTGTAACTGACCTGAATACCTCCTCCTACTCAGGATTCACGAGAGCCCTCATCTGAGGATGAAGTGAAGAAGAACAGCTTTTCGTCCTGTTAGCTTAGAGCCCAAGGAAGGAGCAATTCAGTGTTTTATGTAGATACCCATGAGAAGATAGGTCTGCTCGTCCCTGCCTCCTCTTTCTTGGATATGGCATGGCAGCAGGTCTGTCTCTGACTGAGCACAGAGCTTCTTCACAAGGAGGCACGGAGGTACCCTGCTATGGAAGAAGAATTTAATCTCTGAGCAGCTGCACTCCACATCTGTTAAAGAGAAGGCCAGGCAGAAGAGTGTCACGGGCCAGATCCAGCTAATGGACCATGAACTGGATTAGACACAACTTGTTTCTTGAAACTGTAAGCAAGAAAGTTGGGGATATGGATTGCCAGCTTGGTCATTTTATAGGTTACTAAGGTTGAGGTTATTTTATAACCTGTAGTGACGTCAGTATCTGCCTTTCGTTCTCCCCCTTGAAGCTGAGTTTAGTACCCTGATTCTGTAGCTTGTTAATGGAGCATTTCCCTGGCGCTGAAGGCACACTAGATTCTCTCCCTGCTCCAGGAATTGCATATGCATTTTGCATTGGATCAGATACAGGAAGAGCAGAGGGAGCAGAGAATACCCAATCAGTTGCTGAGCTACTTAGCAGAATACTAAAATTGCGATTCTGAGATTGCCACTTTCCGGTGCATCAGAGATGCAAGTCTGGCAGTCCTCTCTCATTCAGGCTTATTATGCTGACTTAACACCAAAATAGCTTCCCCCAGAACTACTGTATATTCATGCCTTACCTGTAGAAAATTTAGGACTGAGAAGCAGCATACAGTATATGAGTATGTGAATACAAGGGCAATGTATTGAAGAGGCCTTTTAAAATAACTGCAAGCACTGTAAGAGGGAGAGAGAATCGTCAGCCTCCCCATGCACTGAGATAGCTGCCGCTGTTGGGGGGGGTACTCAGGATAACTTCTCCGTGCTTTTGTATGTGTCTAACACTGTCATTCAAAGCCTGAGATGTTGATCTCATGAGCTGTCTGCTTCACCCATACCTGGATCATGGGGACAGGGACCCCAGCCTTTCCTCATATCTAGCCTCCTTTTCACCACCCTCTATTTTTCAGCAGCCACTTCTAGCAGTTTCCATTTCCTTCCTGTGCCCCTGGTCCTGTGCTGCCTCTTTCCGCACTCTTTTTGTTCTTGAATCTCTGTCTGTTCCTCTATTTCCGTTGCAATGGGGCAGAAAGGGGCAAAGATGGAAAGACAGGGGCAAGATAAGTGGCTTCTGAGGAAGGGCTTTTCTTCAGTAGTCTCCATACCTGATTCATCATCTGCTGCTTTAAATCCTTCTGCTAATGTGCATAATTCATGATTTATTTAAGGATGCAGGTTATCAGCTTGCTCTGCACGTGTGAGTGTGATAGCTTTCTTATGGGGCTGAAAAAGCTAGCGCCTATGAAGTGATGAGAGGAATAGCTACATGGCTATATGGTGAAAGCCTAGCAATAGCTTTTAACGCTCTGAGTTCTCATCCTGGTTCTATCACAGATTTCCCCTGTGCTCAAGAAAATGACATAGTTACTTTCTGCTGTCTTTGCAATGGCAGTAATATTTCCTTACTTTAGAAAGCTGCAGTTGAGGATCAAATCTTTCACATTTAGTCATCCTTCTATAGTAAGTAATGTTAGGCCATAGTGACGTGGTCCTTATGCATATATTATTATTATTATTACTATTATTATTATTATTATTAAATGAATTGTTGCCTCATCAATTTGTTATGTGATTTTCTATTTATAATAATACGATAATAAGTAAAAACAACAAAGGAAATTAGTGGTGTGGGAATCAATACTTTGTTGTTCTGCACTTCTGATTGTGGATGTCTGATTCTGATATCGACAGTGCTTTGTGTTTCGGCAGATGGAGGTCTAAAAAGAGTAGAATCTCATTTGCATATATCTATTCCCTTGGGCTAGAAAGATGAATTGTAACACAATAAGCTAAATTAGGATACATTATATAGTACATTTAAGAAGCTAATCTGAATGATCACATTGCTTGATCAAAAGTTTATTAAAATCAGTGGGAGTCTTAAATGCATTAACTTGTATGTATTTTTAAATCAAGTCCTTAATATTTTTCCAGTAGATACTTGAACTGCACTTGTGTGCAGTCTGGAGGTAGCAGACACTTAAACAAGGATGGTGAGTCAAAAAGGAGAAATCCAAAAGTAATAGAGCTGTTAACCGAAGACTTAAAAGAAAGTCAGAAGGGAGCTAACTTGTTTTCTGTACCTGAGGAGAGGAAACGTTAAGATGATTTAGGGCTGCATCTCTTTCCTCAAAGATTGCTCAATTATATGAGGAGAAATATGGTCTACAGAGGGATGAAAACAATGGCTTACAATTAGGCTACGAGAAATGCTTAGTGCTGACCACTCCCTAAAGAGCTGAATGCAGAGGTCACGCTTTCAGTTAAATAATCCCAGGTATGAGCCTTGCATTAATTGATTACGGCTTTCATTCTGGAAGGTGAAAGAAGCTGAAGGTTTAACTTTCCCACTTTCAGCTCATTTTTTCATATTCTTTTCCCTACCTCCTCCCTTCTCTTTGGTTCATGCTGCATAATCAGTAACACTTGGGAACCGTTTCTCCTCCTTTGGGGCTTTGGAACAGGAATGAAAAATCTGGAGCAGAAAAATGTGTTGTCAACAACTAGTCTTTTCTCAAATGAATCCTATGATGTTTTTCACCAAGCAGGATCCAGTCTGCAGCATGTTGCTATGTACATGAGATTCCTTTCATCCTGAAACAACAGGCTGAAGAACCCAGCAAGCAGGAGCTGGCTGTGCAAAACTGAGTAGAGAAATTTGAAAGGAAATTCTATGAATGCCAGAGGAACAAATCTATAAAACTTCCTTTCTGCATTGTGCTTGATTAGCATATTACTGAGTTCAGCCTACACCTGCTTTTCCCCCTCCTTAATTTCAATTATAATGTGCTCCATTGTGTTGCACCATTTATTACTAAATGAATCTAGTTCTAAGGATGTGCATGCAGCCAATTTATTCATTAGATCTATTGTAGTGGAACTGAATAAAAGGTTTTATTATCAATCTCCTTAATTTCCAGACAGGATTTAGTGGAAATCAATATTAGAGAACGCATAATTGCTAAATCTTCTTAAATTAATAGACTCATTCATTAAGCCCCCCAAAAATACTTAGCTGGTATTTCTTGTGACTTTCTCTAATTAATTAGCAAGTAGAAAAAGATAGTGAGCAGAACAGCTTTTGGCAATCATGGGGTGGAATCTAAAGACTAGTCTTGAGGAGGAATTAATCTGGATATGTACATACAGTATATCACCCATAAATTGATTAAAGGAGAATGTTCTGCATAAGAAGATGAATGGTAGTTGTATGCTGATGGTCGGCAAAAATCTGGTACCCAGGAGGTGGTTTTAAGTAGTTTAAGCTGGGATGCATACCAAAGTGTAGTCATTAATGAATAGCAGGCAATTTTAAAAGCTTTGGAATTAAATATATTGCAATCTATCTGTATAAAACCATATAGCAAGTATATAGTATTTGTGAAACATGGAGATTTTCATTTGTGCCTAACCAGACAAGTTTTCTGGGCCAGAAACAAAGAGAAAAAAACCTCTAAAAGATCCTAGAAAACAATGGCTAGTAATGAAAGGCTCCATAACCAAGTCAGGTTCTACATTGCCCCTGTATGAATATGTTCTCTCCACCTTCAGATCTAGGAACAATAGGTTTTATTTAGTCCCAAGATTTAAGTCTAGGGGAAAAGGAATACACATTGATGAATTTAGAATGAGTCTGGAGCTTGTGATGTTACTGTCAGGTCAGTGATCCCTGAATACCTCATGGGCCAGCAGCAGACGCAAGGCTTGGATCTTGGTTCTGAGATGACTTCTCCCAGAGCCCCTGATAGGTGAGCAGAATGCACGTGGCATGAAAGGTGATTGCGAGGCCACAGCTCCCCAAGTGCCTTATAGGCCAGGGGCAGGCACAAGGCTCACATGTTGATTTTGACGTCATTGCTGTGTGAGGTCCTGACAGGCCTATGACAGGGCCATGGCTTGCATATTGATTGTGAAGTCAGTGCTGCCTGAGTATCATGATAGGCCAGCAGCAGTTACATCACTTGGATGTTCTTGAGGTCACTACTGCCTGAGTACCTGATAGGCCAGCAGCAGGTACTTGGCTTGCATGTTGATTGTGAGGTCACTTAGGCCTGAGCACCTCATAGGCAAGGAGCAAGCCCATGGCTTGGCTGTTGACTGTGAGATCACTTCTTGCTGCTGCTAAATATGTTACACTATACTTAGCTCTAAGTTACCCAAAGAAAGGAAAGAGAGTACAGCAAAACAAGGAAAAAGACTTACTGAAGGAGGTCTTCTGATCCATCTCTCTGACTCAAGTCAGAAATACTGCCTCTTTTTGTATTCCCAGCATGGTTCTACAGCAGAATTTTATCACCATTAGCAGAAATATTGCCATCTATCTAGGAAAACAAATACTGAAATAACATGGCTAAATTTCCTTGATCAACAATGGGATAATATGACTTTGAGAGTCTTGAAACATGACAGACGTTGCATTGACTGGGAAGGAAGAGGAGTCTGAGGAACTTTCTGTCCCTTTTATAATGTCCACTGTTGTAAAGATCTGTATCCACGCTACGGACCAGCTTCAGAAGGGTTCATCCTCCAGTATCCACTGGATGTGTTGAACCTGTGGGGCTGGAGACACTTCCTGAATGCATGGTGTGATAGGCCCAGATGTCAGAGACTCTTTCCTACTGCCTGCTTCACAGAATCACAGAATCACAGAATCACAGAATCACAGAATGGTTGAGGTTGGAAGGGACCTCTGGAGATCATCTAGTCCAACCTCCCTGCTCAAGCAGGGTCCTCTAGAGCATATTTCCCAGGATCACCCCTTGAAAGAAAACCTGGGAGCATGGGCAGAGAGAGAATGATCATAATCAGAGGGTCAAGACTTCAGGGTACATCATGGATTACACTTGCGCTGCAGTTCACATACAGCCATCAACTCTCCAAGCGCCACTGCTTGAAACGCTATTGTTCAGAATGAGCCTACTAATAACAAAGAGACAGAGACTGTGCAGTGTAGATTGGCAGGTGACTGTGCTTTGACTATATACATGGAATTCACTTTTTGCTGATATGTAACTTCTGTTAGACAGACATGTATCTAGCTCCTTTTAAACCAGCCTTTTCCCTATGTAAGTGTTTTCAGCTCTTTTTTGTTTGACCATTGGCTTAATATTTAGTACTTTTCCATCATGGTACTGTGTTTCTTTTTGGGCTAGACTCTGATGATTTATTTGTCATTTGAATTTAGGGGTGGTGTTTTGTCCATGCTATTACTCTTTCTAAGAAAGCATTCATTGTGACACATAGCACCTGTAGACTCTGTCTATACTATAGGATTGATTTGTTTGTAATTGAGCCTGTTGGATGGAGCTAGTATTACAACAGTGATTTGGTGTACACCCACTAGCCATGAATCCTGAAGGATCTTTTAATGGACATACGTACAGAGCCGTTCCATTTCAACTGGCAAGATTTTTGGGCACCATCTCTCAGTATTTGCTACAGCTCAAACATAACGCCAAAAATATCCCTGAAGCACCATGAGAACAGTAAAATTCTGAGGAAACAAGCAGCAGTGTGAGATAGTAATAACAGACTACAGTGACTATTTCACCTAAGGGTACCTTTGTTGGTATTACATTGGAAAAGCTTGGGCTGATTTTTTTAATCAGACTGATTTCATACTCTGCTTCAGAATTCCTCTTAGGATTCAAGAAAGTGCACTGAGCACTCATATTTGTTTTACAAGGATTTTAGGAAACTGGTGACAACTTTTCTTATTGTAGCTAACTAAGGCTTTGGTGATTTACAAAAATGCCTGAAGTAGGTAATACCTGGGAGTCCCATTTTCCTCAGATTGCACCAGATTTTCACCTGATTTATTCAAGTATAGATCTGGTGCAATACTTCTGCCATGAATAACACTGGATTAGGTATTTAGCATTACAAAGTTTGGCCCTGATTCTTTGGATCAGTAACTGTCAGTTTAGCTCATCTTCATAGCACCTAGGTAGCAATAGTTCCACACAACCCAAAATATCAGAAAATACCATGCTTAATTGCAGTTGTGTGATGTGGAATTTCTTTTCATGCAGCTGAGAGCCCATCAACTTTGCAGCTATAATGAACATTATATCTATCCCCTTCAGTTTTTATATTGTATTGTATTACAATACATTACATTGTATACATGTTTCTCCTTAAGCTGATGAGAGAAAAAGAGTCTGAGTCTGAGAAAAGCATGTGTGGAGGAGATGTGACTGCGCATGTTTTTCAGATGGGAGTTGCATGGCCACCAAATTACCACCTATCTTCCAATGCTGTACAGCATCTTTTTTTCTAATGAATTTTTGATCTTTGCAATCAGAAAAATAGTTATCTAACTGAGATGATCTTCTGTTTTGACTTTTTTCTATTTCTTCAAAAAACATGTTTTTAAATTTGAGGAATATAAATAACAAAATGTGGATTATTTTATATCAGGGTTATAGGAGAAAAGGGAAAGTTATGCCTTCCAGCAAAGCAACCAACACTGGTTTATTTTTAGGTAATGCAATCAGATTTTCAGATTTACCATATTTTTAATAAAAATGGCTTCCTTAAGTGCTTTTTTTTTTCCCCTTCAAGCGAGACAGATCATTCGATATATTGGATGTGATTTGTTGTTTTCAGAACATATAGCAACTTCATATGCTTTCAAGTGAGTACAACCAAACTATATATAGGAAAATGCTTTCACTATTTCATAAGGTGCATTTGCTTACTTTCAGTATTTTAAAACAACAAGTACACAGATGAGGAAAATAACTTCTCTTGCGTAGGAGGGCTCATTTTTTAAATTTCTTTACATGTGAGGCAAAATGATTTTAAGACTTAAGTTTTAATTGCACCGCCACTTGTCATTCACATTGACATAACCTTCTAATACATCTGTTTGAAGTGCTGCAAAACAGCAACAGAAACTGTCATTTCCCAAGTAACACGGCATTTAAAATGCCATTAAAGAATATACTCTGTATACTTAAAAATACATCCAAATTCCGCAGTTAACGCTACTCACAGTTTTGACATACGGTATGAGTCTGTCTGCAGAAGAAGCTCAGAGATTTGATGCTAAAGGCAGGCAAAATTTTCTGTTATGTTTGTTTGTTTAATTCATTCTGGCCTAAACTGAACAGACAAGACAAATAAACAATGACACAATCAAACGAAAGACTTCTAAAGTCCCTGGGAACTTGGAGAATTTGGAGAAAATCTTGTCTCAGAAAAAGCTGATATGCTTTTTTGGAGATGATTACACTCTTTGGACAGTGTACCCACTCTCTGAAATTGAAATTCCCATCAGCTCCCCATTTCTGCTGTTAATAGAGGTAAATCCAACAAGAACCCTGATCCTGCTAAGCAGTGGCTCAGGGTCGCGAGGTCGGTGGCTCTGGTTAAAGCCTGGCTCTGTGAAAGACAAACAGAGCTCCGGCACAGTTAAATGCAGTTGTACCACAGACCCTGTGACTCCAGTAACCCCGACTCCTGGAGAGGCTGGACTTGGCGGGCTGGCCCAGAGCTGTGGACTTGGAAACTCAGGGTCCTGGCCTGAAGCAGTCTGCACAGGAGGTCTATCTGAGGGCTGAGGAAGGAGATCAAGATCTCCTTGTGCCTGACCTGAATACAGACAGGTTGGTAGATCTACTGGGAGCTGTGGCTGCCAGAAGCCTCCTCTTGTTCACCTGGCTTGGAAGAGGGCAGAATGGAAGTACTATGACTTTATCTTCGTGCAGGTTTGCTCGCAGGTCTGTCTCAAAAGCTGGGATATTGAGGCAGTCCAAGAATATAGGAACACTGCCTTGCCCTATGTGAACTTTTGTCAAACCCAGGATGTTTCTAACAAAGCATGCTGGACTCAGTAATATTATCCTGTGAAATTAGTTTCATCAGAAAACAGCTGAAAAGCTGTAGTAGTTATGCAAATCCAAAAAAAAAGTTTATGGAGTGGAAAAGCACCAAGGGCTAGTCAATAAAAAAATGTGTATTGCATTGCTGAATACTACAGTTCCCAACTCTTAGGGTAAAAACTCTGAAATTCTGAAGTTGGGTGAACATATAATTCATGTTTCCTGGTAAAGCAGTGACAGAACCAGTAAGTGAGCAAGGCTCTCCAGCTGGGTAATGGCAGTAGTCACAGCCAGGATAGGACACCTGCATTACAGGTAGTTTAGAATAAAACCCTAATGGTAGGTAGAGCATCCACCTGAGTAACAGGAAAGTTAGGTTCAAATGCTAATGGGGGAATCAGGAGTGGAACTTGTCACCCAAATCTTGTAGTAACAATATAACCACTGAGTAATTGATAAAAATGGAAGAAGGAGACATACCACTTTCTCTAGCGGTTTTGTAGAAGGTACTCTTCAGTATATGTGCTCTGGCAAAACCTATTATATTGGGTACTGCAGGTAAGATGAGCGGGAATTCTACGTTTTTTTGGAGGATCCTTGAAAATGTTAGCAGATTTTGGGCTACCTGCTCAATATTGCCAAGAATTAGGTTGTTCTAGATGTACCCAGAAGTGGACCTAGAAGGCCTAGAGGACTTTACCTGGAAAAACTTGTGTTGACCTAGCCTTTTTACTTCAAAAAAGTTCTAAACAGCAACTGGTGCCCTCCTGAACTTGCCATATTTACATTGTGGCTTTTCATCATTATTTGAGATAGATGCCTGAGCAGTTGCTATATCGTCCTGTGGCCAGACTTAGATGCATGTTTTTCTGTGGTAATGATGCTCTATTGTCTGGACTAGTTAGCACAGCGATCGATTACAAATTGCCCAAACAAATGCTATCTGTATCCAGGACTGAGTTAGACTAGCAGCAGATTTGACTCTGAATCAAATCTGCTGTTGAGATTCAACAGTGGCAAAATCTCACCACTTATTATTTAAAGACTCCAGCCTTCAAGACTAAGACACTTGCAGCTATCAAATGTGCTGGCTCTTTTGCTCATTGCCACTTTGATTAATCAGAGCAGAATAGGGGATGGTTAACTATGGAGTGCTTTGATAGCTGTTTTCAACTTGTGCCCAACTAAATCATTTATTTCATTGTGTCAGGAAAAGATTCATACCACCAGGAGGTCAGAAACAAGGCACAGAAAAAAAAGCTAAAGGAGGGAAAATTCACTGGTTATATATCGTGTAGTTTAGTCATTTTTGTAGCCACAAATGGTCTTGGAAACCTAAAAAGTGTCTGGCCATACTGCAAGTGGTAGCTGAGACTTGTTTTAGGGCCCAGTGTGTATGTGAGAGTCTCACGTGACCCAGAGGAACTCACACAGGTTAGATCTAGCATGTATGTCGCATCTGACCATTTTGTTGAGGTATGACTGGGATAATAGTTAACATAAATGTTGTGGTGCCTCTTTCTCCCTTTGATCACTTTCAGCTGGCTGTTGTGGTCCAGCATAGCCACCACAAGAGCCAGCTGCATCTCTGCGATGGGATCACCCTCACTGGAGAAGAAACATTCCTCTTCCTTCACCCTCCTTCATTAGTGTGGGCAAATATGGTGCATGGCTGGGGGTTATGCGGGTGCCCAACCTTTTTAGGGTGTCCTCTGGCTTGGTACAGGACTGCATATGAGTTCATTTTCTGAAAGCAGTATATCCTTACTCGAGACAGCATGAGTACCCATTGCTCTCAAACAACAAGCTTGACTTCTTTCCTTATAGGAAAGGAAGAGAGAGGCTTTTCTGGAGTCCAGAAGTTGTAGCAGTATTTCTGTGAACACACATGTGGCAGAGAACAGCAGAGCCATATTGAAGACATGCTCGTTTTCTGCATGTACCCCTGGAATCTATTGCCCAAATACAATGAATACTAATGTATTTATAAAAGCTTGTAAAATTTAAGTCTCATGCATGTATGCTTAACAGAACACTAATAGGATAGTTATCGCCTCCCAAAAAATTAAAAATTAAAGTGTGCATATGGGGGGGGGGGGTGAATGTAGAACCAATCTGACAACTACCTATGCAGTTCAGGATTGTTAAAGTTTCATGACAAAGATTCTAATTAGAATTTAATATAGGATAAAGCTCTTAACAAAAAGGGAGAGTTATATTTACCACTAAGACTGAAATTTACAATCCTAAAACACAGTATGGTAATATATGTGTTTGCATTCAGAAAAAAAACTCATTATATGGAAGATGTTTAGTTATATTTACATATTTACACATGTATTATCAGAAAGCTGCTAATAGTTTTCTGAAATTACTATTATATGAAAAAGAGAAATACATTTCCAGTGGGTCTGAAAATGGAAAACTTTGGGAATGCTTAAACCTACCCACACAACAGAATTTTCTGGTGGTATTCTGACAAAATTAGGTTATTGATCTTGTCCCTACTACTCCCGAGTGGGATGATCAGCATAAGCAGGTTGAAAAGGCATACTCTTGATGAGTATAACAATAGAGAGTGCACATTTTCTGTTTAAGTGATAGCATTTTTAGAGTGAGAACCCTGCAGAATTAGAAATCAGAATACCCTGATAACTGGAGAAAAGACACAGGAAAAAAGAAAAAAAGAAATGTAGTTCAGTTTAGCGAAAACAAGCCCCAAACTCTACTCTTAGGAAAAATCTACGGCTTAATATCAAGATGAAGAAGAGCAAAGCTAGTGAAATATCTTCAGAAAGAACTTTTAACGTACCTCATAAATCTAAACTCTTCTCAAACAGATTGGCTGTGGATTAACAGAACTATGTGGCAGTGAAGACAACAAAGACATAGGCTAGGACTCAAAGCACAAGGACATGTTTTAAACCTGCTCTGTCCAACACTGTAAGACGTCTGCTATATTTCTGCATCCAGATGTGTGTCAACTGGGAGTCCAGCCCTGAGTGACAAGTGTGTGCTGAGAACTAACAAGCACCATTTGTGAGGGGGGATTGAAGGCACCAGGGCTGTTTAATCTAAAGAAAAGAAGATTAAGCATAAAAATTATATTGATTTTCAAATATGTAAAATATCAGCTGCAAAGAAATAATTTGCTCACAGTGCCCGATATTGAGAAGGGCACAAAATAATGGCTAATAATCTTGTTTAATCAATATGAAAATCTTTCTAATGGTAAGATTAGTGAAGGCCTGGTTGACTGAGAAATCTGGGGAGTGTTCTTCATTGTCTGTTTTTTAAGAACTTTCCTCAGGAGTATTGTAAACATAATTGGTCCTGTCCTGAAAAAGAAGGATAGGTCTCTTGGGTTCACTTCCAGGCCGACTTTTGCAAATATCCAAAACTGCTAGGAATAATGCCTATCATAAGCATTTTAAAATCATGAGAGTAGCTTAAAACTCAAAGTAAAAAATAATGCAACCTAGGTTCTTTGAAATTTGTGAAGTTTGAACTTTATCTTTTCATATTTTCCATTCTGCTTGAAATTCTCTAGTGACTGCAGACCCCTGAAAATGGAGAATTACCAAGGGAAAAACATATGGCTTGTGATAAATTCCTAAGTGTTGATCAACCTGCATTGGGTAGAAAAGTGCTGCATACACTGTAGCTTTAAAAGCAGGATTCCTTTCCAATGTATCCAATTGATTCCTGTTAAGCAGTAAACCCATTTTCCTAGGAAAGCTCCATTCACAAGGAATGTCTGAGTAAAAGTAAGAGGAAAAATTAAATTCAGTAACTCTCCCCTAAAGTCATTTCTGAACCCACACAAAAATGGCTGTTTAGCCATATTTCCAGTGCATGCAAAGAGAATGATTCCTCCCTGTCCCCTTTAGTTCTCGGAGAACTAGGGGCCTGGGGAAATTCCCACCACCTTACTTCCTGTGCCTAACACAAATGGCTATGGTGACAGGAGGGTTATTTTTCCTCTCTGTGGAGAGTCGATGTAGAAAAACACTTACAGAACAACTCCACCTAGCAAATCTCTACAGTCTCAGGAAGAAGTGCTTTTCTTGCATCTATGATTTGCAAGATTTGAGGGAGTAAAAAACCATCATCTGCCCCCATATTTCAAGCCTGCAAGTACCTGTGGTTCTCTGAACCAACGGAACCTGCAAAAAAGGGATTTCTGTGCATCTTCTTCCAAAAATAATAAAAAAAAAAAGGCCTGTCCAACCTGCAGGGAAAAAGCCCTGTACACACGGGTGAAGTAACTATGAACAGGTCGTGAACAAATGCACCCAGATAGTTTAAATGTACACAAACTGTTTCGCTGAGATCTGGTATGTTTGTACGAATAGAAAGAGTGTTACTCTGATTTTATGCAAGAACATACAACTGCACTTCTGTACATATCAATGCTACTTTCTGATGATTTTTGAAACCTAATTTGGGTAATAGCTTAGGTAATAGTTTGGATAATATTTTTATAGCTCTAGATTCATGGAGAAAGAAGTTGAAAACTTTGAGAAGTAAAATTGTTTCTGAACTCTAGGAGAGTACTCTATCTGTCCATCCACAGTTAGGCAGCATACCTATATTAATTAGTTAATTAATTTTGTTCATATGATTTTCCAAATACTTACCTACTATTAGGGTCCTGAACATTGCATCTTTGTTTCGCGGTCACTAAAAATCTTCATTATGGCATCACTCATTCTGAGAAGAGGAAATACTATTTGCATTTTGTGGAGGATTAATGTTAATAGAAGCAATGAACTTAGTAGAGAAGGTCATTTGTCCAAGATCATGCAGAAAGTCTGTAGCTGAATTCTATACAGCAATATACAAATGATACTAAAATTACTTTAGTTAGTCGAACCTGAAAGGACTATGGCAAACAGGAGGGAAACTTATTAGAACAATGTGAATGGGCAGTACGTTAACAAATGCAGTTGAATTCTGACCTAAGATGCAATTAGTGCAAATTAGAATGAATAATTTCTTATATGTTGTGAGCATTTTTCCTAATGCAAGAAGGGGGTATCAATCAAGTTCAAAGGATAAGCAGTTTAAAATTGGTTAAAAGCATTGTTCCGCATGCTTACTATCTACTCAGAGGAACTGATTACTGCCAAAAATAAAGACCAAGAACTGAGTATATTTTTAAACATAATATGGATGATGAAAGACAGTTACACTTGCTCAACTTCATGTGTATGTGTACTCTAATGCGTAAGCACATAAACTCCCTTTTGACAGTTGACATTGGGAAATCCCATACTCCATATCCGTACCCCAAGGAATCACTTGTTTACAGTTATCTGAAATTTGGGCTAGCCTTTGAATGATGCTGAATACCGGATGCCACAGCCTGAAACGTTAGAGAATGAGATGGACCTCCAGTGCGAACGGATACGACTCTTACTTCCACATGGTGGCAGTGCTCCCACCCTACAATCAACACCCAACTTTTGCCACTAATAAAGTCACAGCACCTTCTTTGGAATCCTTTTCTAGCCGATGTCATAGGGACTCTCTTAAAAATCAAGATTACAGACAGCTCTTTTTCTAAATTTGTTACACATATCCACAATAAGATACTATTTTCTGATATTTTAATGTGTTCAGTACCTCATATAATGACATACTTGGATCATTTTCTCTTACTGAAGATGCATGATAAATGAGGATCACAATGAGAGCACTTAAACTGAAACTGGTATTTTAAGTCCTAATACATTCAAAATTTTATGTGGCTTGGTGTTCTTGCTTGATTTCTAGCAATATATCTCTGCTTGTGGCATTTCAGATTGATGGATGTTGAAAACAAGGAACAAGTTGAAAAGGCAATATTTATATCTTTTCTTCCTTAATTTAAGGATTTTTTTTATGTGAATACTCTCAGTTGTCTTGTATTTTAAAAGTCTGGGATTCGAACAGTACCACTACTATTGAATGTAAAAAGTGCATTTGCTGTTGCAGAATCGTCGGTGTTGGCTGTGAGAAGCAAATCAGTTTTAAATGTTACTATGTGGTCAATATCTATCTACTTTGTAGGCAGCAAGAAACAAATTGTATCTACAAAAGGAGAAAGGTGGTGTCTAAGTCAACAGTTTGAACTGAAAACCTGTGAGATATACGGAATAACTAGAAATCATGTCCCCTGTGCTTGTGAGTCAATGTAATTACTTGCACAAAGCCCCAAGCCGCAGTCTTTGCACGCCCTCACCCTCAGGTCCGCTGATTCAGTGCCACTCATCTCGGCATATTCCATAGTTCTCCTACCATGTAGGTCAATTTCTGCTTAATTTTCAGCTGAGGAGTGACCTACTTTATGTAAGAATTCCTTTGTGGATATCTTCTTCAATATCTCCCAAGATGGTTTAGTATCAGAACATGGCAGAAGCTAATGGGAGCAGATGTGACCTAGAAAACTTCCAAAACAAGTGTGGAGAAATACATTTGTTGATATTATTTTTTCTTCTCTTACTGACTTAGAAAAACAAAACAAAATAGCAGTAGTTGCAAGGATTGCTTTGCAGCTAACAGAGCTGGCAAAAGGTTGCCTGGAACATGAAAACGCAGGTTAGGAGAGAACAGGGATTTCAGAACTCTTCAGCAGCTTCCAGCCCAATGTGTGACTGCTGGGAGGCTGAATATCTGCGCCCTCAGGAGATGCGGGCAATGAAAAGCTCATGATTAATGTAAATGCCTTTGCCACCATGGGTGTTTTACATCCTCTGATATGCAAAACTTATTTCCAAATGCTGAGCTTTCTCTGGTGTTTCCTTAGCCTCTACCTTGCCTGTGAGTTCCCTGGAGACACTACTTTGATCCAGGAGGGAGCAATTGGGTCTCCTACAATTAATGTTTAAAATGTATATTTTACTGCTATAGCAGTATAGCTTTGTGTCATTAGCACACTGTCAGGTGCACGTTTTGGGTGCGAAGTGGTTCACTTACCTTACATCAGTGCTCTAAGGACTGGCCACTGCTAAGCATTTGGCTCCCTTTATAGCCGACTGCACCCTCTTGTAAAAAACATCGAGGAACTACAGAGAGAAGATTCTTTTAGCCAGATCTCTGGATTTAGACAGTTGCATTTAAAGCAATCCCACTGCTAGCTTTCGCCTCCATTAGCGTTCGATACAAATTCTGCCTTTTTGATAGCATTTTCTGGCAAATACATACAGCTACTTTTGACCTGCAGACTTGTGGGTTGCTCTTAAAAAGCCTGACATTTCTCAAACTATTTTTGGCCATCAGTGGCTGGAAACAATAGTTTTAAAAATTAAGACTTTCGTCTGTGCTTAGTGTAGTTCTTCAAAAACTTCAGTGAAACATCTAGTGGCTCTGCAATGTTTCAACAGCAAATATTGTGAAGAAATCTTTAGCACAGTGAAAATCTGCATTGTATCGGTGATAGTTTTAATTTCATGATTAGATTGCTAGGGATGTTAGCTGTTGGAGAAGCTCAGTTCTGGCTTTAATAATTTAGTGGTAAACATATCTTAACTGCACACGGTAAACTGAAATGCTTTCTGAGAAAAATAAATACCTTGGAGCATTGCACGTTTCATAGGCACAGGAACAGGATTTAGAGCTTCACTTGTATAGTGATATTAAGACTCCAAAAAAGCAACTGAAAGCTGTTTGGTGAAAATGATTTTGGACATCTTGATAGAGCTTTAACGATGGTTTGAAGTAATTTAAAATGGCTTTGTTGTTGTTGCTGACAACTATTTTGGCAGTTCCCCAACCTGGAGAATAAAAGCCATGCTAGTACCGTTTTCTTTTGAACTGATACTGAATAGAACTCCTCACTGATCTGTGCCGCTCGTATTGTCTTTGCGCTGTCTTCCCAAAGAATTGTGCACCTGGCTGTATAGCACTTGATAAGCTTTATTTTTATCACACTGGTATAAATGTTGTGCTGTCAACTTGTCAACATGTTTTACTGTGGTATCTGTGAACACTTCAGGGAAGAAATTGTCTTTACACCTTTTAGAAAAAAATGTTCTGTGAGCTCCTGCCCATATCCGATGTTTCTGAGTATACTGCAGTGAGAAATAAGGATACTTGCAAGGAATTTAATCATCAGTCCAAGATTTAACTATCAACCAAGAAAAAGTAAATCAACATTTATGCCATTGTTGTTAAGGTTACTAGTAATTATAGACAGCTATTGAAAGAGAGGTACCTTATTTTCTCCTTATTTATATCTGAATTATCTCTAACCTCAAGTTATACAAGCTGAAACAAATTAGTCAACACGGAAGAGGCAGAGTCGTCACTGAAACCAATATATCATAGACTCTGGAAAAGAGTGATGACCAAAGCTTTGGTCTGACTACAAGGAAACAGGAGCAAAGCAAGGAGACTGAGACGACACATTGCTAGGTATACATGGCATGCTGAAAATTTCTTAAAGGCCTGGGCAAAATCAATTCCCACTTTCAGTTGTTTGCTTAATGCTAACCTATAAGTTGTGCCTTGTAATTAAGGGGTGGGTGCTTCTCTTTCAATGAGCTAAGTCTTCTGAGAGGGGTCTGTTGTCTTCAGTTGGCTTTGATGTCAGCAGGAAGGCTCTGTGCCCTCTGCGCCCCTCACTGTGAGGTCCTTGAGACAGCACCACTTCTGTCTATAGCATCAAGCAAGGCACCACTAATAAGCAGGATCCAGAATGTGAATTTCTTTCCTGTTTATATCACCAGTGACAGAATAAATTGAGCCAAATAGATTCTTTTTTCAAGAGAGAAAACTCTCCTGTAGTTTTCCTTGGTGGTAATCTCCAAGAATTGAGTCTTTGCATTACCGTGAAAAGACTCCAGATTTGCTTAACAAAACAAAGCTTGATTCCTTTAACTTTAGTAATCTTGCAAGAAGACCTAAGTGGAACAACTTGTTTCTGAAAATACATTTCAAGGCAAGGTGGATAGTTCTGCTAAATATAAAGGTGTATGATTATGTGACTTGAAGGGATCCCCTGCTCATGAAGTCAAGACATTAGAAACCACATATAATGATGAACTACTTTTCTACTTTTGAAAAGCTTACAGAATTTCTACTCCAAACTATTAGTCAAAACCCAAAACAAATTCAACATCTCTATTGAAAGACCTGAATTCACAATTATATGACTGAATATGATGAAGGAAGAAAGAGGGAGAACTCAAGGTAGGGTAACAAATTTCCAGGTGATCTTAGAAAGTGATCATAATTAGACTATACAGGGAGAGAAATCCCTTTATGATTACTACTAATCTGACTCAGGAAAAAGCTCCTATCTGACTCTAAATCTGCTGTTTGGCTTAATTCTGGAAATGTAAACAGGACACACATAGTACATCTACTGAATAAATATAATGCCATTAGAAGTATCAGCACACCTATCCACACTTTTTTGTGGCCGTGGCCAGCCTTCAGTGCTTCTGAGAAGAAGAAACCTATGTTATAGAAACCAAATTGTGCACTAAAGGCAAGGAGGAACAAATCCTGCCTAAACTCTGAAAAAGATAAGCATTATTCTTGGAGCAGGGGATATAATACAAGCACAGAACAGACAAAAAGTCCTTCAAGCCTGCTTGAATTTGTCAATACAATTGAAATACCAGGATTCAGCGTGGCTATTGCTAACCTACAACACCCAGCACCACATGTGACAGAATTCTTCTCAAAAGCTATCCATCCATTACTAATTTTTGCTTGAGCATATAATGCATTGCCCTGCAAAAATGACAGCTCAAGCCCCAGATGCCATATAGCTGTATTAGAGCAGTGATGATCAGCAGGCCTCATTACCCTCAGAAGAGTGCCGTGCTAACCCAGGACACTGCTTCCACCTCTGCTGCTCCTTTGACATACAACTGGATGGAGTCAGCCAGCCCTATAGGGAGATAAAACAAGGGTTCATCAGCACCTGGAAATGTTGCACAGAAACATAAATCAAATCCTTTTCTCAAGTGTAGTCCTTATCTTGAAATGTGTCTTGATTCTTTGCAGCTGGTGAGACTTAAGCACACGATTAAAATGTTTTCTTGAAATGATGTGGTTATAGCAATGGTCTAATTTTTCAATCAAAGGATTAAGAAGAGAAATAAATAATAGAAATAACTGAAATGACAAGGAATTAAAAATGGGTGCAACTTCTGAAGCTGTCATTTTGCTCTGCTGCTAATGCCCATTTTTCCCCAAAATTATATTGGCTTTTTTCTCAAGTGACCAATGTTATAAATGACTGCACTTTCCTGCTCCACGTTAGCCTCCTGCCCCTCGCTTCTGACTGAATCTTGTGGTTACGATCCAGAGTGAACTTAGTGCAGTCTTTCTTAAGCACTCCCTTTAGGTGTCACGTTTGGTTTCCTGCTCTGCATTCTGGACTGAACCATGTAGTCTCACTGCTCTCACAGTGAACATTAGGCTATAGTCATCTTCTGCTTACCAGGCTAACTCAGCCAGCCCAGCTGGACCTATCACCTGTCATCCATTTTACTCCAGGAATCAACTACTGATCTTATTAGAATCACTTAAAAAAACAGCATTGTCAGAACACCAGCTGCATTAATTGCCATCCGAAAGATTGCCTTTGGGGAAAGTAGTTTAAAGCAACAAATACCCCTAACCACACATCTAGCCATGTGTTTACCTACATTAGCTCAACATTTCTTTCCACTTGGTTCAATTTATTTTCACTTTGGGGTTGGAGAATTAGCCCTACTTGCTGCTCTCCCACTATGTATGTTTGTGCATTAGACTCTGTTGACAGAGCACATGTATGCTCCTTTTCCTTCCTGAGGCTAGAATGCTTAATACTAAACAGTATGTCATAAAAACATGCACAATAATTCCAGTCTTCCATGGACAAATTCCAGTTGTCTATTTTCATTAGACCTCTTAGGCTTTTAGTCTCAAGTCTAGTTTTGCTCCCAGATGTATCTAAAACCCCATTGCTTTTGGCAAAAAATTGCTGGCAAAGCAGGAGAGAAGGGAGAGATCAGTAAAAAAACTACAGGCAAAGCTCTGTGTAGCTGCTGCCACAAATGCTAGCCATAAACCATGCTAGCCTGAATTCTGAAAGCAAGAATCTCCCAAGCAATGGTCCAACCAATATTATTTTAATTCCTTAGAAGGAATTTTTTACAGCTGTCTTATCTTTAGTCCTGTTTTGCTTCTTGCTGAATCTTTCCTTAGCAGTCTTCTTTAACTCTGTTGCATATATTCTTGTACAGAGAACAAAATGGAGATATTCATTGTAAAACTATATGGATTTCCTACTCTTTTTAGGAATCACCTGAAAAATTGAGGACGTAGCTGGAATGCACTGTGTGTGTATGTGTGTGCCTGTGCGTGTATGTGTGTTAGCTATAATTATGCACCAGCAGCATGGTGTCCTCCACACCTAATCTGCAACATTTTAACCTGGAATGTGAATTGTTTTTTAGAGTGAACCGAATGACTGCAAATTGGTTTCCGTAGCACCTAAATGTTCGTTAAAAATTTCCACTCCAAATATCAATTAAGCCAAACTCTGGTTAGCTGGTGAAACCTGAAATGAGCTCACTTCTAAGTTTTCATGTTCCAGTTTAATTCAAATGCACATTAAAGCTCTGATCCAGCAAAGCATTTAAGCATCTGTTAAAGTCAATGGGATTACTCATACACTAAAATTTAAGCATATGTTTAAATACTCTGCTTCAGTAGATTACACTACATTCCATTTTCTCTCCTGTTGGCCAAAACTTTGCCTGTGTCTCTCTACTGCTCAGTTCCAATCCCTTCTTATTTCTTCTCATTGGAGATAAGTTGCTTTCAATTAAGTCAGTCTGAATTCTTCTCTAAGGTAGGCGTGTTTCATGGTATCACACCCTTCAATTTTTCTATTGACCTTGCTGCTGCGCGTCTGACATCTGTGCTTATTGAACTACTGACCAGCATTGTTAGCTGGCCCCTTGTACCATCTGTGTTGTATTGTAAGTGCCTTCCCTTTGCCTGTGCTTGCGCTGCTGCATGCCACTGCATCAGTTCAACTCTGTGCTGCTCTGGCCACTGCCTCTCTTTCGGAGGATAGCTGCTCAGGGCTTTCAGTGCAGCTCTTGTTGCTGTTAGTTGCTGTTCTGCTGCCTTTTCTGTTCCTTGCTGGTACGTTTCCTTTTAATGAAGGAGAAAAGGTGTCAAAATATTTGAGATCAGACCCCATGCAAGGTGTGCAAGATACCTCCATGCTAGCCAGCCCTCTATCGATGGTGAAGCATTTAATTTATGATCAAGCTGCATAAAGACTATTATAAACTTGCATGACTACCCTAGGAATCTCTGGATTGTTGCCATTCTGTAAATGCCCTACTGCTTCATATGTTCTTTTGCTCATCATGTTTTTGAACATATCCATCTCATTTCCATTTTTTCACAAGATATACAGACTTTCTGTTGCAAGATACCAAAATTAGGCAAAAGAGCAAGTCATAGAAATGAAGTTTCTAGAAATCACAGGAAATTTTATTTGAAGTCCTCAGATTTATTTCCAAGCATACTTAGAAAAAATAGTCTGAGTGTTTGTCTTAAAAATCAAATTTTCTTACACCAATGAACCATCTTAGTAAATAAATTAAATTTACATCACTAAGCCAGAGAAGATAAAGTTTAATGAGACACACTATTCCTGTCAGTGGAAAGCTAACCTCTATGTTATTTATGAAAAACATCCGGTAATTCCAGCCCTAGAGTAAGGCTTCCATAATTTTCCTTTGAGAGACAATCATGTCAGCTTAATACACAGTACTGAGGTGATGAGGCTGGAGAGAAAACTGAGGAGAATCATGAGGCTACCACTTTGGTGACTTGATACTTGTAGGTCATTTATGGTATCTGACACATACCATAAGAGTTGTGCACCCGAAAGAAACACTGAGTGCAAAAAAGAAAGAACAATGACTGTATTCAAGGTGCAGCTACTTTTGTTCATGACCCACATATTATTTTTGGTAGTTATGCTAAATGGAAGAGCTGCATTTCACACAGCTTCAAAGGTGGACAGGCAAGGGATATATCACAGCTATATTAAGGTTGCCATCAGTCTAACAACACATCAACCTAGGAAAGTCTAGCATCAATCCTGTGATGAGTTTCCCCTTCATTAAAAAGCTGTTGAGTGTAAAGGGGGAAAAAAGAGTGAATCTGAGTGGCATTTGTCACAGCAAACGTTAAGGGCTACAATGTAGGTTTCTACATTTGAGCTTATTATATAGACTTCCATCACAGTCAACAGAGATCTAGTTAGCACAGTCAATAGAGTCTATTGTATGATTTATCTGACAAAATGTAGGTGTCTACTTTAGGATGACATGAATTGTATCCTGTGAAGTGGAAATTTTGTAAGGCCCAAGAGTGACTGGTTCAGATGTAAGCACTGATGTTGCAAAATGCTCACATTCAGTCAGATTTGTTAGCAACCTTAGCTGACATCTAGAGAGTCTGAGAGGCTTCAAAAGAGATCACTGGATATCTGTGTTACATGTTCTCAAAACCAGGTGGGGAAAAAACAAAGAAAGGAACAGAGAAGAAAATATAGTATTCACCAGTGACTCAAAAATGACAAAGATCCATCACAGACTGGAGGCAAAAGTGAGGATCTGGAGAAATATTCCTTGGCCAAGAACAGAGCAGGCACAAAGGAAAAGAAAGAAATTAAAAAAAAGGATGAATAGTTGCAAGAAAACAGCATGCCAAGATTTCTCCTTGTGATACCCATCGGATAGCAGGACCTTCAGTAGCTGGGGGACTGAGGAAAAGGTTGAGCAAGATAATGTCTAATGGAAGAGAGAATAGTCCTAGAAAGCCTGAACAGAAGGATTCTCATTTAGGGAAGAGTAATTGCAAAAAGAATAGCAGATACAGCCAGAAAGGCTGCTCTCCTGAGTACCACAGAAAGAGGATACTCTGGGGGTAAGAGAGAGCTTACAAACGTCCATCATCATCCTGCTCTGCACCTCTTTATTAACTCTATACCCTTATTTTGGCTTTACCACAAGGGATGGTGCCTTTTTTTTTTTTTTTTTCACATTGCAAATGGAATCTAAGGCAAACTTTTGACTACGTCCTTCAGTAACTTTTCCAAGGAAAATATCAAAGGGGATGGGTGGAGTATTGTCCATGTTTGAAGCACATACGTTCGGTTAGTTTGGGAGTGCGGCTCAGCAAACAAGAAGTTTGCTCAATACTCCCACTTGAGAAGGTTAAACTGTTACTGTTAGACAGACTTTTTAATATGGAGGATTGAAATGATCAGTGACTAGCTCCTCCCGGTTTCTAAGCGATGCTTCTAGTTTTCTGCCACTAGGAAATTAGAGTATATTAAAACCTTAGAGGGCAAAGCAAGAGAGGAATGTGGTATAATGCCACTTTTATAGCAGAAGTGAGAAGCACGACAGAAATTTGATTAGGCACAAGGACTCTTCTAGCTGTATCTGGCAGCAGTGAGTCCAGAGACATTTGTCTGAGTTCTGGATCAATGAAATATAACAACTGCCAAGATTTTGCCTTGCTTTCCAGCTGCTTCAGCTGAGGAAATGGAATGGAAGGGAGGGACCAATTCATATCTATCTTGTGCCCCCCTCTCTCCCTTGGCAATTTTCCTTGCACTAGGGGGATTTCTGAAGAGCAGGTTACATCAGCCTTCTGTCTGCTATATGTTGTCATAATGGCTGTAAGCAGCGGAAGGAACCGCAATAGAAGTGAGCTTTCAATATCATAGTTAAAGTAACGCCCTACTTCACTGGGGACTGCAGGAGTTTTCGTGACACTTCATTTCCTGAGGCAGCTGGAGCAGAAGGCAAGGACATAAGAAAAAGTAGCACAACTGTGAGGAAAAGCTAAGGTTATTAAGAAGGGACAGTTGTGCTTTACAGACCTGACCTCTGCAGTTACATTAGAAATGATTTTTAATTATAACTTTTAATAATAAAGCTATTGCAGATTAACAGTAGTGAAGATTGGGGGCAGCCTTGGCTGCAGTGACCATGAGATGGTGGAGTTCAGGATCCTACGAGGAGGGAGCAGGGCAATGAGTAGGATGGCAACGCTGGACTTCAGGAGAGCTGACTTTGGCCTCTTGAGGGACCTACTTAGGGGAATCTCATGGGGTAGGGCCCTAGAAGGAAGAGGGGTCCAAGAAAGCTGGTTAATATTCAAGCATCACCTCCTCCAGGCTCAAGATCGGTGCATCCCTCTGAGGAAGAAGTCCAGCAAGGTGGGCAGGAGACCTGCATGGATGAGCAAGGAACTCCTGGCAAAACTCCAACAGAAGAAGGAAGTACACAGAATGTGGAGAAGGGGACAGGCCACTTGGGAGGAATACAGGGCCGTTGTCAGAGTGTGCAGGGATGCGACAAGGAAGGCTAAGGCCCAGTTGGAATCAAATCTGGCAAGGGATGTCAAGGACAACAAGAAGGCCTTCTTCAAATACATCAGTAGCAAAAGGAAGACTAGGGAAAATGTGGGCCCGCTGCTGAATGGGGCAGGTGCCCTGGTAACGAAGGATACAGAGAAGGCAGAGTTATTGAATGCTGCCTGTGCTTCAGTCTTCACTGCTAAGGCCAGTCCTCAGGAATTCCAGACCCTGGGGACAAGAGAGGAAGGCTGGAGAAAGGAAGACTCTCCCTTGGTGGAGGAGGATCAGGTTAGAGATCTTTTGTCCAAACCTGACATCCATAAATCCATGGGCCCCGATGGGATGCACCCACGAGTACTGAGGGAACAGGTGGTTGTTATTGCTAGGCCACTCTCCATCATCATGGAAAGCTCCTGGAGATCAGGAGAGGTGCCTGAGGACTGGAAGAAAGCCCATGTCACGCCAGTCTTCACAAAGGGCAAGAAGGAGGAGCCGGGAAACTACAGGCCTGTCAGCCTCACCTCCATCCCTGGAAAGGTGATGGAACAGCTCCTCCTGGAGGTCCTCACTAAGCATACGGAAGACAAGAAGGTGATCAGGAGTAATCAGCATGGATTCACCAAATGGGAAATCATGCTTGACCAATCTGATAGCCTTCTCTGATGGCATGACTGGCTGGGTAGAGGAGGGGAGAGCAGTGGATGTCTGCCTGGACTTCAGCAAGCCTTTGACACTGTCTTCCATCGCATCCCCATAGGTAAACTCAGGAAGTGTGGTTGGATGAGTGGACAGTGAGGTGGACTGAGAACTGGCTGGATGGCCAAGCTCAGAGGGTTGTGGTCAGTGGTGCAGAGTCTAGCTGGACGCCTGTAGCTAGTGGTGTCCCCCAGGGGTCAGTGCTGGGTCCAGTCTTGTTCAGTGTATTCCTCAGTGACCTGGAGGAAGGGACAGAGTGCACCCTCAGCAAGTTTGCTGAGGATACAAAATTGGCGGAAGTGGCTGACTCACCAGAAGGCTGTGCTGCCATTCAGAGGGACCTGGACAGGCTGGGGAGTTGGGCGGAGAGGAACCTCCTGAAGTTCAACAAAGGCAAGTGCAGGGTCCTGCACCTAGGCAGGAAGAACCCCACGCAGCAGGACAGGCTGGGGGTTGACCTGCTGGAAAGCACCTCTGCAGAGAAGGACCTGGGAGTGCTGGTGGACGACAAGTTGACCATGAGGCAGCAATATGCCCTTGTGGCCAAGAAGGCCAATGGGATCCTGGGCTGCATGAGGAAGAGTGTTGCCAGCAGGTGGAGGGAGGTGAACCTGCCCCTCTCCTCAGCCCTGCGGAGGTCTCGCCTGGAGTACTGTGTCCAATTCTGGCTCCTCAGAACAAGAGAGACATGGCGCTACTGGAGAGAGTCCATCAGAGGGCTACAGAGATGATGAGGGGACTGGAGCATCTCTCCTCTGAAGGAAGACTGAGGGAGCTGGGCCTGTTGAGCCTGGAGAAGAGAAGACTGAGAGGGGATCTCATCAACGTGTACAAGTATCTGAAGGGAGGGTGTCCAGAGGATGGGCCAGACTCTTCTCCGTGGTGCCCAGTACCAGGACAAGAGGCAACGGGCAGAAACTGAACCACAGGCGGTTCCATTGGAACATGAGGCAAAACTTCTTTCCTGTGCAGGTGACAGAGCATTGGAACAGGTTGCCCCGAGAGGTGGTGGAGTCTCCTTCGCTGGAGGTATTCAAAACCCGTCTGGACGTGATCCTGTGGAATGTGCTCTAGAGGACCCTGCTTGAGCAGGGAGGTTGGACTAGATGGTCTCCAGAGGTCCCTTCCAACCTCAACCATTCTGTGATTCATTCTGTGATTCTGTAACACATCTAGTTGCATTTTTAAATGACCTCAATGATTAGGAGATGCTTTAAAATATTTTCTTCCATTCTGTTGGCTTCAGTCATCAGATGTAACAAATAAAAGTCTCATTTTCTGTATAAGTTGTCTTGTAGTTCTGTTGAATACTTGTCCTGCAGGACAAAACTGTCAATCCAAGAGGAGATGCCCGTGTGTATGCTGGTGCATGCCACAAAGAGAATGCGGTTTGCCAGGAGTCTGAAAGTTAAGTCATGGCAGCATAATATAAAATGCCCATGCAGCATTAGCAAAGTAGCTACAGGAGCATCTCCTGCAGCTCTACTTCCTTCAGCCCCTGGAATGTCCCTCTACTTCAGGGTTCCATTTTTGGAGATGTTAGAAGATGGTGGGCAGTCATCAAAAGAATCCTTTCTACGGGGTTTTTCTGCTCTCTTTTTATTTCTATAAGGGTTCTAGTTTTTCAAGTGGACTGAAATGTTTGCCATTTGTTTTAAACTTCTGCATAGTGTACAAAAACAATTTTGCATAGTGTAATATATTAATTATATTTTTTACAAATTAATTCTACTTTGAAGGCTGTTAAAGAATTTTTCATCCTTATAAGAGAGGAAACATCAAATCTGTAATTAGTCTGATGAACACCATTAAGTTTTGCCTCAAGTTACAGTTTTATGGAAAGATTCAGACTAATACTCTTGCTTTTTCCTCCTCAGTTTAACATGACCATACAAAAGAAGAACTATCTGGGGGCATATAGGCCTTGAAAGGAGCAAAAGGAGCAAAGTCATTCATTTATATTCTATAAAGCAACCTTCATGGACAAACAACCTGAAACAATTTGTTCAGCATAAAAACTGGCTGTATACCACGTCCGGTAAGAACCACTTTTCACAGTGAACGGTATGAAAGTACTTTTTCTAACTGCTTTTGTCACATCTGAATCTAATGGAGAGGGAGCTGTTTGCTGTGAGGTGAAGCCTTGGCAGCACTAGAACAAGGAATGATAAGTATCTCCAGCTCTATAATAATGATTCACAGTAAGGAAGATAAGCTATCTGTAGTTTAAGTTTAAGCAACTTCAGTCCCAAACTAGGATTTTACCCAACGTTTTCTAAAAAGTATAGTTGTTTTGAGTACAGTATCTATTTATTATCTAGCTTAATATATCCGAATTGCAGAAAAGTGAGTCTTTTTGAATAGTTTTAGGATAAGTGCTCTGAGGAATGGTAACTGAAATTACTAACCTTTTTTTTTTTTTTTTAAATCATGGCAATTGTATCCTTTTGTTTTCATATATATTAAAATCCAGTATAGTGCCTTAAAAATTTTCAGGTATCATTAGGTAAATGTGAGAAATTCATGAAACTTCCTGATTAATTAGGTAAGTTTATTACAACAGAAAAAGGGTCCTAAAGATGCTAACTTCATAAATAGAGAAAAAGTCATGCCACTTTCATTTTGAAAATGGGAATAAGAGAAATGTTTTGTTTTCTAGCTAATGTATAATAGGAAGTTGTCTCACGTCCTACATCTTTATTTGGAGCTGTTACTATTTCTTCTAAGTTAGGACACAGCTACAGTCACAGCTACAGGGCACAGCTAATAGCTAACGAACATAAGGGCTATGTCTGTATTAGGAAATTAAATGGGCCCAGGATGTCATTCCACACTGAAGCCAACTGGTGTGGGACTTCATCTGTAACATTCAACTCACTCATCTTCCAAAACAGCATGGCCTCGTACAAACTCCTTACTGGGAACAGTCCCTGGTCTATGCTAACTCCTTAAACATTCCCAGGGATTGTTTGGGGCTCTGCCATTTGTGTTGCATCTAAAAGTGCGCCAGAAATTGTTATGACAGACTGAGCACATAGACAACCATCTTCTGGTGCCCAGCAGAGTTCCCTGGCACTACTTAACTTTATAGCATAGACGTCGACAAAGACCAAGTAGTATGAGGAAACCTTTTTTTTTTTTTTTTTTTTTTTTGTCAAAGTGCTTATGGTGGACACTAGCCCTGTCCTTTGTTGGAGTGTATGGGAAGCCTACTGCATTGCCAAGTGCTAAGAGTTTGAAATCCTGAGGCTGGGATGGCTTGCTCATCATTTCACATGTGCTCCTGCTTTTCTCTGCCAACCTAGTCTTCAGAATCTCTGACTAAGCTATACTGTCATCATCATAAATGGCATAACATTTCAGCAAGATATCTCCAGCTCAGAGGCTGGTCAGGACAATTAAATACTTTTTCCTCTGTGGAAGTATTACTCTGTTTCATCACTCTGAGATGTGTTTTTCACCTTTCGAACTTTTAGATTGCTGAATTAAGCAGAATGGCTCCCTTAATCACGCAGAAAATATAACTGTAATTGACATTTAATGAAATAGCTGAAACAAAGAATGAATATCGATATTTTAGCATAAATTTGCATATACATTAGTGTAGAACATCACAGGGCCTCCTAAGGGAATGAAACCAAAATTGACTTATTCTGGGCATTTCTAGAGCCATACCCTTTCCCTCCTGCTATGAAAGCCTGGCACAAGTTAAAGAGCATATGGACCAACAATAAAGCATGCGATTGACTTAACTATAAGCTGTTAGCTCAGGACTTTGGAAAAAATTGAGACATGCAATGAATTTAGACACAGACTTTGGCTTCTTATTCTTGAAAAATTTTGCCTAATTTTTTGGTTATTATTACATTTGTTGGATAGCAGTTTACAGCACTGGTTAATTTATTGTCACTCTTTCAAACCTTAAGTCTTTACCATATTTCATTCAACTCATTAAGTGTTAAAATTCAAAATTGAATACCAGTATTTAAACTCTCTTCCTCATGGTCTCTTAAGAAGTTTTAACCAAATCTAATAATGAAGATTCAATGTCAGACATTTCATAACCAGTAATGAATAGGATAGCTCATTACTAAGGAATTGCAAGCCTCCATTCCAATTCTGATCTTATATTGTGGCTACCAGTAGTAACTTAAAATCTAAACTAATATTAATGTGTAAGCTAGCTATAAATAGAAAGAAAAATTATCTTTCACAGTGTGTAAGCACCAAATTCATGTTTAGTTTTCACCAGCACTTCAGCTGCGTTGGGCCAAAAAGTTTTGTTAGGCATATTTGTGAACATATCTTTCAGAGTAAAGACTGGAGAACGTTAGCTGTTTGAAATCAGGCAAAATAAAAAAGCCTAACAAGTATGTACCAAGATGCTAGCAAAAAAACCGTATGCCTATGAACTATTTACACAAAGAGTTCTAGCTTGGTACCGAAACTCTGAGGATTTACCAGTTTAGAAAACTTTACCTTTGAAGCGTGAAGTACTTGTGAGCAAAATGCTACTGTAGCATCTCTTCCAATTGCAGATGAGATTATAATCGTTACTTTCATGACCTGCTTCCCCTCTTGATGAGTTAAAATATATTTCATCATCCTATAAGGAACTGGGAAATAAAATCGTTGGATTCATTGGATCTTAACTTTACAGCTCCATTCTCTACCCTTAAATATTTCCATCTCCTATGCATGTGTCAAGAATTATTGTACTGGACGTACATGATGTTCAAAAAAGGCATTCTAAGGCAAAAACTCATGTTAAAATATTGGTATACACAGCTTCATGCTTTGTTCATTATCTAAAGAGTGACTCTTCGTGTGGGTAATGGTAGAAGCAAAATAATTTGCTTTATGTTAGATGACAGCCTCGGAGGAAGGAGATATGGAAAATTGAATTGCACATAGATTTCACAGGCAGCAACAGAACAAAAGAGGCATGATTTGGGATAAAGCATCTATAGAGTTTATTCTTGATTCTGTGAATAATATATTTATATATTTATTATATATTATATATATTATATATTTATTATATATCACTTGATTTTGTCTCATTCTGGAAACTTTGAATACATCATGTAAAATGTCTAAAGTCATGAGAAATATTCTCCAGACTTCTAGGAGTAGTATGACTGACTACTGGATGCAAGTCACTGCTTATTTGTGTGGAACACTGCTATGATTGAACTTGTGCCTCCAGTCTATGCATGATTTTTCCATAAATAAGAAAAAATAGGTTGAAGTGAAAATTGAAAATTTTCATATATGATCTGATAGCAGAATTAAAACAAAATACTTCTTTTAAGTCCAAAGGGCCTGTATTTTAGAGATGAAAATTTATGAAGACAAATATGTTTTTTCATGAATCATACATAGCTTTCTGTGGCTTACTGTGGATTTCAAACTACAGGGCATATAGTTTTGGATCCAACCACAGCTATCTGTAGCATTTATTATGCCCATATGTAAATATTCAAAAAGAGAACTGACAAGATTCAGGGAAAAATGCCAAGTTATATAAGACTTAAAATGACAAACTGCTGACATGCTCTACAATTAAGGCTTAGATTGTCCCTGGCAATTGGATTTGTGCGGTGGAAGGACTAGGGGGAGGGAAAGGGTACAAATATTCCCCTATGTGAGCTCCTAACAAGAAGCAGAGAAAAGGCAGTCTCAGCAGATGCTCCATCCGTAAGGTTTTCTGCGATGTCCCTGATACCTAAAAGTAACAGGGAAGGGGATGGGATATGATCCTGCTTTCCCTGTCCTTCCCCTGCTGCCCATGTGTTGTTGACAGTGTGGACTAGATGAATGAAAGGAACTTCCTAAGCATGTTTCCAGTGTGCATGACCTCTCCATTACAAACCAGAAGACTTGATTTCTTATCTTATAGCATACACGTCTTCTTACCATCATGTGTATTTTTCCTATGGATCAATTTTCTTGAGCTCTGCTTCCAGGTTCAACTTTCTGTATATATTGAAGTGCTTTTCGTAGGCTCATAAGCAAGCTAACTTACTTAGTTAATCTGCCCCAATCTACATATCCTAATCCACAAGCAAAGATAATGATTTTAGCAGATCATGGGTGCAAGATGAAAAAATTCTACTCATAGTGGAATAGCACTCAACATGGAATAGCACAGCAAAGCAACTGTTTTCCAAATAATTGTATCTGAAACCATTTATAACTTTATATGTTAAAATTAGGAACTTATACATTGCTTCAGAACCTATCAGAATAGGTGCTTTACTTTCTGTGAAAAATTGTAAATCTGCCATCTTCTCATTTAAATTCCAGTTTAAATCCTACCTCAGTTATGATAACACTACCATCTGGCAGAAATTAAAGAAAAAGCAGCCTAAACCAAATGATTTTCTGCTCGGTTCTATGTTTTATGTTACCTCATCCTCCAGCCCTTGAGGCAACTGCGTATGTGCTTCATCTAACTATAGGAGCCTGTCTGATACTTGCACACACATGGAAATGTTAACCAACAGCATTTTGCATTAATATGCTATATTTTGACACTGCTTGCTCTTACAGGGCTTAAACATTTATTTCTTCTGAAATACACTGCTCAGAATACATTATTTTTTCTGTCTGTTTGATTTTTCCTCACAAAGAAGGCATCATGTTCTCAGCAGATATCTGGGGGTCAATGCTTTGCTGCTAGGTAGTGGGGATTAGCAGCTCCTTATCACGCTGGATTTTAGGAAACCTCATGAAAACCACTGGAATTTGGGAACCTTAGTCAGCTCCACCTTTGACTCTGTTGTGTAATTATCTGTTTTCAGTATGATTTCCAATTATTTGTTTCAAACGCATTTTCAAATTGCTATCAGATATGGTGTAGGAAGAACAGCTGAGCACTATTATCCCAGTAATAACTGCTATGAAAAGAGTATTTCAGCTGTTTTGGCAATCATTCCAGTGCTTTTGAATCAAATTCAATTATCCTATTATTACTGTTATGGCTGCTCTTGGAGGACGAAGAAAAAGGTGGACTGGAAATCTCCTTCTGCTTTGTTTCTCAGCTTCTTGGATCAACAGACTGCTGCGCATGTAGGATGACCAGAGATAGATAGAGGTCTTTTAAGTTGCATTTTCCAGGAAATACATATTGAAGTCATTTTCTGAACTGCAGCAGTTAGCATCAACCAAATAGTTTCCCTCTGTAATCAGAATAATATGGGCATCATTATTTGGAAGCTAATAGTTGATAGCTGATTAGCTGGTTAGCAGTTGTGTCTAAGTCTTCCTTGTATGGTATGTGGGATGGAGCAAGCAGAAGTCTAAAGGTATTAGGACGTAAGGATGATGGACAGCTATGCTATCCACTTCAGTAATATTTACCAAACACATCTACTCTCAGCTGTTACTGAGGACAAAGATTTTCACATCTCATAATCCTGAGGATAAAAAGTAATAACAATAGTTATTACTAATAATTAGTAATAATAATATAAAAGTAATAATCCTGAGGATTAAAGTAATATCAAATATTTCGTCTAGTGAATGTGATCTCTCCACATCATTCCTATCTCTGTGGCCTCACCGTAGGGCCAACGCTGTTCCTCTGGATGTGTACGTGCAGTGTGTTGAAGAGAGCTTGACCTTACAGGGCCATTTCGTCTTGCTCACAGCATCCTACTGCCTGTGCAGGCATGTTCTATGGTTATTTACTGTGGATTTTGTTTGTTAAGGTTCCACAAGCATAAGTATATATTAGAAACATGGTTGAGAGGCTAGTTTTTGCCTTTAGATTTTTTGTCATGGCTCCACTGATATGTGTCTCAGGAAATACTTTTTCTTCTTCACTTGTCTGCTAGCAGTTTATAGTCATGGATATCTCCCTGATAAGTGAGAAGATGAGTCTGAACTTCTTCTCTCTTGTGAGGCAAGATACTTTGGCGTCTCTTGATGAGCTTGCATGTAGACACGTAGTATGTAGCCCAGAACAAACTCAGAGTCTATGAGCTTGTTATCATGATGCAGTCACAAGTGGATAATGATTATGCATGAACATTTAGGTGGGGTGAGAAAACTTTACTAGAATAAAACTAGAGCAGAAAAGAATATGTTGCAAGCAACCAGCAAAGAAATACAAATGTGAAATAGATCACACTAGGAATACAGAGAGAGCACTGTAGAAATATTTATTCAAAAGAGGTGCTTCCAGACAAATCTTACTGTGGATTACTGATTTGGAAATATGGTTATGTATTTTTTAAAGCAGAAATTAAAATTCTATATAAAGTTAAAAAATATTATCTAAGTGTGGCTATAAAATAGTTTATACACATAAAGCTGATACATATTGATTTATACTGAAACTAACATTCTTATGTAAGTAGGATCCTAGATTGTAAAGCCTCTAAAATGAGGTATGTGCTGTTTATTATTAGTCTCTATATAGCCTAGAGCAATAAAGGACAGATACTCGATGAGAGTTACTGAGAGATAGCATAAAATAAATGTGAACAAGGAGAGCAAACAAAGACAAGAGGAGTATTAAACAAATATTATAGACCCTCCAAGAACCTGAATTTTGAGCTTGGAAAGGGATCTACTTGTTATTATTTTTATTTTTCAGAGTGATTTATTCATATTTGAAGTATGTATACATTACAGCTTCTCTGTTCTACTTCTTCCTCTTGTACAGTTGAAACAACAGCTCTCATTTAACAATGCTATTCATGACCTTTTTTTTGTTGGTGAAACTGCATACAGCAACAGTGATCAGGCACTCTATATACTCTGTAAATATAGATGGAAAAATATCACATTCTCTAGAACTGAGTTCTTTGGTTCAATTTGAAACCTAAGAAATGATTTCTGCTACTTGTCTGTAATGCACTGTATTAAACCAATACCCACTAATAAATTTTTACCATAACAGCAGCTGGTTCACTGGCAGAATGCAGGCTTTACAAGAAATAATTTCCTCTTGTGTTTGCCCCCCTCAGTTTCAATCTACCTCTTACAATCATTTTTAGGAAAACTCAATAAAGATAAATATCATACTTATAGTTCCTTATGATTTTATTCATAAGGTTTTCTCTGTAATTTCAAGCAATTGAACACATTAAATAGTTTTTTTTTTTTTTTTTGCTGCTGCTATTAAAGTCTTGTTTCAGGACTCCAGAAACACTTGATATAAGATTCCTTACAGCAATGTGAGGAATCTACTTTTTTTTCTTCTTATTTCAAGTTATTTTTTTCCTAACTGAGTTTTCCCATTTTGGCAGGAAAGGTTATGTCCTGCCTCTGTTTCTACTGTTACCAGTGGGAACTGATGCAGCGCCATCTTCTTGAACTTGCAAGCAGCTGGAAGCAATTGCTCAAAGGTAATTGTCTGTTACCCTACACATTTCATCAGGGAAATGAAACCCTCAGAACTAGTGATGTGTTCGGACCCTGAGGGGGCCCCCAGCCCTGCTGGTCCCTGAGCCTCCCGACTGGGGCCATCCCCCAGCCCCAGCCCCATCTTGGCCCAGCCCGGGGCCATCAGTCGCTGCCCTGCGACACTCAGTGGTGCCGGCTCCAGCCCCGCCACGGCCCGGCCCTGCCTGGTCGTGGCCTCCAGCCCTGACTTGAGGATATGTCAACCAGAACCCCAATTCTTATAATCTGTTCTTAATCTCAACAGATTTTCTTTCCAGTCAACCTATCCAAATGTTCACACAGACAGAAAGTTTCCGCAGTATCTAACCTCTATGTCCTTTACTGTTATTTACGCCAGCTGCCCTTTATCCTACTTATAATAGATGAACCCACAGAAGCTGCTTGGACTGGTCCGGTGTTTCTAATGTTGGCAAACACTTCATTTTTCTACAATACACCCAAAAAGGCAAACAAATAAGCAAATCTCATCCTAAAAATTGCCCAGGAGACACAGGACTCAGTGAAGCATAGCTGTTCAGGAGTTTGCGTTCTCTCCAGTCAACAATGACCGCATTGATCCTGATTCAGTCCTAGATCTGAACAAAATTATCACTTTTCTCCTGTGACAGTCTGGGCACTTCACAAACATTACTATATTCTTACATGTATTTATATAAGGTGAGGAGGGGAATTGTTTTTGTTATTTTCAGGTTGTAGGAGGCTTATTGAAAGAGAAATGCTGTTAAGAATTATCATCTCAGTTGGGCACCCAGTCTGAGATGCCTAGGGCCTATTTTTCTCAGAGGTATCCCTTCAAGGCTCACAGCACAGCTCCCGCTGTCTCGAACTCTAGCTAGACAGTCAGAATTTCACTTCCAGGCAAACAATCACAAGCCAAAAAATGAACACATCCATAATCATTGTGGAAAGTTTGTGGTAAACGACGAGGTTAACACCATAAACAAACTCTGGAGCATATGTTAGTGGTTCAGTGTGTAGCAGAGTTCTCTATAGGTGCAAATTTTCCTTATGTTTGTACATGGAGTCATGTACACCCAAATGCACCACCAGAGTGCTCAGAACGGTGCCCCCCCGGATAACCTGCGGTCAAACTCATGCGTCAGCTGCTGCCCTGAGCGCCCCAATTGCAAAGTGGATTTTGACATTATCTAATTTCTGAAAATTTGATTTTGAAAACTCAGAAATACAGCTTTTTATACATGTAAAAGTAGTACACAGTACAGAAAGTTTCAGATAAAGTGACTGAAGTCTAGTGGAGAAGAACGTGGAAAAAAAAGAATTTTACACTGAGTTTTTGAGTCTCTTAGTGGCAGGTATATTGTAATGCATAGAATGCAACATATAGGCATCTACAAAATATTGCTTTTCCACCCATGAGAACCAGACAGGAAGAGGTACGGGGAAGAAACTTCGGTGCATAAAATGGACAATATTTGTATTTCATTTTCCTGCTGGGAAGGCAGAATTTGCTTACCTTGATGGACATCGCCTCAGTTCTCAGGCCTAAGTAGAAATCTAAAGAAATCTAATGGAGAAATTCATTGTACTATCTATAAGGTCTTCGTCAGGCAAGGTCTTTCTCCCTACCATGCTATCACCTTTGACTGTTTGGTCATTCCCCGATAGATAGGCCTTTGAATGCAAGAGGAAGGGCAAATAGGTAGTGCGGAGTACTGGGGGGATAGATTCTTTTCTACAGGGCAAGCACTTGTTCCCAACATTTTGTCCCTTTTATTTATTTATTTTTCCCCTTTGAGGAGTTCTACGCTTTTTCAGATGGGCTTCCTGATTGGTTTCCTGTTGGAAAGCCTAATTGTCTTCTCTGGTGTCCCTGCCAATAGATTCATTTTGTTCTTAAAATTTCTTCATCCCTCTTCATTGTCCTTTTCACAAACTTCAATGTGATGAACATCACTAGCACCATTAGACACCATCTAAACACGCTTTTTAATACAAGTCAGGCTCTTCTGTCTATATTAAAGACTTTCAATGGAGTGAAACATTTTAATGTGAATTTCGCAATCCATAAACCTTTCAACTTATCAAGAGAATTTATCATTCTCCTGCATTTTTAATCATGTTGATTTGTGCTTCAACATCAATATTTCCTGTACATTATTGCCTTTTTTCCCATAACTTTTCTTATTTTCTATGCGATAAAAGAGGTCAAAGTGAGTGCTTTTGGCCAGAATGTAAAACAGCCATTAAAGTTTTTTTAAGTTTAAAATTATTTTTTATTTAAAAGTATTGCAGTCTTTCTCATGAATGTAATTCTTCCTGCGCAGACTATTAGTGATCTGCCTTTCGCTCATCTGATGTGTAGTTGCACAATGTGGTATCTTTAATGTCTCTTAATTGGATAGTCTATGAAACAACAAATAAAATGCAAATTGAACGATATGAATTTTATATAGAAGATACATTTTGTGTGATATTAAGCCATAGTGAATATTGCAGTAAACTTGACTATTTCTGTTTGCAAGTAAAGCTTAACTATTCCAGTGCTTATCGACTGTAAATTAGGAAAGTTTTTGCAGTCAGATAAAAACTTTTTAAAATTTGAACAAATATTAATGATTTTTCCTACTATTCATCTATCTCTTGCTATAAGACAGTTTCTTATGGGTCGTTACAAGTGTAATCTGAGGCAAACTCTTTGACTTGACTGAAGCAGTGTTTGTATCAACTAAAGACTTGTTTCATATCTTTGGAAATTCCCATACTGACAGAACAAGCAGGTTCCTCAATAACATTTTGAGCCAAATGCCCTTGCTTTTTGATCATTTCACATTCCTGTTTAATCATTTGCTTGCCTCCCTGGAGTACCTAAGTACTAGGGCTTCTGCAGGAGTGGTTCAGCAATTGTAGGGAACAGCCATGAACAGCTCTTCCTAGAGTTATTCTGAGTTGCCCTTGAGTCAACTTACTACTTTTACCTTTTGGAATGAAAACTAATAACCACATTTTTCTTCAGCAACTCGTTCCCTGGTTTACTGTTTTTTAAAGGTTGCAATAAAACCCTTGAAGCGTAAACAACAATTTGTATAAAAGAATATTAACAGCAGTATAAGTAGAACACGGTGTCCAGAGATAAGTAGTTCGCCACTAGATGAACCAGGTTTTCATTTTTGAAGTTTAAAAATAAAATTAAATAAATCATTACATTTTATTTTCATCAACCAGTTAATTACAACTTCCATCAAATGTCACATGCATTTATCTACTGCAAAAAAATGAAGCTTATTAGATTGGTATGTTATAAAGTGGATGACTTCAGAATGTTGTACAGCTAAACACACTGTTAGGGAAAAAAGGAAAGAAAGCATTTTAAAAGCCTTGAAAAGTGCTTTGTCTTCCCTGAAGCAGTCCAACCTTAATTAAACTCACTTAGTTTAATTAAAACTATTATTCAAATGTACTATCTTGCAATGGAATTTAGAAGATGGAACATTTCTTTCTTTTTTTCCTTTTCCTCAAAATTAACTACTGTGCGCAGGTTATGCTGATCAGATAACTGAGTACTGTGCCCTGTTATTGTGAAATCAGCACTGTGGGATTCATTACGGATGTACTGTATTTCTGCTGGAAATGCTATTATTGCATGCCTTGAAATACAGTGACAACCAGAAAGAATGCTTGGCGCAGCCTGATTCCCGCTGATTTTGGGAACCGCGTGAGCTGTAAGCTGGTTATGTTCTGCTCAGACTGGCCACTGCAGAACAGCCTGTTCTGCACAGTAGGCTGACCATCATCATCGGTTAAAAATCTTTAATAATAGGCTGATGCCAAAGTAGTATAATCAGACAAGAGCAGCTGCAGGGCTCTGCTGGCAGTTTCCATAGATCCTCCTTGTTTCTTCATCAGGTTATGGCTATTAAGAAATGCGCAGGCAAAAACTTAGCATAGGAAATTGCACATTGACGTTTAAGCTTACTCGTCAGAATCGGGTGGTTTTGCTGCATTAAGAGAGAAGCATATGTAATAATCATTAGCAGGAAATATCCGTTCTCCAGCAGTAAGCTTTGTACTGCATATATTCTGCTGGATGGTGACTATAGGTGACTGAAGGGTAACTGCTGCAAACTTCATTTGAACTGCACTCCCGTTGTTGGAGTAAGACACTGTAACTGGAGATGTATATAAGTATCTGATAACTGTCTCGGTGATTTCCTGAGGTCTTAGAAAAGACTTCCAGCAGTGAGATTTCAGTGTTTGTTGTGGGGGAAAGTGGTACATGCCAGACTACACAGATCTTTAGGAACTGTGCCTTCCACAGTACTTGGCATGGTATCAGATCTAAACAGGAATTAATAAATATACTTCTTTATTCTTTGCTAGCTTTAGAATTTGTGGCACTATGGATTGAGTGAAACAGCCCTCACCTCTACTCTCTAGATAGTTTTTGCTTCTGTATCCCTCATTCTTGAATTCCTCCAAGCTTCCAAAATTCCCTCCCAAAACTGCATATGTTGTGTCTTTTCTCTGTTGTGCAGTTTTTCGGCTGCATGAACTGTCCGGGTAGTTTATTAGTGCTTGGACTTAGCAAATCTCCATAATTGCATATGATCTAGGCTATGGCTTTTGGTAAAATTTAAAGGAGACATAAATATACATTTTTACACATATTTAAAATTCATCATGGCTTTTACATCAGCATCACTCCATTGCTTTAGGGAGCGCTCAATCAGTCACTGCTTCCTTTCCACTCTACTGCATGCTCAGAATTTTTTCTCAGCTCCCTTGTTATGGCTCCATTAAAGAAGTACAGCATCTGTCATTGCCAGTTCACAGTACAATAGAGGTTAAAGAAACCATTTACCTTTTACATTATTTTAGTCAAAATTGTGATACTGGCTTATAGTATCTCGTGTAAAACAAAACAAAACAAAGGAAGAATCTAGTCCTGGAAGTAATAACTGCCTCTCAGAAAATGGCATTTTGCATTTAAAACAGTTTGAGGAAAATTAGTTCTCAGACTAGAATCGACACCGTCTTCATCCTTTTGAAGATTATCTGGATTAATTTAGTCAGAGACGATACATGAATTATAATTGGCTTTCTTTCTCACCCAGATAAGAATATACTCACAGTCAGACACAGATTCACCTATGACGAATTGTGAATCGTTTAAAATGAAACTCGTCTTATGAGAGTGATAATTAACTGAGAGGAAAAAAGCTGTAATGAGTTTTCCCTATTAATAACAGCAAAGCAAAATCTTACTCAATAATTTGAAAAATAGGTCTCTTGAAAGAGGGGATTGCTTAATTGTGTCAAAAAATTTATCTCACCTGTTTCTAAGAACCCTAGTACAGAATACTTTTCAAATGGCTGTTACAAGGTAATCCGCTAAGGACCAGCCAACCCTTAAAGACTTCAGACTCGTTTTTTCTCTTTTCAGAATGACTGGAAGGAAGACATCAGACCTGATTTCTGTACAAAGCTTGGAAAATCGTGAATTTTCTTCTCCTAGGTACCGCTTCTTCAGCTTTGGACTACTAAGTCACAGTGACTAAGAGTTTCTATAGATACTGCCCAACATACCTAGGCAGTCACTTTCAGAGTTACACTTAGAAAGGTTTTTCTAAAGTATGGTTTGCATCTTGTTTCCTGTTTCTTTATTGAGCAGTTATCTTACTGTTCCTCTTGCATGGACAGCAACTGATCACTATCCTCTTAATAACATTTTTTTATAATAAATGGAGGGCTGATGAATCTTTTTTCTAGATGAAATACACTCAGTTCTATCAACAGCTTTCCAATTGTTACATTTACAGAGAATTTTATTTTACTTGCTCCTCTTCTTTGGATTCTCCCTTACTTGTTTGCATCTTTCTTGGGAAATAATGAAAATTAAGCATAATACTCCATCTGAAGGCTCACTAGTGCATAATGAGTACTTACTGCATTTTAATGCATTCTGGAAAGAGTTTTGTCTTTTTCTTTTTCCTAACAGCAAAGCACAGTTGAGCATTTGCTTCTTATCTGATATACACCTCAGATCATTTTGTACAGCACTGCTGCTTAAGTAGGTGAATGCACTGCCCATTCAGTTTCCCCTCCCTTAGAGGGAATAATTTCCTCAATGAGTTTAATGTTGTCTCTTTCAGACTCCAATTTGTTAGGATTCTCTGGAATTCTCTGGAATTCTTAGAACTTCCTTGCAGCCTTTCCCACTTTTGATACCATTCGCTTTGTTGCAGGCATACTTCCCAGTTCTTCCTCCAAATCATTTCTGAAAATAGTGGCTTTAGTCCTGGGCACAACTCAAATTCCGGATAGATTCCTGCAGAATTCTACTTTGAGATCTCCCTAATTTGAAAGTCAAATATTGACAGCACTTTTCATAGTAATCTTCAACCGGTTGTGTTCCTATTGGTAGTAATAAAAACAAAATTTCTCATCTTAAGAATATCACAACCTAAAAACCCTGCTCAAGCATTTGCTGCTTCACCCTACATACAAGGCCATTTATCCTGTCAAAAAAAGGAATTTAGATTAGTTTGATATGACAAAACCCATGTTAGCTTTTTATATTGCCTCATTATCTTCTAGATATCTTCTTTAAAATATTTATTCTGAAATATTTCAGGGGATCAAAGTTAGGTTGACTGATCTATAATTCCCTGAGTCCTCTTTTTTCCATTTTAAAAGATAGACACTATATTTATCCCAATCCTCTGGGACCTTCCCAATCTTCCATGAATTTTCAGATGTAATTGATTATGGCTCAGAAATTGCTTTGGCTAGTTCTAAGATGGATTTCCTCCGGCCTTGCTAACCTGAACACATCTATCTTATCTAAATGTTATTTAGCCTGTCCTTCTCTTCTTCCAGCTTCAATGTCTATTCTTTCATTAAAATTAATTCTTTAAAATTCTGGTCACAGTTAACCTTTTTAGTGAAGACTGAAGCAAAGAACCACATCTTCAGCTTTCTCTGAAATTTGCTCTCCTTTTCTCTGTGCTAATGGCCCTATACTTCTTCTTCTTTTTCTTCTTCTTCTTCTTCCTCTTCTTCTTCTTCTTCTTCTTCTTCTTTTTTTCCTTACTCTTACTTCAGATATATTTCTAAAACCTTAGCTTGTTGCTTTAATACTACTTACTAATTGAAATTTATTTTTCACTCTGGCCCTTCTGATTGCACTGCTACATTTGTCTACTTTAATTTAATTTTTTAAATTTTATTTTCAGATTCCCTAGGGATCAAATTTTTGTGTTTCTATAAAATATATCTTAGCAAACACCTAAAATGCTTATTTCTAGGCTTTTTGCATTTGTGAATTTTAAAATATTTTCCAGTGAAGAAGCAGAACTCTTGTGCAGCAAAATTTAGATTACTAACAATAAAGTTACCCTTCATTGACTTTCTGGAAACTGTCTACTTATCTCAGGGTTGAAAACCAGTAGTTTAAAATTTTTCTGGATAGTTTACTCCCAACTGTTTTGATTATCATTTGCAGCTAAACTTGAGTATATATAGCTCTGTCTTCCTGTTGTTACTTCCAATATATTGTAGTGCAGTTAAAGCCAGAATAGCATCAGATTAAGCTTGCTGTAGTCCCTGAGCTGCATGTTTTTAGCCACCGGCAAAGGCCTTTAGTATTTCTTTGACTTTAGATGGTGCTATAATGAATTCTTGGATTTTACCTCTCCTACATGCTACTTGCTATAACTTAGTTATGAGAGCTCCTGGGTAGCATTGAATCTCCCCCTTTCCTTTTGTTTTTCTTAAAGAGAAGATGGAAGTATTCTCCATAAATACTCCACAAAGGACAATTTGGTTATTATTTTGCTTTAGTGGAAGTTCAGAAGATCAATAAGGGATGGGTGTTTTCCCTCATTAATAAGGTCTGCTCTATACTTGGAGCAGATCCTTGATAAAATAATTGACTTCTTGATTTCAGTCCTTCTGTATGTACAATTACCTGTTTTAGATTTCCAAGCTAGAAAAAGAATTTTCTCCTTAAAGAGTGAGTTATGAATCTTATGTTCTGACTAATTCTAATGAGGGTCTGAGCATGCGTGGCCTATCCAAAACCTTTTCCTTATCCATTAAAACTCAGCACACTTTGTACTTGAAGGCCTCAAAGATGGAAAACGGAGAAGATGCATCCTGGGAGCTCTACTTCCCTCCAGGATATCCATTTTACTTAGGGGAATTCTGCAGGAGCCCTTCCTTCACAGATCCTGGCCATCTGCCTGGATAAAGCTATGGAAGGATCCTCCTGGCAAAGGATAGAGAACCTGGCTCAGGAAATGACACTGAAGGGTGACTCATTACTGTATGAATACCTTTTATGCTGGCCAAAACGTGTAAAAGGAATAGCTATGCATTATATGCTGACACTTAGAAACAACTAAGGGAACTTCTGAAATGCAGCATGAAAGTTGAGAAAATAACTAGCGTTCTTGGGAAGTAACCTTTCTTAAGTATGCTATTCATCAAGTGACTCAAGCCATCAAAGAAGAAAGATTATGTCAATTCCCAGGAAACTGTGCCTAAGCAAAAATGCAAATACAGAGTAGGCCTTCATGACTAACAGAGGCATACACTTCAAAGACTTTGAGAAGTATAAACCAGGAATGGAAAAAAGAGGAAGGGGTTGGGTGATAGCATATATTGGCTCACAGGTGGGCTTAATGTACTGCAGAGACAGGCTGACTTTGATTTCAGGAGATACTAAGAATGTAAACTTTTGTTCTCTGAACTGCTTACGAGGCTAACCTTTTTTTTTTTTTAATTGTAGGCAGGAACTAGGTCTTTCCTCCTATGTCTTTCCTATATGCCTCCTATGAACAAATAATAAGTAAAAACAACTTATATATTATTTTATACAGTTCACTTTTAATTACAATTTATTACATCATCTCAGTTCTACTATTTACACAGCCAAATACCCAAAGGCCAGACCAAAATGGGATGCGAGGATAGCTACCATTCAGCGAAGATGTCATAGTTCTTGCTCCAGCTTCAGAATGGAATTGGACTCCAGTGATTTAGATTGATAATGTAAGCAGTCCTCTGCATCCACTCAGAATCCACTGACATCCTATGCACAGAAATAAGAATTGGGCTGCAAAGAGATTCTGCTGAATCTTGTTTGAACTGAGATAATGTAGAACTGACTAATTCTGGAAACTTGTTATGCGCTTTCTTAGAGAGATAGAAACATCTTATTCTCTCTACAGAGGAACAGGAAGGAAGTTAAGAACAGTAAGTCTGCAACTCAGGTGGGTTGTTTACAGACTGTTGCTGAAAAGAGAGAACACAAAGGCTGAGCGGAATAGCACTGGCTATAAGTAGCAGACTAAAAAAAAGCACATCAATTGCAATTACATAAGAACAGATCCACCTGATTGTGTCAAATTTAAGTGTTTAGTCACATATTCTAGTTTGGGTGTTTTGCCTTTTAAAATTTGTTCTGTGATGATTGGTAATTACAGCTCTGGTAGATGCAATGGCAGCTGGAAATTCTGCTCAGGCTTGTTGAGTCTGAAAGGTAGTTTACTACAGCTGCATATTAACATATGATCTCTCATTAAATTATACAAAAAAGGATAAACACTGATCAAAAACATCTGCCAACACTTAAAAGGTCCTATCTTTCCAACTTCATTTAGTGTTCACTGTAATAACAGTAATCAAAATGAATTTGTGTGGTATTCATCATCTTTTATATAGGTGCTTCATTGTAATTTAGTGTTAATAATGGACATGTTGTTATAGAAATTTCATATTGCACTGAGGTTCTATATGCTAGAAACAGCTATGGGACAGTTGGTCTTTTGAGCTGGTTACTTATTACAGGAGCTGTTGTAATATAAATAAATTCTTTAGAGGCTATAAAAAAACCTGAGTGCATGAATATGAATAATAGATTATTCAAATACTGTAGCTTTCAGAATACAACTGAAGAATGTGAATATGCTGCTTGTTTGATTCAGATGAGTTTTGCCTGAGGAACACAGAAACTTGTGGCTTTGGGACAGATGTAAGTGAATCAGGACAGCTGATAAGAGGAAATGGGAAAGATCCTAGGGGGATTTTAGAAGGATCCTCAGTCTTATGGCATAGTTCATAGTATTCATTTTGGAACAAAAAGGAAGACTGTTCAGATTTCAAGGAAAGAAAAACACATGAGATACTATACATTGACACGTTCTACTGGAGTACGTTAGGCAGGAAGGTGCACGTCTGAGGTGTTTAGAGCTTCTAAAGCCCAGATAAGACTAATCTAATCATTGTACTACACTGAGTTAATTTTATTCAGTGTCATGAAGTGTCTGACTGGCTTTGGATAGCTGCTAGGAGCTGTGAAGATTTTTAGGAGAAAGAAAAACTAAGAACAGAGTAACGGGAGACAATGAAATGCTGTAGAGTACTCCTTAGGTGGGGTGGTCTGCACATCCAATGGCTGTACATGTCAACGAACTAAACATGAGGCACAATTTTCATGTAGTCAGTAAGAAGTAACATTTCCCAAATTCCAGGGTTGTTCAATATTAACTAAAGCCTCATGCTCTAGTATCTTCCTTTCTCCTTTTTCATGTTTATTGAATGTTTGCTGTTGCTTTTACAAGTTTGAAGTTTCCATATACGAATATATATAATAATACATATAGGGATAGAGTTTCTGACTTCCCTTGCTGCCACTGAAAAACCTCTGTCTGCAAATGACTGTCAGAAGCATAGGCACATATCTAGCAGAAACCTGAACCTAACATTAGAAGCTGATTTTCAGTAAAGCTACAGCACGTAGGAAGTCTTCAAGTAGCTTGAGGCTCAGGAGCTTTCTGAAACTGTGCTGGATTATTAAGTAATACAAAGGACACAAGTTTTCCAATTTAATGAAAGTCTTTTTTTTTTTTTTTTCAGTGAGTTTCTAAAGCATCTTAGATATTGTCTCTGTTGTGATTCAGACAAAATCCTCTTTGTCCACCTACTTCCTTCTTTATTGAGCAAATAAGACTTTATTAACTTTCCAGCTCTTATCAGGATTTACCAAGTGCTCCTCCTTCACTCAGCCAGCACTCAGTGAGACATAACTCATGGTGTATTTGCAGGTTATTATATAAATACAGAATAAACTGGACACTTTTTTATCCTTTTCAACAAAGAAATTGCAATTTCCATGAAAAATCATACATATGGTCAGCAGTTTTCAAACTATTAGCACAGGCAGAAAGATTAGATAGCACAATCTTAATTTAACTCAGTAACACAGATCTACTGCCATTTAGTAATTGGCCAAGTTGGACTTCTATGGTTTATGTGGTATTTATTCAGTATTTAAACTGACTTACAACACCTTACTCCACCGAGAGCTATGTACTGAGTTAAAAAGTTGTCATTATTCCTGGGGAATAACAAGAAACCTCCTGGTTTATATATCCAAATATATTAAAACTTTGTTTCAAATAACATAGCATTTACAAGCAAATAAAAGTCTACAGCAGAGTGCATGTTTTATGGGTCTGTAAAATGGTATTGTACGGCTCACAGAGAAACACTGTAGAGTTCAGCTGGAAGCTTCACTTTGTCTGACCAGTTCCCTTTGCTGAACCTTCTTCTCCCCACAGAATTACTCCACCACCCATGACTGTGCTCATGAAGCACCATAAAAGCAACAGGACAGAAGAGTAGGTGATCATAATCAGAACGACCTATTCAGATAATTATAATAAAAATTTCTTGGACTGGTAAAAGGTTTATTACTGAAAATAATTTTGACAGAAAAATGAGGTTCTCAGTATACTTTTTTGGCATACAGTACTTGCTTACTGTAAGAGTTTGTATTTTTGTCAATTAACTGGAAAATTTTATGTGAAAACCCTCAATGAATCTGATTTTTTAAATCAAAAAAAAAAAGAAATTTCATGTTAAGGGAAAAATACAGTTGTATGAGAGCTACAAAACACTCAGTTCTGCCTAGATATTCCAAATTTTGTAACTTGAGATAGTCTCCAGTTCAAGTGTCTCAACTGAGAACAGCCTGAGACACATACCTCAATGTGAGAGCTGATCTATCGCTTTGGTGGATCCTGTGGTAGGTAGGGTTTATTAGATTGAAGACTATGCTCTGCTGTGTTTCTGTGGGGCTACGTCTTATAGTACTTTGGGAAGGATTTTTTTTATGATTTAGAGATTTTTTGGACCCTGAACTGGATGCTTATCCTGCATGCAGGGATTATGGGCAAAGCTTGAATTGAAGAAGTGGGATAGCGAGACTGTAAGGTGTGGGACTTGCCAACAGTAAAAGAAATCTTTTCAGAAAGGCTTTTGGACTGCTGTAGAAACTTGCAGACAACAAAAATAAAGCTTTCATGTGAACATAAGAGCCAAATTTAAACCTGGTATGAGACTGTAATCCTTTCTTTTGATATTACAAGCACTTATACCAGGTCTAAATTTCACCTGAAGTATTTGCACATCATCTTGGTCACGTCGTCCATATGCATTCATGAAAAAGCACCTCATGTTCTTTATGTTTTTGCTTGACTCTTATACTTCTGGGAAATTAGACTTTATTTTCCTGACAGGTACAACAGACATATTGCAAACAGGGTGCATTTTTAGCTTTGTCTGTCTCTGTCTGAAATTGCTGAGACGGTGCTTTTGGGAAGTATATAATGCTCTCCAGAAGCTCTAATTTCAGGATGTCTGTCTGCACAATTAACCTATTGTAAGATCAGACTGTGAGTTTGCTATATGTGAGATCTCAAGTTTATGTAGCTACGGTCTTTCTCTACAAATGACTTGCTCTTTTGTTGTTGTACCCTGTGCTTATGAGAAAGATTTTTGCTAGATCTCAAAACTGTCACCAAGGGACAGTATTGTAAAACATCTATATTATATCAGAGGATGCAGCTGTTCGTATTTGCCATGGTATAGCAGCTAAGAGCTTTGGGTTGTCATATGGCTAATTTGTGAGTTCCACTGTATGAGGTATAAGACTCATAGTGTCTTCTGGTATGTGTCAGTAGGTATAATGGCTTTGTAACGTATGTAGTGCTTCATGTAAGGAAGAGAGTTCAAAAGTGTTATGGTTCAGCGAGCTGCTGACCAGATGTATTAGTATCTTTGGGATAATGTTATAATATAGCAGCTCCAATTTTATTTTCCCATTAAAATGTCACAAATGTCATAACTCTTCACAGATTGGGGAACTCCATATAAAAGGGGGATCGATCGAGCAACAGCAGAAAGTAACTTCTTTCTTTTTGTAATTTCCAATTTTTGCAATGATTATGTGCAGCCCTATTGCACCCTCTTTTCTCCTAATTACCAGTCTGATCATCCCTGCCCAAAAAATCGTTGCTTTTGTCCACTGAGAGCCAGTGTCTTTGTTATTATAATCCGGTATGTCTGCAGCAGAAATAAATAAGAGTCATTCATTGATGGCCCACAAACATTCAAAATGCTAAAACAATTGTTTTAAAATTTAAAGGAGTAATGATTCACTGAGATGAATTATTAATAAGCATGAATTATGGAGTTGGCTCAGTAGTGCAGCTACAGTTCAAAGATGGACTCATGGTCCCTCAAGAGGCTGTGGTCCCATATAAAAGTCAAGCAGCAATATTGTGTCAGGTGCAAGAGCAGATTTGCCTATGCCAGGCAACAGAAGAATAGGCAAGATGAGGTCGACTGTGTGCTTGCAATGTATGATGTATTTGAGGAACAAAACACATGGAAAAAGATTATGCTTATTTTTGAGAAAGCGGAAGAAGAAAACCCAGTGACAGCAACTCCTCGGTAATGGAAATGGAATGGACACAAAACAATCTTTCCTGTGTCCGTGCCTTTGCCTTTGTTTTGGTTCCCATTTGTCTGTGTTCCCCCTCCTTCCTGTTCTCCAGATAGTTTTTGTATTATCTACTTACCTAACTCTGCTAATTTGGTTGATATAATTAGACACACTCAGAAATGTATTTTTCTAACACTTTCGTATTGTTCTATGCATGAAACAAACCTCAACTGTGCTCCCCTCAGGCTGTTTCTCCTAAGAAATAGTTTAAACCCTAAGGATGAAACTCTGTTCCAAATGAAGTCAATTGACTTGCTTGTTTTAACTGTGATGGTGCTGAGACTTCACCAAGAATTATTTCCTTCCAGTAGGAAGCTGTTGTAATGGAATTTACAGACCATGATTTAGGAGATGTATGTGTCTGGTTTGTATGTCATATTTAGACGCAATCCCTTTAGAAGGCAATGGAAACTATGCTCAGCTAAGGATGAGATGGTCATTCAGAATTTAGAGCCATATCTTTGAAAATTCACTGGTAAAAAGGTTTTCGTGCGTTTTACACCAAAGCTACATATATATTTCTGACACAAATTTGGAGTCTTTGTGCTTTTACAGAGAAACAAAAAATCACAGAAAATGTAAAATTACGTAATCGACGTGCACTTTCATTGATGCATCCAGAATGACTTCTGAAATGTGTGCAGTTCTTTGAATGCAGTCCTTCATTTTGCCCAATTGTCTGTTTCAGCATCTAACAGCTGATCCCTGGAATGGAGAAAAAGCTGACCGTTATCCACATCACAAGCTCCACGGGCTTTTCTGGAACTACTGGTATGAGCACAGGTTTACAACCACTAATGAAAACAAACCAGCCTAGTACTGTGAGGAAAATGCTATTCTCACTTGCAAAGGCTTAAAGTTAGCTTCCACTAACTTCTATTTAATCATTCTTTTCATTGATGCAATTGAATTTGGTCTAAAAATTCACTCCAAGTTTGTTGTTGCAAAATAGACAGATATCTTGTTTTCTCTTTTGAAAGGTTGCCTAAGAAGCTGGTACAGTTTTGATGATGGAAAAATTATTGTAATGATGCATTTTCCTGCATCTCCTACACATTAAAGCAGAATATAACATGCAATAGACTATAAACCCATTCTTTGTATCGCTTAGCTATGCATCTGGCTGTATTGAAAGCAGAAAATATTGATTATAGGTTAAAGGCAATTAAAATAATGGACCTGTAGCTGGCAGAAACTGCCAAAGAGTTCTTGGCACTGATAGCATTTACCATATAAGCAATGACTGTCAAATTTAATGAGCAAACATATTTTCCAGGAAAAAGCATTTAATATTAATTCAACTATATTTTACAGAATATAGGCTTTATTAAATTTGTGAGCGGATTATTTTTTAAAAGGGGAAAAAGAAAGGATAACAAGGACTCTGATTACAGCTGAAAGTGATTCACAGTGTAAAGGAATCACATAGTCACTAAATTACTATGTAGCATGAAAGAAGAGAGACAGTCTTAGGCTATCGGTAGTAATGGAAAGTCCTTACTTTGTGCAGAAGTCTCAGGATATTAGCATACACAGCTGAGACAGCTTTTTTTATTTTTGTTGTGTCTGTACTTAGGCTAGCCCTATCCAACCTGAGCCAAGGCTTTTAGCTGAGTTTGCTGCAAGCACAGCTAATTACACAGTTAAAAGTGTCTTTGTCACAAGCCTTTGTCCGGGTGGCACATAACTGGAAAGACACCATACCTTGGCACAAACTGGAAAGAAAGTTTCAGTTCCAAGAATCACAGTTTTTTCCTGTTTTTCTTTTGATGCAAGGGTGAACCGTCTGCCAGAGGTGTGCGTTATTCAGCCTGTATCCCCAGGTGTTGGCTGAGGTGGCACTGCCTATGCTAGTTAGTTAGAAAGTGAAACCAAGTCTTCAGTCCTCTTCAGTATTCCTCCCTCTCCACTGAAGGTAGACGGGGCAGGGGGATTTTGCTCCTTTGATGACATGGCCAATAACATAGGGAAAGAGAGAGAACAGTAGTTTGTGAGAAAGCATGTCATTGGCACAGAGGAAAAAGGTAAATTGAGTGACTGTGAAAAATATGCACTCTTTGGAAGTCGTATTTAAATGCATATTCTCCTGTAATTAATTCTGTTCTAGTGGGGTAGAGGGGCATAAAGTCTTGACCATTTTTCCTGTATTGGACAAATGTGTGAATGGTATCAGTCTGGACAATTGTTGGAGACATGCTTGAGGCTCAGTATAGCCCCAAGGTTTTACAGCTTCCACTCAGGTACTCCAGAGGATGCATCATCTTTCACCTGGAGGCCATCTTTTCCCAGCCCCTCTATCCATGTTTGCTTGCAAGACTAGTGGCTCACGTCCAGATTCCTCTTGAAGACTGACACCAGCAATGCTTCCTCTAATGGAGCTAGTTAACACATGCATAATTCCTATTTGTTTGTCTGCCTGTAGAAATAGAGTTCTTCAGCCCCTCTTGAATATCTAGAATGTATCTACTGCAGAACGGTGCCTGCTCTGAGAAAACATTAAAAGATAATATTTTCAATTTGCTTTAAAGGAATTTGATTTTACCGATGACACGATAACTGATGTTACCATAGCTTTCTGAAGTAATTCCTGAGATTAGACTTAATAATAAATTCATTTAAGTCTTACTTCATAACTGACCATGCAAAGCTACACAGACTCTTTGCACAAAAGCATCTTTGGTCTTTGGGGACAAAAACAGGAGACTTTACTGAATCAGGCAACAAAATGTTACCATTTACTATTCATTATTATTTCATTTGTTTATGTGAGAAACACTAAAAATGAGTTCATCTCTGTGGGAGCCAGCAAAAATAAAATAAGTTTACTGTCTAAAAGAGATAGAAAGATGGAGATAGTTTATTCTGAATTCATAGCCATAAATGCTGATAAGAAGATTTTCAACATCATGGAAACCTCTTTAAGCAGCCCTCCTCAAGGTTTTTTTTGTGTGCAAAAACTATATTCAGTATGAGAGGTATATGGATTAATAAAGTACCTTCTCAAACTGAAAGAAGTCCTGAAATATGATCCACTTAATAAAGTGAACAGATAGATTGATTATTTCCATTTATTTTGAGCATATGGAAAGACCTTTCACACAAAATACATAATTTTATTCCAAATACTTCTATCTCTTCTAAATACTTCTAAACCATAGCATCCTTGAATTACACTCTAAATAATAAGTTTGGATGGAACAAACCCATTCTGGGTAAAACACCATTGACCTCAATAGCTTTACCCTAAGGACACATTTTGAGTGACATGTTTAGGAGATATACATCATGTAGATACCAAAACATGAATGAGAGAGTAATCTTTCTTACAGTGCTGTGATGAAATGTAAAAGGAATCTTGTAATGAACCTTGCCATAACAAATATATCTAACATCATTAATAAAATATTATTCCTCTCCTTTTTCTTTACTGTGCTGTTTAGACTTTATTTAAACAATAATTTTATGTGTCTATGAAATGCAAATTATAGAATTATAAGATGCCTCATGAACATTACAGCTGACAGGTAAAAGAAAGCAAAGAAAAACTAAGCATACTAAATTAGATAATTTATAATTCAATTATAAATACCTTCAGGAACCATATATTTACAGTTTAATAGAAGATGGGTTTTATTTTAAAGTAAAAATACATTTAGTTTTCTATGATATGGACACCCGAATTGGCATAATGTACCTTAAATTTTATGCTGTTTTATCAAATATAGGCAGTTCCATTAGACTGATCTAGTAGAGATCAGCAGAGAGTAGCTGACTGTTTTACTCCTGTAAGCTCAAGTTCCAGCAGATACTCACAAGCAGTTCTAATTTAAGCACTTGGATAAAGTAACCACTCTAATTGCACTCTTGCCAGTCTTCAGTACATTATCATAGATCTTTAGTATTTGGTGCTATCTTAAAGCTCCAGCTCCTGGCTTTATTTGATTACCTAAGAATCTTAGCCTTCATCTGAAACTGAAAGGTAAGCTCCTGGCCTGCATGCTTTGATATAAAAGTTTGAAAAGTATGAAGAGTTTGACCAGTTAAGATGAACATCTGATCCTACATATTTTTAATCGTGATTTTATTAATTTACTTCAATTTTTAAGCCAGACACCTGGTTTCTGGTGACAGTGAAACAGGGCCTTGTTATACTAGGTAAGATGCTACTGTAAATGATGCTGATCATTCATCAGGTGATATTTTTCAACCAACTCTAAAATGGGACTGAAGTTTTCCAACACAGCTGGCGGTTCATGTCATGTGCAAAGATGAAAAATTTCCATGTTGAAAGCCTACCAAAGGTAACAAGTAATAAAAAATTCAGAATTCAATCACATACAGGTCCTATCAAGAACAGTATGACTAGAGGAAGAAAGTAAAAAGAAGTTTAGATGAAAAAAAAATCATCAAACAGTATGCGTTACTTGCTAGTCCACTGTAATGTGATGTATTTTTTTCCTCAACTCTTCTTGAGTCAATAATTCTGTGAGAAAATCATGTTTTATTTTATTTTATTTTATTTTTACTGAGCAAGACTACTTAACAAAGAATCAATTGATTTGCAAGTTTTGTGGTCTAATCACTGGTACAGTCCTGTCCCTGAGGTGCAGATAGGAAAGGTCAAGTTTCCCCTGCCCTTCTACTTCTAGTCTGATCATGATCAACACTAACAAGAGCGGTCCTGGCAATATTCCTGTTTCTAAAGCGGGAATAAGACCATGACTGGGAAATGTGTGATTTGGAGGCGAATGAGAGTAGATGAGAAGCAACCTGGTAGTGTCCTAATAAATCCATGTCTATTAAGTAACCTGTGGAAGAGTTGGACGGAGACTCACCTGCTCTTCACAGAATCACAGAATCACAGAATCGTTTAGGTTGGAAGGGACCTCTGGAGATCATCTAGTCCAACCTCCCTGCTCAAGCAGGGTCACCTAGAGCATATTGCCCAGGATCACATCCAGACGGGTTTTGAATATCTCCAGCGAAGGAGACTCCACCACCCCTCTGGGCAACCTGTTCCAATGCTCTGTCACCCTCACAGTGAAGAAGTTTTTTCTCAGGTTCAGATGGAACTGCCTGTGGTTCAGTTTCTGCCCATTGCCTCTTGTCCTGTTGCTGGGCACCACGGAGAAGAGGCTGGCCTCATCCTCTTGACACTCCCCCTTCAGATACTTGTACACGTTGATGAGATCCCCTCTCAATCTTCTCTTCTCCAGGCTGAACAGGCCCAGCTCTTGCAGTCTTTCTTCATAGGAGAGATGCTCCAGCCCTCTAATCATCTTGGTAGCCCTCCGCTGGACTCTCTCCAGTAGTGCCATGTCTCTCTTGTACTGGGGAGCCCAGAACTGGACACAGTACTCCAGGTGAGGCCTCCCCAGGGCTGAGTAGAGGGGCAGGATCACCTCCCTCGACCTGCTGGCAACACTCTGCCTAATGCACCCTAGGATCCCATTGGCCTTCTTGGCCACAAGGGCACACTGCTGGCTCATGTTTAACTTGTTGTCCACCAGCACTCCCAGGTCCTTTTCGGCAGAGCTACTTTCCAACAGGTCAGTCCCCAGCCTGTACTGGTGCATGGGATTATTCCTGCCTAGGTGCAGGACCTTGCACTTGCCTTTGTTGAACTTCATGAGGTTCCTCTCTGCCCACCTCTCCAGCCTGTCCAGGTCCCTCTGAATGGCAGCACAGTCTTCTGGTGTGTTAGCCTCTCCCCCCAGTTTAGTATCATCAGCAAACTTGCTGAGGGTGCACTCTGTCCCTTCCTCCAGGTCATTGATGAATATATTGAACAAGACTGGGCCCAGGACTGACCCCTGGGGGACACCACTAGCCACAGGCCTCCAACTTGACTCTACGCCATTCACCACAACCCTCTGAGCTCGGCCATCCAGCCAGTTCTCAAGCCACCTCACCGTCCACTCGTCTAGCCCACACTTCCTGAGCTTACCTAGGAGGATGTGATGGGAGACAGTGTCAAAAGCCTTGCTGAAGTCCAGAAAGACAACATCCACTGCTCTGCCCTCATCTACCCAGCCAGTCATTCTGTCATAGAAGGCTATCAGATTGGTCAAGCATGATTTCCCTTTGGTGAATCCATGCTGACTACTCCTGATCACCTTCTTGTCCTCCAGATGCTTAGTGATGACCTTCAGGAGGAGCTGTTCCATCACCTTTCCCGGGATGGAGGTGAGGCTGACAGGCCTGTAGTTTCCTGGCTCCTCCTTCTTGCCCTTTTTGAAGACTGGCGTGACATTGGCTTTCTTCCAGTCCTCAGGCACCTCTCCTGATCTCCAGGACCTTTCAAAGATGATGGAGAGAGGCCTAGCGATAACATCCGCCCGCTCCCTCAGCACTCGTGGGTGCATCCCATCGGGGCCCATGGATTTGTGGATGTCAAGTTTGGACAAAAGATCTCTAACCCGATCCTCCTCAACCAAGGGAGAGTCTTCCTTTCTCCAGCCTTCCTCTCTTGTCTCCAAGGTCTGGAATTCCTCAGGACTGGCCTTAGCAGTGAAGACTGAAGCAAAGAAGGCATTCAATAACTCTGCCTTCTCTGTATCCTTTGTCACCAGGGCACCCGCCCCTTTCAGCAGCGGGCCCACGTTTTCCCTAGTCTTCCTTTTGCTATTGATGTATTTGAAGAAGGCCTTCTTGTTGTCCTTGACATCCCTTGCCAGATTTAATTCCAACTGGGCCTTAGCCTTCCTTGTCGCATCCCTGCACGCTCTGACAACGGCCCTGTATTCCTCCCAAGTGGCCTGTCCCCTTCTCCACATTCTGTACACTTCCTTCTTCTGCTGGAGTTTGGCCAGGAGTTCCTTGCTCATCCATGCAGGTCTCCTGCCCGCTTTGCTGGACTTCTTCCTCAGAGGGATGCACTGATCCTGAGCCTGGAGGAAGTGACGCTTGAATATTAACCAGCTCTCTTGGACCCCTCTTCCTTCTAGGGCCCTACCCCAGGAGATTCCCCTAAGTAGGTCCCTCAAGAGGCCAAAGTTAGCTCTCCTGAAGTCCAGTGTTGCAATCCTACTCATTGCCCTGCTCCCTCCTCGCAGGATCCTGAACTCCACCATCTCATGGTCACTGCAGCCAAGGCTGCCCCCAACCTTCACATCTCCAACTAGACCTTCTTTGTTCGTTAGTACAAGGTCTAGCATTGCACCTCTCCTCGTTGGCGTCTCCACCACCTGGGTCAAGAAATTATCATCAATGCTTTGCAGGAACCTCTTTGACTGTTTGTGCCTAGCTGTGCTGTCTTCCCAACAGATGTCAGGGTGGTTGAAGTCTCCCATGAGAACCAGGGCCTGTGATCGTGAGGCTTCTTCCAGCTGTCTGTAGAAGGCCTCATCGATGACTTCCTCCTGATCAGGTGGCCTGTAGTAAACCCCCACAACAGTGTCACCCATGTTACCCTGCCCTTTAATCCTTACCCATAGGCTCTCAACTTGCTCTTCATCCACCCCGAGGCAGAGCTCCATACATTCTAGTTGCTCCCTCACATAAAGAGCAACTCCACCACCTCGCCTTCCTGGCCTGTCTTTCCTAAAAAGCACATAGCCATCCATGTAGAAGTGAAGGACTTGAAGGAAGTGTCAGAAAGGTAAGTTCTGCTTATCACAGACTCCATGTTAGCTATCACTGCCTCCGGATATCTCAGTTGGATTTTCCCCAAAACCTTCAATTCATAACCTGTGAATTTTCTCTCTATGAATGGCAAACCATCCCTTAGGATCCTGTAATCTCATGTATATTTTGAAATACATTACGAAAATTTTCTGTTGGTGTTGCGGAGGGAAAAGAATATTCTACTCATGTAATTTTTGCATAATTTCAAAGACATGAGGCATTACCAGGGATCATTGAAATGTCTTAGCATTTCTGCTGACATCAGACACTGTTAAATTAGATGAAATATATTTAGCAACAAATTTGTATCAAGATACTTAATTAATTTGACATAGCCTGAAGAAACCTCTCTCAGATTATAGATACAAGAAGTAAATCTACTGAAATATGCAGGTGAATCCTGCATGTGATGACAGGATTTACTCTCTGCTCTAGCACTATATGAGAGGGATTAGGGTAATATTGCTGCTAAAGCCAGGACTTCCAAAATGTCATTTTATCCTAAAGAAAATTTCCTTCACGCACAGCAAAATTTCCAGGACAGGCAAGTGTTCCCTCTTATCTGCATTTCCTGTTGCATAGGTTGAGTATACCACTCTCTCTGTCAGTCTCACAAGTTTCTGGTTTTAATGTCTTCTTGTATTAATGGAAGCAAATACATATTTTATCCCTGACTTTAGTGGTTATTGGATCTGGCAATCAGTTCTCTGCTGCTTACAAACCAGATGCTGATCTCACCTGTACAATTCATAGCATTGTAACTCCTAAAGTAAATGAATTTGCTTCAGATATACACTGGTGTAAATCAAATGTGGAATATGGCAAATTCTTGTGGTCTATTAGGTTATATTCATCCATGTTATAGTTCAGGGGTAAAAGTTAGAAGTGTCAGTAATAAACCTTCTGTATATCTTTATTTTAATGGCATGGGGCATGTGGTATTTAGAATCATGCAATAATGCAAGCATGTGTATCATGCATTAAAATACAATAACTTAAAGTGGGCTTGCAGTGCTGTGAACAGGTGTTCTTCAGCAACATCATCTCTAAATTTTTTCTTTACATAGGCCTACTTTTTACCTTTATTGTATATGCAGACTCACTGGTTGTGGAGGGATTTGGGAAAACATTATAGATAGGAAAATTTGCCCTGCTGCATCTTACTGAGACATTAAACAATGCAGAATGTCCAATGATGCCCATAGGGGCATACTACAAGTATGACAAACACAGCTGTCAGGTTTCCTACCTGGATGCCACACGGCTAGAGAACTGAAGGTATGGGGCAGAGGAGCATCAGTAGATGTGATCTGTAACCCACGGTCTCTCAAGCATGATGTTGGATTATATTAGCTAAGAAAGAAAAATGGACATTTGTGCTGCCCCATAGTGCTGGTTTCAAGCTATTGTAAACATTTAAAAAGGTGAGCTAGACATTACAGATCAGTTAGATGTACTGTACTATCACTAAGATTCAGGTAACTTTGCACCTCTGTCAGGGATTTGACTCTGTGGGTTTGTAGAAAGATCCTCCCTACGTTAGACAACTTTGATTGTCAGATGTCGAGAGAAGAAGAAAAACAACACGTCTAAAGCTTTTGATTTACATTCTTCAACAATCCACTTTTTACTATAGCTTTTCTTGATAAGTATCATATATGGGTAGTAATATTGTTTTTTACAGGCATATCCTGAGACCCTCATTCACCTTCAGTAACACTTTAATACCCAAGTAGACCCAGTGAGTTTATTTAGTCAGAGTATTACATATCTAGGTCATAAAGTTATAGAAACTGTAGAATCAAGGAAAAGTCTAGGGTGGAAGGGACCTCTGGATATCATCTGGTCCAACCTTGGTTGAAGACAGGGCCTTAGATGAGATTATCTAGGGTGCTATCAAGCTGTGTCTTGAATATCTCCAGCAAGGCAGATTCTACCTTTTCTTTGGGCAACCTATTCCAGTGGTTTTTGTTCTCATGGTGAAGAGTATTTTTTTCTTATATCCAGATGGAATTTTTTCCTGAAACAACTTCTTCCTGTTGCCTCTCACCTTGTCACTGTGCATCTTCATGAAAAGAGTACCTCAATCTTCTCTATAACTACCTTTTACATGTCGGAAGGCCTTGACTAGGCCCCACTTGAGACTTCTCTTTTCTAGGCTGAATAAACCCAATTTCTTCAACCTTTCTTCATATGCCAGGTTCTCCAGCCCTCTAATTATCTTGGTGGCCCTCTGCTGGACCTTCTCCAGATTTTTAGTTTCTCTCTTGAACTGGGTGATCAAAGCTGGACAGAGTATTCCAACTATCACCTAATAATTGTTGATTATTGTGGAATAATCACATCCCTCTATCAGCTGACTGATCCCTCTTGCTGATGCAGCGTAGAACATGATTTGCTTTCACTGATGAAAATTCCTGGAAGTCCTCATAGAGCTCTGATTTCATGACACCTGTGGAGCCCAGGATGAATTTCTGGGCATACTGTACTGTAAAATAATATAGGTACATGGAGTTACTTTGTTTAGTTTGGTGCCAGGAAATTAAACTGAGATTCTGTATTCAACCAATACATCTTGAAATAGCCTAAGTTTTTTATAACTTACTCCTTTTGCTAAGGCCAGGTACCCTGAAAGGAAAAAAATCTCTCATATTTTTCATGGTCTAATATTTCCTGAACCTGCCTATCTAACTTTTTCATACATGCTACAGCTTGCTGACTAATTCACAGCTCCAGCATTGTTTCCTTATCTCCTGCTTGGTGATGAAGCGTTAGCGCTTTCAACAGGCCATGAAAAATGATATCATGACTATTATCTAGAAAGAAAATGGAATTAAGCACCTACAAATGTTTGTGCACATCTGTGTTTGAGTGGTATCTGTGAATAATCACAAACAACTGACAGATCTGATTTGAGTTAATTAGCTTGCATGTTTGTAGGAGGACTTTGTGTTCAACCACAGAGCAAAACTAGAATGGAAAACAATTGACTGAATCAATTCAAATAAAGAATACTTTTAAGAAAATATTGACCTGCTTAGAACTGTACTGAGAGCAGAAAAAGTGATTAAATATACTGAGTAAATTATTCACTTATAGTTTTACTCAGCTTTAAAAGTCTCATTTTCAAAAGTCATGAAGGCTCTTAAAGGCATAAATCTATTCACTTTCTTCGAGACATGGCTCACAGAGCATATCCATGGTATAATACAATCTGTGTTTCTACAGAGGGAAAAGGCCTGAAACAAGCCAGCATATGAATTTACATGGCACTAGCTGTTCTGCCTTAACTTTCCACGAGGACACTCTCAGCAAGTGTAAGGTAGTCTGCTCCATTCCAGAAGCTACTCCGGTGTCTTCAGAGTGAATTTAACTAATTGCAGAGTTGGCATGACCAAGAATGCACCCACAGAGGCAGTGTGCTGTAAATAATGCACCATCTCATTCACCGTCATCTCTTGACGCAGGCAAGCTGATGTATGACTGCTTCCTCTTCTCAGGAGGATGTTTTTGTTACGAATTGTTTTCCTTTATGGTTTGTTTTGATTCTTCTTTGATCTAGAAGGTGCCTGGGAACTTCAAGTCTACTGTTTCTACTCTGGTGCCTAAAGGCATCAGGTCTTCATTCATTGAAGAGGGGTTTCCTCCACCCTGCTTGGTTGATGGTCCCTTTAGGCTCTTAAAGAATTGGAAGGCCTCAGACTTGTACTACCAGTCACCAACACATTTATAGAAGATTCATCAACCATTCGGATCTCAAAGCTTCCTGTAAATTCACAGCAAGCAATCATACTCACCCTTTTCCTAAGGCACAGCTGCTCAGCCCACCTGTTACAATATGGTTGGCCTTCCAGGGGAATGTCAGGGAATTAGTACTCAAAAATCTACTCACCCCACCAAGAGTAAGAAACATAAAAATGTTAAAAGTGTTATGAGGAAATGCCAAAGTCATGATTTTCAAGCAAATGTTAGCCAATGCATTCCAACCATCTATATGGTAAAAACCTTTACATATTTATGTAAACAAATGTTTTTGCACAACAATTTCTGTACTATGATCTCTACATTTCCAAGGGAAAAAGCCCGTTGACTTTTTCCCCAATGTTTTGTAGCAACACAGTTTTTATGTATTGAGAATATATAAAAAGTGCATGAAGAGATGTCATTTTTGTTAGTAATAAGACCCTCAGAGAAGAAATCAATAGGCTGAGCTCATAATCTAAAGTGTTAATGATATTTCAGACGCTAACAGTACCTGATACACCTTGAAGAATGAATCATTCACATCAGTCATATTAACTTTATTAAATAAAGAGATCGTGGACAGAAATGATGACAAGTAAAATCAATGAAGAGGTGAAGTTGAATCTGCGAAGAAAGACCTTAACTTACACTGTTCCAGAATCTCTGAAAAAACTCCAGTCCTTTTTCCCATGCCCAGCATATGCAATTTTCCCTTAATTCCCATCTCCATTTTTTCAGTCAAACCCAGGTAATTTTCCTAGCTTCTCATCTCATAGCTCTCTCTTCCCTATCCCTGGCCTCTTATACCACACTCATACTCTTCACCTAAATCTGCTTTTTCTCCTTGTGCAGTCTCAGTATACACCTTGGCTCCTGCTCCCGGTGTCTTTTTTTTTTTTTCCTCCAGTGAGTCTCAGTTACCTTTTGAAAGCCTCAGTCTTCCTTCAGCCTCCAGGACTACTTGGTTACCCTTCATTAGGCTTCTTGTTCTGCACTCGAACCCTAAGTCTCACCCTTGCTTCCTCTGTGTGGGAAGCTGGGCCCAGAACATGTGGGTGTAAGATCACGGACGCCACGGGAAGGAAGGTTCATTAGCATTGCTCATCAGCCATGAGGGAAGGAAGACTTTGTCTTTCCCTGTACATTTCTACTAGCAGTGGATGTGGCCCTCAGTATACACATATTTGCAGCACTGGAAAGCAGAACTCTCCCTCCCTCCAGAATTAACTAATTTACATAGTTACTTTATTTTACCAGGAAAAAAATCAGTGTCTGAAAGATGGAGATTGTATTAGTTCAATTGTATTAGTTATTCTTTGACATAATTTGTCCCTGTGTTATTTGTGATATCCATAAATGTACAGTGATTCTCTTAGGTACTCCAGGAACTTGGATATTTTGGAAAATGCTGTTCTGAAAATACCCATAGGAACCATGAATACCCTGTGCTCTTTCAGAGCAGGTTGCTTTGTCTGCATGAGCTGACGGAAATGCCAACACTAACATCTCTATACATCAGCGATTGTCCATTTGGAATATCAACATCATAAAAAATACCTCCCAAAAGGGTCATGAGAATGAGTTCATACATGCAGAATAAATTATAAAAGAATTAAAAGTAACAATAAAAGCAAAACAAATTTTGTATAATGAATTTCGCTTACAACTCCTCTGCATTTTATAAATAAATCCTGTATTACTTATGTTTCAGATATGGAAGAACTTAGACATAAATACAATATCTAACATGTCATAAACCTAGTGGCAGAATCAAGAATTGAACCCTGAGACCAAAGTCCAACCCACAGGCTAGCTGAAGTACTATTCTTACATGAGCTTGTTTTACTGGGTTTACATCAGGAATCTTCAACAGTAATTAAAATGGAATAGTGGCCAGAGCAAAAGCTACTGAGCTCCTGCTGTCTCCATTTAGGGTGGTCGTAGTCCTGGGGTGGTAAGTAAGTTAATTAACATCAGACTGAAGCTAGTTCCCCTTTAAACTGCTAGTGCAATCATGTGCTTATAAATTTAAAGATAGAACCCAATATGACCTTATCAAAGTTAGTGACAAACTGAGTAAAGCTCTTAAGGGAAAGGATCAACATTTTCTTGTTTTATCTCTGACAAAAAGTTTAAAAATGACTATGGTTCCAACAGAGTTTCTACATAAATAATCAAATGAATTCTGCTTTCTGACCATGTTTTTCTATTTGTGCTGTTCTTTACCTCTGCACTGATCTAGCAGCTCTAAGCTGGATTCAACTATGTAACAGGCAGCATAATGCAGTTAATTAAAATGATCCAAAATTAAATGTAATTATTTGCTTTTCCTTCTGTGTGTGTATACTAAATGTAACAGTTTCAGCATGAAACAGATGAGAAGTGTGCTGATGTTTCTAAGAGATAAGAGTGCATATTTTTAAATATTCAAATAATAATATGATTCTCTTCACTTCCATTGTATTAAGAAGTCTGTGCCCGTGTTAAGAAAAACATTCAGAATAGCAAAAACATTTTAGTGTCACAGAAAGGAGGAAGAGTATGTTAGCAGACTACTGTATGATGAAAGCTTTCTCATAGTAACTCAGAAGACATACAACACTAATGTGAAGAAAGTCAATTTTAAATTCTTATTTTATAATAATAATATTTCAATGCCCTGCTACATGAAATTATACAGAATTATACAAAAGAAAACTGAAAAACCATTTTGGAAGATGAGATTCAGGGGTATGAAAATACAGCTTCTTTGCAGTGAGGAGTTTCAGTCTCTTCAGCAATAATTATTCCTGGGCCTTGCTCTGACTTGGTGTTGGTAACTCTTGATAGGATGCAGCATAATTCTCTTTCATGACTCACATGAAGAGAAGTCCCTTTTTCATGATTTCTTTCTCCACTTGTCAAAGAAATCTTCCCTCATAAGCATTTACTATTCTTTAGCTCAGCTAATCAGGCTGAGAGCATTTTAGGGTATTTTATTATTCTCAAATATAAAACATTCCCCCCACGTGTCAGATTTCTGCTGCTTTTTAAAACTCTGCCATAATTTGAATGATCTACAAAGTACAGAAAAAAAAAAAAAAAACACCTCAATCAGTTAATTCAGTGGCAAATTTACGACAAATACAGTGGGAGTTGCTCGGTGGGTAAAATGTCAGATACGGTATCTTTCAGCACAGCACTGATGGGAGCCATGTTTCCTAAGTGTTCTCTTTACTCATTGCTATAAAGCATCAGCTTCCAGGTTTCTCTTTGAATGCAGTGGAAATGAGACCAAACCTTCAGAGCTACTGAGTGGAACATGCCTCCTAGTAGACATAGTACTAACCTAGAATATTTCTGGTAAGCCTGTGACTACTTCTCTAAATGCTTAGTGGGTTGTGTTTGTGGTACAAACAAAATGAAGTAAGTCAAACATGTCTATCAAAATGTAACATTTTTTCTCAGTTTCAAAGTTGAAGTGAAAGTTATGATAATAAGGCTGTTTGTTTGGTAAATTCTCACAAGGATATATTGTCCCTGAAATGTGCTGACTTGGCAAATCAAATATTACATGGAAATAGAATCATAAAATCATAGAATCACAGGATAATTAGGTTTGGAGAGAACATCTAGAGGTGATCTAGCCCAACCTCGCTCTCAAAGCAAGGTCTTCAGTTTGAACAGGCTGCTCAAGGCCATGTCCAGATGAGTTCTGAAAAGGATGGAGACTCCGCAGCCTCTCTGGGCAACCTGTTTCAGCGTGTGGCCACCCTCATGGCAAAGACCTTTTTCTTTATATTCAGTTGGAATTTTCCTTGTTGCAATTTATGTTTGTCCTGTTGTCCTATTGCTGAGCACCTCTGACAAGCATCTGGCTCCATTCTCTACAAACCCTCTCTAAGTAGCAGAAGACTGCAATTGGGTTTCTCCTTAGCTTCCCCTTCTGCAGGCTAAATAAACTCACTTCCTGTGGCCTCGCCTCAAATGTCATAGGCTCCAGCTCCCTAATGATCTTAGAGGCCCTTCACTGGATTCTCTCCAGTTCATTGATACAACTCTTGCATGAGGAGAGACAAAATTAGACACATTATTCCAGCTGTGGCCCCATGAGGGCTGAGCCAAGAGTAAAATTGTTTCTCTTGATCTGCTGCCTATGCCCTCACTGACGTAGCCCAGTATACAGCATCATTAGTACAAGCATACACTTCTGACTCGTGCTTAACTTGCTGTCTACCAGGACCCTAGGTCCTTTTCCGTAGAGATGCTTTCTAGCCTTCAGTCCCTCAGACAGTCCCCCCAAGAGTCACCTCAGTCTTGTGCTTCTCTGCTTCCTGGGACTTCTAGATCCTTGAGGTAACAAACTCACAAGCTGGTTCACTCCTACCTCTCAAAGATTTCACATAAAATGTCATTACTACTTTATTCCATTTACGTTTGATATAAGCATTTCTAAAAAACAGGAATATTATGGAGAACTGAAATATATACTGAGCATATAAAACAGATATCACACCAAGTCATTATTAGTCTATGAAGAATGCTTTTATGTGCTCTGGAAGGATATTGCCAAGTAATTTTCCAAAAAATACTTCATGTTTTATTGTTACTTTAGGTAAGATAAAAAATTAATAAATAGCCACACAAAAGCTCTTAGATTCCAAATTGCAAGCATTACATTGCAAATGATAAATGAAAGATCTTTGTTTTAATTTCCCTGTAATATCTTCTTAAAGCCTGAACTTCACTATCAACTCAAGTCTCTCTCTTTGTCCCTGGGGAGCCTTGCCTTTTTTTTTTCCACATGGTAAATATTTGTTATCTATTTTCTAATAAATCTTCTTCTTTTATAGCACTCACTATTCAGTACCAGCAACTTTTAGAGCCTTTTACTTTAACATTCAAGTTATTTTACAGTTCACTGTCCAATTGACCTCCAAGGGACTCAACAGTATCCTGTTTCATACGCTGCTTCATTGGTCAGCCTCTTATGATTGTAAAATCAATATGCAGTTAAAGTACTCAATTTTCTGAAGAATACGCATGCAATGGTGTTGCCCACCCTTCTGAAACATGTTATCGATTAGAACAACTATGTTAGAGATCCCACTTTCTCATTTCTTTTCTTATCATAGAACATCTAAATATGCAACCACCTAAATATATTCATTGCTGTGATGGATAGCGCATTGACTCACTTGCTTCTGAGTTATCAACCCTCCATTGAATGTGTAAAGATATTGACATATTTTTATTCCAGAAGATTGATGTTTACTTCTTAACTTGCTGTTCAAGGCCAAAAAGCCTTGAGGGGAAGTACCATCATCTGCATTTATTGATCTAAGGTATTTACATTTCTTCAGTCTTCTAAACTCCCTTCAAACGATCACTTCTGTGATGAACTGGCTTTCTTAATTATCATGCCCTTAGCCTTACAAAGATACCAAACAGAAGAGAATCTGAGAAGATTCTGTGAACGGAGAACTGCAAGTCTGAGAACTGAAACTTGAATTTCCCACATTGCTTAATTTTTCAGCACTCTCACTGGATATGTTTCATACCAGTCTTTCTGCCTCCCCCTAAAACAAGCTCTAGAAGTGGTCCTGGAGACAGTTAATTCCAGGAACATAGCATATGAATGAAACTGCACCAAGCTTGGGTATCTTCACTGTACACAGTCCTCCAACACAATCTCAGTAAGCTTTCTACCCTCAAGCACCCCAGCAGACCTTCAGGCCATGTTTTTCAGGACACGTATGTTTTTCATACCTTCAGTTTCCTATTATCAAATCAGTACTCTGGTGGGTTGCAACTCCGCTGTCAACTATGTCAGGTACTTTGGACTAAAAATCCCTTAAAATAATAATTATGTTTTAGCATTACAGGACATCCCACAGAGAGGACACCCAGAGCTAAATGGTACATAGTATGGACATAGCTAGTGTTTATAGTGGGGGTTAGCCCTTAGCAGCATGGACATGAGACAGGCTATGCCGTATGAATTGTGGCCAAAATCTCTTCCTGATTTTCTATCATCTCATAGCCTAAATGCACAATCTAAGTACAGTTTGTACATCCTCAGGGTTCATAGATGACTGCAGGTTATCACAATCTTCCTCACATATCACAAAATCACTGTAGAAATAACAGTTGCAGCAGTATTCTGGTTTATTACATCTGTGACAACTGCCTATTGGAATGGATTCTTGGCAAGACAGTTTATGACAACTCACCTACTGAAACCACATTTTGCTTCAACTGTCGAGATGGATTCATTGTACACAACCTGATTTAGAAACATCTTTTCAGTATGTCTTTTCATTGCAAACTTTAACAAATTACTGTCTCATGCAGTTGATCTTAACTTCTAAGTTCACTTCCCTTTGCTGTCTTTTTTCTTTGGTAAGATGGTTAGAGAAGCATATAGTACTAGGTGTTCTGCTTCATGGCATGGAACCCTTTAAACTTCAGCAGTTCTGCAGACACTTTTCTCTGAATTTTAGGGCATACTGCATCGTGTTAATGGAACATAACTAGAAACCACTGGGTGAAGTATGTGGATATATATATATATATATGTGTGTGTGTGTGTGTGTGTGTGTGTGATGTATGTGTGTGTGTGTGTGTGTGTGTGTGTGTATAGTTATATATTATATATATATATTTATATATACTGAACAGAGTCAGATAGTATTCTCTTTTTATGTTTTACTAGTGTTCTGCAACCTCTTTCATCTACGGGCAATCAAATCAATCCTGTTATTAATCAATTCTCCATTTGTTATAACATATACCTGTCTAATACTAAGTTGTTCACATCCAACATAAGCTGTTCTTTTTCCTTGGAGAATCTGTAGATCTTGTCATTCTCTTGTCCTCTAAGTCACTTACGAAGTTTGTTTGTCCTTGACTATCCTTTAGCCATGCACTACTTTTGCCTTTCTTTCTTGTCTGCTTGTTTAACTTTTGCTACTCGAATAGTTACCAGTCCGGTATTTCTTAATATTCGATAATATCAGCTGATTATGCCAGCTGAGAATGCCACTACCACCCTCCCTTGTCTTCTAACTGAACACTCATTTGGTTACTCCTAGAAGTGATATATCATTTTCAGAATAATTTATTTAAAAATTCTGATTGTTTTTATTGAGTACCTCGATACATCACATGTTCAGAGGTTATATATTCAGAGCCTGTGAACTGCTTCATGTTTGAAGGTTTTGTCATAAGCACCTCTAAGTTTTTATTATTAGCACTCTTCCTAATTATCAGGAAAGTTACTTAAGAATTCTAAACCCCTTTGGTGGGTTTCAGATTCACAAATTTCTTTCTGGTTAGATAGAAACAAGGAAAAGGTCAAGAGAACTAGTGATATACTATAAAAGTAATGCTAATAGGCATACTAATATACAATACATATATTATGAAGTACCTAACCTATTAAGGTAATTTACAAATGCTTATTAAAATTTATTAATTTAACAGTTAAAATGTTCACAGTAAGAAATTATTTTTACAGTTTTTACTAGTTTTTTACATTGGTTAGGTACAGAATAATATTCAATTCTATTTTTTAACATAATACTTACATTATAGTCTCAGCAGAGACAAAGTGCTGTTGAAAATTAATGCTTTTGGTATTAAAGACTTGGGTAAGCTTAACGTATGGATTGTGTTGAGAAGCTGAGAATAATAATAAACGCTTGATGCTAAAACAGCCTCACTTACTTGTTACAAACAATTCAAAATTCAAAATTACGTGTAAGTAAAAGAGTAATTGCAGCTATTACTTCATTATTGTGAATCATAGAATTTAGTTTGGAAGAGGCCTCAGCAGGTTAAACTCCTGCTCAAAACAGGGCTAACAAAGTTAGGTTGGATTGATTAGGGCTTTATTCAAGATCATATGATCCTGAATTCTTCACATGATCAGAATCATGTCACCTTGCTTTAAATTAAGTTATTATATACTTATATCACTCCTCTGTCCATGGTCCAAATACTCATTTGTTATAGAAATGAATATACCTTTAGGCAGGTCTTTTGAAGGTATAACTAGCTTCTGCTTCTAACCCTGTTATTGTAAAAAGTCTTAGTGTAAATGAAAATACAAAGATAGAGTCAGAGGTCACTTCGTTCTAAAAGGTCAGAAGTAGGCTTGGAATTTGGATCCTGTAGCACAGACCAGTGATGACTTTTGCACCTTGGCTTCACGGTATTAGAAATTTTTCTTCAACCTGCCATCCTTGAAAAGATGCAATTATGCAAGAACATCTTACTTTTATTTTTACTTTCAGCCAGGGAATACATTTCACTGTCAAAACCTTACTGAGCAATCTGCAAATATATTCATGTTATTCTGATATATCTTGTGATTTCTATACCATTATTGTTTTTGAAGTCTAATTTGTGACTTAAATGCTTGGAACTGCCATATTAAGAACTGTCAAAAGTAACAGCAATAGCACATTCTTACTCTGATTTAGCATTAAAAGCCTAAATAGTTTTTTTTTTTTTTGACTTATGAGCACTGCAAGAAAAATATATCTAGCAGGAATACCTGTTAGGCAATGGAAAACTTAGACCAAACATTAATTTTTTAATCCAAAATTTTTATCTAAATCCTTAGGAACAGGGAATTTTAAAACATTATTTCCATTTTCACAAGATTTTGAACTTTCCCGTACCACCTGAAAAGATATTTTTGTCGTGAATTTTCCAGTTCAGTTTAATTACCAAAGTAGGACTATGTAGGCTTTCACAGCAATTACTGAAGTTACTGAAGTTTGCTCATGCCATATTAGAATCCAGGTCACGACTAGATCATTCCTCAATATTTGGCCTAAGTTAAAGCTGGAAACATTCTGACAGTCAACAGTTTCTGAGAAGCAGAGGCAAGGGTGGCTTTTCTATTTAGATTTAACAGTCCCTTAAAAATGTTTCTTTTTTGTCTCTTCTCTCATGGAACATGCTTATGTGCAGATGATACAGGAGCTTAGTAACAAGGTATTTTGGAAGTAGGGGCTGGGTAAAAAAAAAAAAAAAAAAATCCAGGACTTTATATAGAATGCTTGCTGTCTCTGCAGAACATTCATATTTCAAATCTGTCAGTAAATCTTTTAAATAAAAATTTTAAAAATTATTCAACTTTTTAAAACATTGAATTTTGCCTTGACTACAGTCTGTGATAATAATTCTTTTCTTTCAGCCTTAGGCAATGCTATTTCAAATGAATGGAAATATTTCAGCATATGGCAGTGGGAATTCATTCAGGTCCATGTGGAAAATAATATATTGTCTTTTATTTATTTATTTATTTATTTTAATTTGGTGAGCTATATTACTATTACTGTGGACAAAGCTTCTAGAATTGAATACTGTTTCTTGATGCTCCTTGGTCTACTTAAATGAAAAACATATTCAATAGCTAAACTAGGAGGCTGTCCGCTAAGCCAAATCTGTATCACACAGAAGCCCAAGAAAATTAATCATTGACTTAAATGAGGAGGTCTCAGCATGGGGATCTTTCACAGAATGCTGAAAAACAGTATTGCATAATGCCACCTTGTGGATAGTTCATATACCTATTAAGAAGGGGATAGAATAAGATGTGAAGAAAGCAGCAGCTTCCGCTTCCAGGTTGTTCAATTTGCAGGCCCCTTAAAGGCTTCCAAAGGATAAGAATAGCAAATTTAAACAAATTTAAGCTTGATTTTCCCAAGAGAGATCATCAGCTCTCTGGAGCTGCTGAAAATTGAGAAATAGAAAGTGAAAATTTGATATTCTTGATATTCTTCAAAAAAGTTTGCTGTGTGTTTCAGTATTTTGGTGTGAATGCTTGATAATAGCATTAAAAAACCTTGAAACCACTAAAATGCGAAGCTTGGAGATTCTCTAAGTTTGCTGCAAAGGGTTTGCCAAAAGCTACAGTTATAACGTTTTTGAAGGCACATTCAGTGAAGTCTTTCAGTTACCTCCACATTGAACAAGAGTTTCATTTTCAAAGGACAGAGGACACAACCGCAGAAGACAGCATGAACACAGTCTCTGAGTGTTTGTGGAGCAGGTAAACTAAAACATTGTCTTTCAAATACATTATTGAAAAGGAAAATGCTTTTACTTGAAAATAAATTTATTTAAGCTTTTGTGTGTTTATGCACATAACGGTATCACTCACAACAAATGTATGCTGTTAACAAAAAAGGCTGTATTAAGGTACTGACAAAATACCTCCACTTATATTTTCTGAATGAAATGTTCCATTTTTTCCATAAAATATTTTATTTTGAAAAGTAATTAACTGAATTGAAACTGAATTCACCTCAAAGCAGGTGAAGCAGGTGTTTTAAAATTACCTAGATAAAACATTTTAGCTGATCTAAAACAAATGATAATTTCCTCTGGTTTTTCAATATGCAAAAGCTATTGCTATTTGGATTTTTGATTTTTTTTCTGATCGGGAAAATCATTTGTCACTGACCTGTATGCTGTGACAACACTGCCAAGTTTGATGGTTTGTCTAAGCAATCTAGACTAACTCACTGACCTGTGAAGGATGGGTCTAGACCGCTTGGTATAAAACTGCTCTCCTCTGTACTGACTTGTGTTGGAAGCAGATCTTGGACTAAGCTCCCTCATTTTTACCTGGATTTTCTTACCAAGGGAATGGTTTGGTTCATCTGAGATTGAAATCTGCATATGAAGCAACTTGCATTCAGTATATATGACAGAGATCCCAGGGCTTTAGAGCTGAACAAGAAACTATTCAATCTCACAGCATACATCCACCCTCACATTCTTTTGTACGGATTTTCTGTGGATTATTTGGGGGTAGTTACAAGTGGATTCCTCTTACCAATTAGATCTAGGGTGTTCAAGGGATGAGGGTGTTCAAGGGATGAGGCAATGTAGATGCAGTTTCCCTTGGAAAGCATTAGAGCACAGAAGTCTTGTTACAACACTAAAATCAGAAAATTACTGCTCAGGTTAATTTCTCATTTGAATATTTATAGAATTTAAACACAATATTTTAGAACTTAGCAGAAAATCAAAGTTGATTCACTCAAGCAAACTCTCAAGTCATGACAAAACATACAGAAGAAATACGAATCATGAATTACATTGTGCATGACGTTTTATTGGCAGTTACAGCTGTGATATTTTTTTGGTGTTAGTAAGAATTACCTGGCATAAAAGGAGCAAGCAGCTGGCCATAGGCTTTAAGTAAGTCTGAAAATGAACAAAGATATTTTCATTGAAAACTAAGAGTAGAGACAATGTCTGTAATATTTTTAAACTAAGGATTTTTTAAGCATTTCCTAAGACAAATAAAAGAGTTTCCAGTCACAGTTAACTATCAGGTATGAAGGTCTGTGGTCAGCTCAAGGTTTTATGGAGTGGAGAATGTGCAGCCTAAACAAAGGACTGAAAATAGGTACATGTCCCTCACAAATGGATGCAATATTGTATCTCAGAATGCTGTAGAAACCTTCATTTCTATTTGTGTTGAGAGAATTTTAATCTAAGCAGAAAGCTATCTCATCAAATAAAAAAAGTATGCATGTATTTATAAGCTAAAAGAAATACTATGTATGAGTTACAGTGTATTTGGAAAGGGTACATGAAGTCAAACATACACGGTACTTCACAGGAATTCAGGGAAGAGATTCATTTGTGATCTGTACTACAAAACTATATGGTGCCTTCAAGAAGTAGTTTATACTTTCACTAACTCACCTTCATATCTGTAAAATGAGAATATTGGTCAAAATGCATTGTGTTTAGAGATCTGCAGATGCAAAATGCTACTTCAGTAAAAAATAATGTAAATGATTGGTAATACTTAGGTGTCAAGTTTCTTTTAGAGGCTTATTAATTACTAGAAGTGTTAGCTAACAGTAGTAAAATAAATAATGTCTTTAACAGTAAACTAATTTGATTCTTTAGGAAGTTATGCTATTTTTTCAAAGCTCATGGGTTATTTTTATGTATAAGGACATAAAAGGAGCTTTGCAGGAGGTAAAAGTATCTCTTACAGATTAAAAAACTTAATTTATATTTTGTTTACTTTATCTATTTGACTTAGAGGAAAAACATTGCTATCTTCCTCTCAATGGGTGTCATGAAATTGTGTCAGACCTTTACAGAGCAGGAAAAGAGATTCTCAGTTAGAAGAGACACACACATTTTGTTCTCAATAGACGTGAACAAAAAAAAAATACGATAAATATATATATGGCCTTAGAGATGCTGTGTTTAGAAAATGGCCCTACAAATTACATAACTTTTCTGAATCATCCTTTTTAGCAGGACTGAACTTAATACTGGTATCCATGTCACAAAAGTTCGGGATTTCTGTAGTATACTTTAATATGTGGCATATGTTTAATCAGGTACCCACGAAATACCACATACATTTGTCAGATTCCTAAGTAGAATAGGTAGGAAATTTACATTCATGGGTTAAGTTTGATCTTACTAGGAAGAAACAAACGCACTAATGACCTGCTCCTCAGATAACAAAACTTCTGCGGCTGAAGGTTTTCTTTTTATGAATGATGTTTCTGATATAATTATGTTGTAAAATTATATGTATTCGTCGATAAGATTCTGTCCTTCACTTTCAGATAAATGATTTGTCACTTGTGCCTGCCAGGTACTCTCAGGGCAAGGCTATTTAAGCTGTCAGCAGCAGTGATATGATAAAACTATCATATCACATTTAGGCAAACTTTCCATATGGATCTAGAAGAATAGTTTTCATGGGTGTTAAAGACTGAAAGGTTTCTAACATTTTCAATATTTTTTCATGAACTCCTTCATCCGTAACTGGTGACAAGGAATGACAACATTGGATCAATACTCACAAAAATGGCATTGATATGAACAATTGACTTCAAAGTGCAGTGACGTATACTACAACGGCAGATGTTGCTCTTTGAAGGCTGCTTATTTTTCAAGCACTCGACCATGCTTTTCACTTTTCTCATTAAATTAAGTGACCTATACGGTGACTTATACATGATGGACAGATTGGCAGTGTTCTGTCGCAAATATCCACAAAGATTCAGAGAACTGTGAACTTTGGGGTGACTGTCTAACAAATGTGAGACTGCTATTACTCTGTTATTTGCTAGGTTACGATATTCACTCATGAGGAAATGCTAAGTCATTCATTGTACTGATCACTGTTTCCAGAAGAGCCATAATCTTAGAAGTGGTACTACTGGAAATGATATTTCAATCCATGAAATACAGATTTTGAGGATGCTGAAGCATCTTCCAGAAACAGTACCTGTCAGTGATAAAGGTTAACAGTTAACAAAATAACAAGTGTTGTACACATAAATATAGCACACTTCTCTTTAGAAACTCTCAAACTGCATTATAGACTGTTCAACTTCACAATGATCTACTAAGACAGACACCATGAATATTATTACTTTCATCTTAAAGAGAAGAAGCATGTGGTACCTAGAGAATAAGGAAAATTGCCTCTGGTCAAAAAGTATTTGAAACAAAAAATCAGAAATAGCATCTGAATATTGAATATTTCAGCTTTCCACTCTGTCGCAGGAGGCCCCGGGGGGCGGCAGAGCCGACCCCAGAGCACCCTCGCGCTCTGGTCCCCACAGCGCTCCGCGCTACAGGAAAGGTTCGGGTGGCGCTATAGGCATCCCTGTCACTTACAAACGGGTTCACAATTCACAGCGAGAAACAGATAACAAAGCTTAATATGTATCACTGGTAGCAATAACAATTAAAACTAGTAATAATAACAATAGCAGTAGCACTATACCATTAATTAATCAGTAACTATACATTTAACTCCCCACACAACACAGAACAGGAACAATTACAGTATTTACAAATATAGACAGGACAAGCAGGCCACTCCCGGGGTGGGGGGAGTTGGTGCCACTTCCAGCTCAAGGCTCCTCAGCAGGCCGCAGCGGGCGCAGCGTGCCGCCGCCATGTGCGCTCGAAGGCCAGCAGGCCACAGCCGAGCCGGTGTGCCGCTTGGGCTACCGCTCCCCGGCGCGGGGAGGGCAGTACTCAGGTGTCCACCGGTGTTAGTAGCGAGGGGGGATCCCCAGCTGCCTGACCCGGCGTCCCGGATCAGGGGGCACGGCGGCGCTGGCTGCCCGCAGCCTGCCGGGGGGAGAGCTTCCCTCGGTGGGGGTGGTGGGGGGGAGCCTTGGACAAGGCTGCTGGCGTCTTGGAGCCCTGGAGAAGGCCGCCGAGGCTGCTTCTTCCCCAGCCGCTCCGCTTCAGGGAATTCAGCTCTCTTCTCCTCGCTGCCGCCGCTGCCGCAAAAGCCGCTGCTGGGCTCGCGCGTGCCCCTTTTATCCCCATCCCGCTTTGGGACCGCAGGCAAGCGATGGGTTGAATTTGTCTAGACCCCCGCGCTCAGCGGTCCGGTTCCGATCGCCGACTGCACTGCGGACCCGTTTGCAGAGGGCCGTGTGCGCTCGCCTCCTTCTGGAACGTTCTGCCTGACTGAGCGGTACCGGCTGCTGGGGCCCGCGTCAGCCCTCCACCACTGACTTCGGATTGTGGAGTGGGAGACTTCTGCGGGCTGACCGCCGTCACAGAGAGCACACGGTGGTGGACACCTCCTACCCATTGCTCAATAAAACCCATTTTCCTAACTCTTCCCCTAAACCAAACCTTCTGAGAGCTTATGGGCAAGGATTAAAGGGCAGGCTAACATGGGTGACACAGTGGCAGCCTCACGATCACAGGCCCTGGTTCTCATGGGGGACTTCAACCACCCTGACATCTGCTGGGAAGACAGCACAACTAGGCACAGTCAAAGAGGTTCCTGCAAAGCATTGATGATAACTTCTTGACCCAGGTGGTGGAGACGCCAACGAGGAGAGGTGCAATGCTAGACCTTGTACTAACGAACCAAGAAGGTCTAGTTGGAGATGTGAAGGTTGGGGGCAGCCTTGGCTGCAGTGACCATGAGATGGTGGAGTTCAGGATCCTACGAGGAGGGAGCAGGGCAATGAGTAGGATGGCAGTGTTGGACTTCAGGAGAGCTGACTTTGGCCTCTTCTGGGACCTACTTAGGGGAATCTCATGGGGTAGGGCCCTAGAAGGAAGAGGGGTCCAAGAAAGCTGGTTAATATTCAAGCGTCACTTCCTCCAGGCTCAAGATCAGTGCATCCCTCTGAGGAAGAAGTCCAGCAAGGTGGGCAGGAGACCTGCATGGATGAGCAAGGAACTCCTGGCAAAACTCCAACAGAAGAAGGAAGTACACAGAATGTGGAGAAGGGGACAGGCCACTTGGGAGGAATACAGGGACATTGTCAGAGTGTGCAGGGATGCGACAAGGAAGGCTAAGGCCCATTTGGAATTAAATCTGGCAAGGGATGTCAAGGACAACAAGAAGGGCTTCTTCAAATACATCAGTAGCAAAAGGAAGACTAGGGAAAATGTGGGCCCGCTGCTGAATGGGGCAGGTGCCCTGGTAATGAAGGGTACAGAGAAGGCAGAGTTACTGAATGCTGCCTTTGTTTCAGTCTTCACTGCTAAGGGCAGTGCTCAGGAATTCCAGACCCTGGAGACAAGAGAGGAAGGCTGGAGAAAGGAAGACTCTCCCTTGGTGGAGGAGGATCAGGTTAGAGATCTTTTGTCCAAACCTGACATCCATAAATCCATGGGCCCTGATGGGATGCACCCACGAGTGCTGAGGGAACAGGTGGATGTTATTGCTAGGCCACTCGCCATCATCATGGAAAGCTCCTGGAGATCAGGAGAGGTGCCTGAGGACTGGAAGAAAGCCCATGTCACCCCAGTCTTCAAAAAGGGCAAGAAGGAGGAGCCAGGAAACTACAGGCCTGTCAGCCTCACCTCCATCCCTGGAAAGGTGATGGAACAGCTCCTCCTGGAGGTCCTCACTAAGTATGTGGAGGACAAGAAGGTGATCAGGAGTAATCAGTATGGATTCACCAAAGGGAAATCATGCTTGACCAATCTGATAGCCTTCTATGACAGAATGACTGGCTGGGTAGATGAGGGCAGAGCAGTGGATGTCTGCCTGGACTTCAGCAAGGCTTTGACACTGTCTTCCATCGCATCCCCATAGGTAAACTCAGGAAGTGTGGTTGGATGAGTGGACAGTGAGGTGGATGGAGAACTGGCTGGATGGCCAAGCTCAGAAGGTTGTGGTCAGTGGTGCAGAGTCAAGATGGACGCCTGTAGCTAGTGGTGTCCCCCAGGGGTCAGGCCTGGGTCCAGTCTTGTTCAGTGTATTCATCAATGACCTGGAGGAAGGGACAGAGTGCACCCTCAGCAAGTTTGCTGAGGATACAAAATTGGCGGAAGTGGCTGACTCACCAGAAGGCTCTGCTGCCATTCAGAGGGACCTGGACAGGCTGGAGAGCTGGGCGGAGAGGAACCTCCTGAAGTTCAACAAAGGCAAGTGCAGGGTCCTGCACCTAGGCAGGAAGAACCCCACGCACCAGGACAGGCTGGGGGTTGACCTGCTGGAAAGCACCTCTGCAGAGAAGGACCTGGGAGTGCTGGTGGACGACAAGTTGACCATGAGGCAGCAATATGCCCTTGTGGCCAAGAAGGCCAATGGTCTCCTGGGGTGCATGAGGAAGAGTGTTGCCAGCAGGTGGAGGGAGGTGAACCTGCCCCTCTCCTCAGCCCTGCGGAGGCCACATCTAGGAGTACTGTGTCCAGTTCTGGGCTCCCCAGCACAAGAGAGACATGGCAGTGCTGGAGAGAGTCCATCAGAGGGCTACCAAGATGATGAGGGGACTGGAGCATCTCTCCTCTGAAGGAAGACTGAGGGAGCTGGGCCTGTTGAGCCTGGAGAAGAGAAGACTGAGAGGGGATCTCATCAACGTGTACAAGTATCTGAAGGGAGGGTGTCCAGAGGATGGGCCAGACTCTTCTCCGTGGTGCCCAGTACCAGGACAAGAGGCAACGGGCACAAACTGAACCACAGACAGTTCCATTGGAACATGAGGCAAAACTTCTTTCCTGTGCAGGTGACAGAGCACTGGAACAGGTTGCCCAGAGAGGTGGTGGAGTCTCCTTCCCTGGAGGTATTCAAAACCCATCTGGATGCGATCCTGTGGAATGTGCTCTAGAGGACCCTGCTTGAGCAGGGAGGTTGGACTAGATGATCTCCAGAGGTCCTTTCCAACCTCAGCCACTCTGTGATTCATTCTGTGATTCCATGACACATGCCAAGGACTCAACAATGCCATCTGTGAAAATGGTATACTGCTAAACTTTTGAGGAATCACTCTAGATTGTACCTATTTGCATACATTATTGTAACTGTGCAAGATGACTATCACACAACTGTAAACTGAAAGATGTGGAGCCATAAAAAGAAGCTCAAAAAAAATTGTTTGAAATTATTCTGAAAATGTGGTACTACAGTTTTTATGTAGTCACGGCAACATTTGTCCTGGGCAACTGCTTATCTGTATGAGATAAGTGAATATGGCTGAAGGTGTCCACACACTTGATTTAGGAACTTTACTTAGTTTATTTCATGGATCACAGATAAATATATCCGCAAAAAAGTAAACATTTCATGCATATCCATAGCATAATTCAGTGTAATCTGGAAAATAGCGGAAGCTGTTCAAACACTGATTTTGATTACTAGTTTCTTTCTGAAATGGAGTCTTTTGAACTTCCAGGTCAATTAAATTTGTGTTTCTTTCAGAGCAGCAGTACTATTGAAGGCAGCTGAACTAGACTCCATGTATATGGAGCAGCACATATAAAAAACTCACCTGATTAGTTCTGCTCCCTTTTTTCCATTCTTTGTTGGATTTGCTTTGGTTTTGAGCCTTCCTTTTGTATAAGGAAGTTAGGAAGTCAGTTCAGTGAACCAGACTAAGAAAGCAGCGTAGTCAGGCAACCTACCCCTAAAACACAGAACAGTAAGCCTGAAAGTGAGCTCACACAGATGACAGTCTTAGTTCAATCACTCTCATGTCAGTCCTGAATTCCTGTTCCTGTAGCTTTTTCTTAAAGATCTCTCCCACCACCTCTCCTGATAATCCAGTCCAGGCCTTCTTTGTCATTACTGTTAGACTGTTTTTTCTAACACTTGATTTAAACATTTCCTTCTTTACATTTTTTTTCTCCTATCTTTCATGGATCAAGAGAACAGATTATTGCATTTGCAACATCTTCTACTGTCCCTTTTTTCGTAAATCAAATGACCCTATTTCTTTCAAACTTCTCTGATATATCACATCTTCTAAACGTCTTTGCTTACTTGTTGCATTCCTCCAGAGTCACTAGTTGTTCTTCAAGTTTCTTGAAGTTCAGTTTCTAAATAAATTAGGCCTTAATTGGGTTGTCCACGGCAGCAGGATTAACACGTCTATCTTTTCACACAACATATTGGATATGAGCAGTCAAAATGAATTACTGACTTAGCCTCTGCTGGACAAATAAAAAGAAAGAAGGAATTTCACAGCAAACAGAAGAGCCGCTCTTGGGCTACCACCCTGTGAGACTGGTACAGTGTAGTGGTCAAACTGATAAATAGGAAATTTGGTAGCAGAGGAACAGATCTGAGGTAAAAAAAAAAAAAAAAATATATATATATATATATATATATGTATATGTATATGTATATGTATATTTATAGAAGAATGGGAAAAACATACTGAGAAAAGATGTACTGGAGCTCTTCCATACAACAGCAGGGAAAGAGATCTGTCCTCTTCCATGCACCAGAAGTGTTGATACTTTCTGTTACGTAGAAATATTTGTAAAAAAAAGAACTTAATGCACAGAGGGATCAATGATATTGAATACAAGAAGCTTTTGCTTTAGCTCATTAACATAGATAAGGCAATATATAACACTCATATATATAAAAACTAACTATATATTAAACTAACCTTTTATCTGTTAAAATATATTAAAATATACTTTGATCATAACTAAAAATATTCACTTTTCTGCATCTCTAGAAATCTTTTAAGAACACATTGCAGTATATGATGATTTGCCATGAAAAGTCTTCACTGACTACTGCTTTCAAGATCTAATTTCTATTTCCTCAGGCTAGAGAAACAGAAAACTTCCTAAAATACTTATCAAAATAAGGGAAAGAAATAGCAATGCCCATCTCATTTCTGCTTGATCTGAATATCTAGACATGGCTGATTCATATATAAACAATAAACAAAGGGAAATTTTGCTTCAGAGGGCTCTCTAAATATCATGGAACCAAAACTCAATGGTCTGTGGAGCCAATATTCACTGACTTGGGTCTTCTAAGTATAAGAAATTCCTAATTTATTTCATCTAAAGGAAATAGAGGTGTAGGAGGTACTCAGAGAAATACTATTTGCATATTATTATCTGCAATTTATTCACTGGGATTTTAGTTAAAATCTTTGAAAATCTTCTGATTATGATATTTTGCCTGTTATCCAGAGTGAGAAAATGAGACCTGACAGTGTATCTTCCTTAACCAGACCCTCAGCCTAAAGAAATTTATTCAGTAGGCTTCTTCCAGTGTTGTTTCTAATCTCTGTTCCAAAACATATGACGCATTTTTTAAAGTGAGATACAGGGGCCTCAAGTTTATTGTAAACAGGTATATTTTTTAATGCAGAAAAACAGAAAGTTCAGAGAAATCTGCATTTGGGAATATGGAAACATTCTGATGTTCTTTTAATCTAAAATGTTGAATAGCTGAATATACCCAGTCCCTGGGAAATCCAGGATATACTGTGGCAATTCAATCAATGAAAAATGGAAAAACAACCTCAGCCACAGAACCCAGTAAATAGGGAAGAAGGAAACAATACTTCAATCATCACATTTCTGATGCACAACTTGGGAAGTACCAAAATGGCCTAAAGTCACTCAAGCTGCCATACAAATGTTTTGTTATCGATATTGACTAGACCCTTTACAACTAAAAAGTCATCTTTTGAGGTACCACATGGGAACTGTGGAAGCACATGCTGATTCTCTGAGGAGTTTTCTTATTTCTGGAATTGTTTGCATTAAGTAGCATTTGTTTCCTGAGGACTGAAAAGTATTATCATATTCTTACAGATGGCATTCAGAAACTATGCAGCCCCCATTTTGAAGGTATTAGAAGCTACTGTAGAAAGAAACAAAAGAGACAGACTGCCTTTCAGGGGTCTTGTGTGCAGGGACCTAATTTCAAGAAACAAAGCATCCTCACTAATCCATGTTCAACAGTATATGCTGTGCTAAAGGTAGTTGCAGGAGTTTGAGGGAGGATGTTACACATTCATACCCTTGATTGCATTCTTTTAAAACTGATCATTTGAACTAGCATGATGGACAGCTGATTCCAGTGCCATTAAAGTAGTAGATATATGTGGTAAAAATAGTCTTTGCAAGGCAGCTAGAATTAAAGTGCTGTAAAACCGGCCAATCCGAGAGAGTAGTATTTCTAACAAATTAACTTTTTTCTTTTTTTTTTAAAAAAAGATAAGCCCATGAAAACTATATACAACAAAAAATAAGGTCCCAGGTACATGCTACATTCACTGGACAAAATCTTGTGAAAATATGAACAGTTAAATCCCAGTTGATATTACATCTCTTTGGCTTGAAATGCACTTACTGCTCATTATTCACAGAGACCAGGCAGGCTTTATTAAAAAGCAAAGCTCAGCCAGCGTCTGCAGATAACTTAGTTAATTTGCTTTGCTCTGAAATACAAAAATCTTACATTAATACTAACAGTGAATGCCAACAAAAGTTTTCACTTGATTGAGTTTTAATGATTCTATGTCTGAAGGCACATGGTTTGAAAAAAATTTTTATCAAAATGAGAGGCTGTTAGAACCATATATGTTGATTGCATTGATTTCAGACAAAATCTACTTAGGGTCTGAAGCCTTGATTTCATGAATTGCCTGACATTTTTCAGATCCTACTTTGCGCTAAAGCTAAGCTTCCGATAAGGCTGGCTGATTTTGCCTTTTTGTCTAATCACGTAAGTGAATTTCACACTGGAAGGGAAGAGCTGCCTGTCTCACTGTATGATTCTATGGGAAGACGTAATACTTGTTCCTCTGCATAGCTGGGGTATTGTTGAGCCTTTCAAAGGTCATTTCCACAGGAACATTGGTGACTGCCCTCTCTAGACCAGTGCCTGGGTGACTGTGGGTCATGCACATTAAAATGAGTCATAAGATTGCCTGCGACATTTCTTTTTTTTTTTCAAAGAAAACAGACACGGGTAGTATAAGCCCCACTTCCTGTGTGGTTTTATCTCAGAATTGCTCAGTAGATTTCCCATCAATATAATCTCCAAAAAGGAAAACACTGAAGTCCACAGTGATGTGAGTCAGTGTAGTGCTGTCCCCTGCTTCTCCCTCCCCGCAGCTCCATGCCCCAGTGGCCGGGCCCTGCTGAGCAGCGACTTCTCCACTTCGTTATTTGCTGTGCTCACATCCACAGCCTCCTCTCTTCACACAGATGAGTTGCTCACTAGTTTCATGGGTCTGTGAAACTTCCCTTCCTTAAGCCCCATTATGCACAGAAATATTTCAGACTGAATTTAAGTATATTTTAAGAAAATCAGTGCTGTAACTAAAACACTGTGCTAGCTTCTGATGTAGAGAATTCAAGCGCATAACAAGGCTTAAAGAATAGGAGCTTAAGTTAGGAAGCTAACAGAGAATGTAAACGGAAAGCAGAAAGCCAGGGTCAAAGTCCCAGGAAGTTGGCTGGACTGAAGACTGAGTGGGAGTTTCCTGTAGCGTTATGGTAATTAACAGGGGACAGACTATTGGCTGCTCTTATCCTTATCCAGACTCCCCGTTCATATGCTATTCCTCCATCAGGCAGAGTTCAGACTATAAAATTTTCTGAAGATCCCTTGACTCAGCTTGCTTTCTAATAAACCACAAAATTAATTAGAAGAAGCAGCTACCTTTGTAATGGAATATCAGTGTGCAGCTTGGTTTAATCTGCAACATTTCCCTCCTCTTCCCTCACCAAATACAACCTATTTCTTTTTTTACTCTTGATAGGGAAGGGGGAAACTGGGTTACAATTTCTGTTTAATGTTGCCAGCAAGCAAAGGCTATGAAAGTGTCTCTGCTGTAAAGATGTCATATGTTGTCTGGCTGGTGAGAGCATAAATATTCATCCAATGGGTTTGGAATTCTACTATGAATTTTTTTACATTATGTGAAAACTGTGACCGACACTTGTTGATTGCAGCGGGCAGGATGCTTGCAAGTCCTTCTTGTGGCAAAAAGACAGTGGGACAGAGTGAAAGTACAAAGATTTGAATTAAGAAAAAATGTCAGTCCCTAAATGCCAGGAGCAGTTTAGTAGCTCCACTTCTGTGGTTTTGTTGAACTGAAATAATGACAAATAAGTAGAAATAACTCATTGGTTCAGGAGAAAACTTTTAAATTTGGGGTGCCTGTGAAATGTTTTGAAACATGCCTGCATATGCATGCATTTACATGAGTTTGTAGCTTAGATTTTATGGTATGCTTAAGGGGAAGAGTTCAAAAATCTCTTGAGTTTTGCTCTTTTATCATCATCTTCTCTTGTTATTCCCTGTCTACCAGGTTTGTGATTCTGTGTGTTTTGTTTCTTGCCCTTTACTTACTCTTAACTATTCTACTTACTCTTATGCTTCCCTTTATTTATTATACCTTTTGAACTGGAAAGGTCTTTGATTAGCTAACCTTAATGAAGCAGATGCTCCCATATTCCACATACCCTTACACATAATCCTTAGCTATTTCCCCTTCAGTAAGTGTTTTACTGAATATCTATTATGAGCAATCACTTGCCCAGCGAAAAATCACTGCATGAAATTTGAAGTCTAAGTTCAATCATTAAAGCATGAATTAGAAATAAATAGAATAAAATACTTTTTGTGCAATTCTAAGCACAGCTCTAAGAGCGGAATTGCTACATACGCATCTATAATTACTAAGTCATACAACTACAATCTGTTTTATTCATTTGAATATATGAAAAAATCTAAAAGGAAATTTTTTTTTTTTGCTAAATGTCTAGATTTAACTATCTCTTCCGTTCATCCAGTAATCTCCCAAAAGGTATTTAAAAAACTCAAGGGGATGAAAAATCATTTTAAAAGCCTGTAAACCTTTTTGGTCATATTCTAAGGCAGCTTTGGGAGGTAATCATCATTTCCAAAATGGTTAAGTAAATCTGTTCCTGAAACCTGGGCACAGAAGCAAAACTGAGTGTTTGGCTTTCTTCACAACATAGACAGTTGTCTGTATCCAGCTTTTCAGAGCAGTTGTGCGTAAAGCTATTCACACCTGCAATGCAAGTTAGACAGTTCATCACTGAAACTTTGTCTAACAAGCTAAAAATCTCTCAGACGTAGTGTAGCCATCTGGAATTATTCTCAATGTGAAAACTGCATAAAAGAGTTAAATTAGTATCTTTCTCTGTGATTTCACTAGCTTGCAAGAGGAAACTGGCAATTTTCCTGATACCACAGGCTTGATAAGTGCTAGTTCCATTTTGATATCAAATGAATTACACAGTCAAATACTGAATAATAGTTTTAAGAGTTTTTTATATGTGTCTTTCCTTATATCTAATGTTTTAACCAGTTCCCAGGTCTTTGAAATTTGACAAAGCTGTGTGTCAGCACATGAAAGATTACGTTTGTGTCACCTTTGTGTCTCTGTAGCAAAGATAAAGAGACCTTCCCCTGTGGTGTTTGGTTAAGATCTAGCTTCTCAATCTGTATTATGGCTACAGATTAAGGTTATTCACCCATAGCCAGAACTCCCAGAGATGCCTTCTGTTCGTTGCATTTCATTAGCTGTACCAATGAAGGAGTTTGAATTCACAGAAATTTCTAGGAAGAAGTAACCATTGGATCATTGAAGTTTTCTCTTCTTAGCTCTCAAATCTTCCCATTGCTGAACACTTAGAAGTTAGGAAAAATTAAAAATGGGGCATACAGATCCCAACGTTATCTCTTTACTGGCCTCCGCTAGAAACTGGCTGGACTACCAAGACTCTGAGAAAGATGAATAGAAACTATGAAAGCTGCAGAATGCCCCTCAGAGTGGTCCTCTGAAGTGTCCTATTTCTTTACCTTGAATTTAATGTAAGGCCTTTTGGGGAAATACAGCAGATTTCTCTCAATTCTATTTTTTTTTTTAACGTTGCAAGGACCATTCAGACAAGAACTCAGGCATAATTGGCTGAAATAAATAGAAAACACCTGAAGTCTACATAGCTGAAGGAAAAGGAGGGTGCAAAGAAACTACTCTACATTTTTTTTTCCGTCTGTGATCTAGGCAGTAAGAATGATTTTGATTACAAGGAGAGTAAGTCCTACCGTCTTTTACAAATAGTTCCTGCATATTCTCATTCACTGAAATTTAGTAAGCAATTCTGTTCACAGGAAGACTGGAAAAACAATTCTTTAAACAGAAATTGGACTAATGCCCTGCCAGACTGCACCTGAAATTGAGGGGAGCGGGTCAAGGGGATATTATTCTGAGAACTAAGAGATCTCCCAGTAAGTGCCTTGCATACTTCTGCAGTGGGAATATTCAGAGGGCAAGTCACAGATACTTCTCTTTGTGTTGAAAATTGCCCCAGATCACCTGGCAGGGATCTGCACTGAGTTTGTCATTACATTTCTCAACACAGGAAAATCCTGTTGGATTATGAGATCATTATTTAATGATTCAAAAGAGTAGGATTCCCAATGGAAGAGGAAGTTACAGATAGGCTGACCATTTACTTCCTCAGTCAAAATATTTACCATCTGCATTAGTTTATCTAGGCAGCTAGATTTGCAGCTGTTTTTACTTGGATAGTAAAGGTTGGCAGGATTTTTATATAGAAATTTGTAAAATAATATTGTAGAGTGTAAGGACTTCTTCTACATGCTGCCGTCCTCTACTGAATAGTTTGTTTTATTCCACAGGTTTTTATTCAGGTTACTTTTATGCCATTAGGTTTAAATGTAAAATATATTCAAAATATTTTATTTTTTGTATTAATGTTGACCTATACCTAAAATATCTATAAATTATAAATTTTAATTGATTTCATGATTCTATTCCCCAAAGCAAGTTAATTGTCCTGAATTTTTTGACTTGCTTTTTGAAAATTGCCCTTTAACATAAAACATTCCCTTTCAAGGCATTTACTTGTGGCCAAGTATTTGCTGTAGTTACGAGGTATACAACATTAAAAGTCATTAACAATCAGGGTTCAGTTAAGTTAGAAATAGAAATACCACTTTACACTTTTGGAAGACTAAACAGAAGGAAGCACTGTACTGTAACTGATTTGAAATATCATTTTAAAGCTTTTTTTTTTTGTTTTCCTCCTGAGCAGTAAGTGCAAGAAGGCCAGTATGTTCTACAAGTTATTGGAATTGTTGCCTAAAAACCAGTTAGCTGTCTTAATGAGTTCACAAGAGACCTAAGAGAAAGTGGAGCATCTCATTTTAAGACCAAAAGTGATTTAGATCACTCATTATAAAGCTACCGAACACAAAATTTTCTGTCATAGAAGGTGACTGTGTTTTGGACAAAAATTATGTTTAGCTTCCCATCATTGAAGCCTTCTTCTGTCAGTGTTTTACCCTGTGAAAAACAGCAGAAGTCAAAATTAATCTGACTAGTATTTGAATGGTTGCATATTTTAAATATTTTATTAAAAAATTTTCATTATACCAAGAGAAGGCTAAGTTTCCTGTTTGAAAGGAAATTTGTATTTTTGACATTTGTTAATTTCTGAATTAATCAAAAAAATCTGTACATTTCCAATATGTTCAGTATACTAGTATATTATTGGAGTATATAATATATACTCTTGGCAACAGTTCTCCAAGTCTTTTATGATAAGCAACTATTCAGACAAGGAGATACTTGTTTATTCAAAGGAAGAGATCTCCTACCCGGAATTTTGGTTTCCAGGGGGATCTCAAGAATGGCAACCGCTTTGAAACAACGATAGTCGAGGGTTTTGTGGTTCTCAATCCCTTTGCCAGATATGTCAGCTGTTAGCAACCAAAGAAAATTTTCCTACAGAGTTATTATTGCAGCTTTTTCATTAATATTGCAGGAGCAAATGTGTGCTTCCACTTTATATAACTGAAAAAGTACAAAGTGTAAGTTTATTCCAGGTTGCTCCACACAAAAAAAGCTAGGAAGTAGCTGAGGCGGAAGACTAAGAACATAAAAGGTCTGACTTTTGGTATTATACCTATCAGGAGAATATTAGGCCTGTTCGGGTGGAATCACTTTGCCCACATGTGAGGTAGTGGCTCTCTCAAGATCTCCTCTGGGACAGTCTTTGGGATTGTATCTGCTGGGTCCCACCCCAATGTCATACTTTTTCTGGAACCACCAGAATTATCCGTATTAGGAGAGTGCTTAAAACCTTAAGGGAGAGAAGGTGTGCGTAAAAGGTCAGGCTAACAGAGGTTGTGTGTAGTGTAGCTGACCTGTTAGAAGAGCTGACTGAGAAAGATCACTTTAAAAGTAACATTTTTTGGTGGGAGAGAGCTGTGAAACCCAGGCACCATATACGGATATGAAGGAACAGAGGTTTAGTTGTGAGGCCACTGAGGAAAGAGAAATCTTGGCAGAATAAGAAACGATGAGATGAAGAGATATGAAGAGATGGGGTGCTGCAGAAGGTGGAAAAAATAATATATAGAGAGAGAGAGATTGAAGTGAGATTGTCACTTTAACCAGTACTTGTCCGGAGATGCTTGATGTAGTGCACTCATAAAGAAAAGCCTTAAAAATTACCAGAAATAAGGGTCTCAAACTTTCCTAACAAATGTCGAAACAAATTCTTGCTCAAGGCAATGTGGTTTCTGCTGAAGTCAAGACTCCTAATTAGTAATTCTTAATCTGGTGTAATCTGAGGAACAATGTGCTACACTGGTTTAACCCAGCTGAACAGCTGGGGAAATCAAGGATCAGGACAGTGATGTTCTAGTTGTTTGCGCTTTTTATTTTAGGACAGGCATCACAGTACTCTCTTACGTTCATTGAATCAAGCTTTACACATTTGTGTCTGATTGGGAAACAGCTATGCCCTGGCATTTCGGTGGCAGACAGATTAGATGGGAAGAAAAAAATATATATATTTCAGCTGAAGGCGTAACTTTTCTCTGCTTCCCTCCCATACTACCACTTTAAATTCCTTGATGCTTATTAATGTTCTCTACTTTGAGGTAAGCTACTTGAAAATATACTTAATAATATATTGCATGTTTATATTAAGTAATTTACATGCATGATTTCCAGCAGAGCTGTAATGCCATGATATTTTTCAAAAAAAAACCCAAAGGTACAAAATTCTGAAATATTTGCAGACAGTGATCCAAAGTAAATGATGCTGTTCCTCAGTTTCTCTGCTTAATGCCAGAAAATGCCAATACTCAGAAAGGCAAGTTTTCTCAGTAGAGAATAAGAAAGCAACCTCAGGGATTTAAATCTATATATTTAAATCCATACCATGAAATAATCAGGGAACACTTTATCCAAAGTAAAGCAATACTTCATGTATATATCACATGTACAAAACGTGATGGTAGGAAAAAGGTTACTTATACCAAGAACAGAAGAATGTAGATGTTAGAGATACAAAAAAACTTTGATTCCACATCTGCAGAGCAAATTCTCTCTTAACAGTTCAGTTAACATAAGTAACATAAGTATTTTATGACTATATAGACCTGCATCATCCATGTGATGAATCAGCTAGCTACAGCTATAGGTGTCTTAAGACTCCAGATTAAGGTTAAAAATATCCTATGGACTCAATTCCCTAAGTTTTCAAGCACTTGGTACCCTGATCAGTAAAGCACGTGAGAGACTTTGCAGACTAGCGCTCATTTTTTTCTTTCTGGGAGTTTTAATTTCCTTGCTCTGCATCTGCTAATGAATAGGGGTAGCAGAAAGGAAAAGATACAGCTAGTTTTATGCTATATCTGGCAACTGCGGTCAGACCTTTGATTCTTCTGTTCTGATACATATTAAGTTCAATTTCCTGTTAGAATGGTCACTAAATTGACAGCCATGAAGTCTTATACCTTCCCAAGACATACTGAGTCTTTTAATATTTTAAATGCATTTCATGATGTCATTTTCTAATGTTAGTCTTTGTCTTATACGGGTTTTTTGTACCCATTTAGTGCTAGATTCACAAGCTGGCATTTTTTTCCAGTAAAGTTTCATGGGTTTTAAGACTGGGTGATAGGTGCCACACAGGCGAGCGTGGAACTCGGGATGGTGCAACCTATAAAAGAGGGGTTTGCTCTGGGGTGCTCCCCAAGAGTTTAGGAACCCCGGATGCACTACAGCCAGAGCCACCACAATGTGGGGTTGCCATAGCCCTCCAGTGACCCTACGAGTGTGGAGCAAACCTAGTCAGCAAAGGAGAAGTGGCACTGCAGACTCACACTGTAAGCACCTAGGTACTGTGGAATTTCTCACTGATAGGTGTTGAATATGCGTACTGTTATCTGTGGACCATACTGCTGAGCATCCTGTTGACCATCCTGTTGGTATCCATGCTGTTATCGACTGAGGCCATCTGTTCTACTGTTGAACTGTGACATTGATCAGCTGAATAATGAACTAAACCAGGGAAGGATAAAAGATAATAAGCCAAATACCTTGGTGTGGACTTGGACACGTCATCGGCTAGCCTGCGGACCCGACAACCCACCAATCAGTGGGACACCACTGATGCGGGAAGAACCTGAATCATCTTGGCACAGTTCGAACATGGTGAGAGCAATCCAAGGAAAACTATACTGGTGGGGTGGCCCATAAAGAAAAGGAAAGGGCGAGAGTGGTCATCATACCGTGCGTCCAGGAACGATCATTGTACCATGCATCCATGGCTTAACCATAGATCTCCCAGTAGTACTGGGACCTTCAACAAACAGAGCTAGAGAAAAAGGCTGTTTTTGTGCCCTTCCTCACCTTCTGTACCTTTTCTCTCCTAGCTTTATCACTTAACTAAGAAGTTAGGCATTTCTCCAAGCTATTAAAAATGCAGATTAAAATATTTCCAGTGTGATTGACTTCAGCAGGGGAAGGTCCCCAAAATCATTTAAATAAACAAACAAAAACACTTTGGTATACTACTTCTTTAATGAATCTAGTCAATAATACAAACCTTGACACCTCATATGTGTTATTGTAATGTTCTTTCTGTCCTTCTTCCTGCATTTCTCTCCGTTCTGTATTTTATAAGCCTAACCGTGAAAAATCATTTCTAAATTTGTTTGATCTGTATGAAGACTTTGTAAGGTCATGCTTGATTTAACACAATTTATTGTGACCCTTCCTGCTGACTTTAATCATAGCAAGATGCAGATTCTTTTCTGTTAGTGGTACAATCCAGCTCTAGCACAATCGGATTTGTCCCAGGCTCTGCATATCTGCTTTGCTAACCTGTATTCTGCAATGACAAACTGCGTTTGCCATACTTTTTGTTAGCTCCAATGAATATATGTGGTACATGTGAAGCAGTGCATGACAGACGAAAGTTAAAGGAATTTTAAAATCTAAGATGGTATCAGTTCTCAAATTATTTGTATGCTGATGATGGCAACCTTCAGAAGACTTGAAAGGAATTGGAGAGATTCATCCAAGCCCCCACATGTTTAGGCACAGAAAGCCAGATTCTCGCTCTGGTTGTTTTGTGCTAATTTGGCAGCAGTAACAGGCAGAAAGGCGGTTAAACCAGACCAGTCAAGATTTGGTGGATGATGTACTGGTCCTTGGAACCAAAGCTGCTCCATAACACTTTGCAAAATCACAGGACTTTGTTTAAATGTTGATATTCATCAGATTAACATAGGAACCACACAGCAACAGGGTATTCAGATCACAATGGACATTGTTCAGAACTTGATCCAAATAGGCCCTAGATTTGTTTTGTGTCTAATTGATAAACTTTCTAGTTGGTAACATTCAGAGATATAGATGTCTTTCAGCTTCACATTGAGTGAAATATTAAGAAAGGATAAGTTAGGTATACTTTGTCATGTGAACCATGAAAAATGCATGAGCTGGGAGCAAAAAAAAGTGCTCCGTTTTTTTCATCCAGATATACAAAACTCTTTAGTAAATACAGTACTCTTTAGTAAATTTTCTTTCTTAATTTTTTTTCTTGCTTCCTTACTTATTTGCTTCATTATTATTCTTTAGGAGATTTGGATATTGATTTGACAATGTCAGTTTTATCAGGATGTCAATCATTGGGAGTATAACCCTATTAAAACCTAAAAGACTTGTGATGTGGTATCCTTTTCAAGAAAGATTTCAAAGTATGCATCTGCCCTATTTCCTCAATAAAAGGATAGCCACAAAGGATAAGAAGCGTAGAATTATCACTGAGGTCTTTTTTTATAGTTTGAAACGTCTGTTGTTACTGCCATGTACCACACTAATATATGCAGCAGTACCAGCTAAATAAAACTGAATTATTTAGTTAAATTTATGAAATTTCTGCACAATTTATACTCTTAATGAACCCTGAGGACAGCTTACACATCCTTCTTGATTCCATCTACCTGTTTATTAATCCTCTTTACTTCCTGAATAGGTCTTATGGGCCTGAGGGTTTGTTAGATTAAAGATTAGCGAGTGTGTTTTATCTACAGGCTTTCTGTCAGCAAATAATTAAAAACAAAATACTCACACAACACAGCTTTCAATTATTCTTTCATACACACTAATCTTTCTTCCAGTTACCCCATGCAATCTCTTTTATCAGTTTTCTGTGTAAGCCTGAGGGTAGTAAGTAACAATTTGTGTTTTTTCTCTGGTATTACCATCATCTGTTAATTATCTGCACACTTGCTGTTACACACAGAGCCCTCTTCTGCTGAATGCACACAGAGACACATGCTAAACTTCTTAAAACATCTTATTTCAACATCGATGACAGATGACTTTCATGTAATGCCCTGTGATCAGTATCTTCCTCACAGCTATAAAACTGTTGTTGTTTTTTGTTGAAACTTCTTATATAACACCTGCATTGTAGAATATTTTCTTTAAAATACTAATCCTTCTAGTACAAAAGTAAACGGAACTAAAATGCCAGCCATAGAGATATGTCCACAAAAGTATAATGCATAGCATATGTTATGCTGAGAGCATAACGTGGGCCAGCTGAAAAAGGGCAAATGGCAAAAGAAAAATTTATCCATCTTTTTTTAATACATATTAGTTAAATTGGTAAGGCAATTTTCCACCCAATATTGCCTAAAGAGAATATACACTTTCCATAGAGCTCAAAATTACCCCAGTAACTCACATTGTTGCCAGCGTTGTTCTCTATCATAAGATGAAAATGCTGCCCTTGAGGTTTACACCCAAACAAAACAGCTTCCTTTTCTTAAGCCAAATCACAACATCTCCCATGAGTTCAGATGTAATTTGTTCTCAATTAATTAACTGCAGGTCACTGGTAGTTTGGGTGGCTTTCCCCACCTGCAGGAGGTCTGGCCATATCCTTTACAGTGTGGTTCATCATTCCCTTGTGTTCAGTTGATGTGATGACACATGGGTGACACAGTTTTGCTGAAAAGCGTAGCCCAGGAGTCACATCGTATGCTGTGGACTTGATGAGAAAACAAATCTTGGGGGAAATAGAGAAGAATTTAGTGACAACTGAGGTTAAAACTATTTTACTTAAGTTCAGCCAGCCAACTGAACAACCAAAATGATCATTTCAATTCAGAAACAGCTGTGGTGAAGGAGTTAGTTTATACTGGAAGGGTCAAAGTGAAATATTTCAGAGAATAATTTTGGGGAAACTTCCACATTTTCTATCATGGTTAATAATGAAAATGATTGTGAAAATATAAGAAATTTCTATGCAGTAAGGATTCCCATTTTTAGTATTCCCTAATAGTAATTGTTCCAATTATTTCAATCAAAGACATGTTTAAAAAGGAAAATATGAAATAGATCTTTTTCTAAAATAAAGTTTATTTGCTACCATTAATATGATAACATATTTACTTCACCAAAAATATTTTGTGGTAATTTCTAAGAAAAAAGTAAAATCAGGACATATTCTATTCTTTATCTTGGTTCAGCATTTACAGTTAGGTGTGGAACATTTTTGTGTGTGCAGGATAGTACCTTTGAACCTGAAATGAAGGAAAATGGAACCAAATCTATATTGCAGCCCTGATATAGATTCAGAATCTGCGGTATAATAATCATCTTGTATTTATTGCAAATATTCAGTTCATGTTATTGACATTGAAAAAAAAGAAAGAAAAGTTCAGTTCAGCACTGATTTCTTTCAGCTAATATAACCAATGTTAAAGTTTGCTTAAATGATGCTGAATGGAAATGCTTTCATAATTAGTCATACGAAAAACTTATACAGTCTGTGATTTCCTTCCATTTAACTGAACATCTAATTAATTTGCAGTTACCAAAAAAAAAAAAAGCAGTGAGAAAGTCTTGGAAGAAATGTTTTTTTTTTTTTTTTCTGAAAGAGTTTGGATGGTTCTTAACTTTGACTGTTTTAGAAATAACAAAATCTGTGATAAAAACAAAAACAAAAACAAAACAAAAGGAAACCATAAGTGAAGTTTCACATCTCTCTCTAATTTCAGGGAGGGGAAAGGGTTATGTCTTTGTTTGTTTGACGTTAACCATATTCTTGTGAACCTGAAGATACTTTGAAGTTTATTTCAAGTTTATGTTTTGGATGCTGCTTTTAATCATTTTTATTTTCTTCCAAACCAGTCAATTTGCTGTTAGGAAATATTGCAGAAGATGCAAGACATTTGAATCCAGTTCAGATTATCATAATCTAGAGGAAGGCTTCTTTATTTTAGTATTGAAATAAATGCTTTGTGCTTGTGACAGTAATAGCTGGATTTATGGATTCACATTGAATAGCCGTACAATGAATTCTCACCGCCTCAAGTGTACAAGCTATGGAACTCATACAATTATAGGAGTTTATTATATTTGGAGAGTGCATTTTTTGAGCATTTCCATATGATAAAAATATTAGTCTTTTTCACAGTAAATGTGTAACATACTCACAAAATTTTTTAATGTTAAGAAATTTTACATGAAGTCCACAAAATGTCGTACTGTCAAGGGAATTAAGTTTCAACCGTCCCATACACCCCACACTTGAACAGAATTGTGCTCACCCTTCATAGCAGGTTCCTAAAGAAAGCATGGGTGTAAGGAGGCAGAGACTGAACTGGGTTCTAACCAGATAAAAAAATTTCTTCTGTCACATATATCTCTGGAGATGATATGGGAAAAGAAATTCAGAGCTAGACAATCTTTTCAGAGGATTCCCTTCTGTGAATGATATTCCTGTAACTGATATTCCTGTAACTACAGATATCTGTCATAACTACACTTCTTTGGAATTTCAGAATTTGGTGGGTAGACAACTGCTCACCTTGCTTCTCGCTCGATATCTTCTGAAGCTCAAGGAGCCAATAAAATGCGAGTTAGCCCATATAATCTCACATATATATGAGCAATGCAAAACCTTCTTATCTGGGTGGATCAAACCTGATGAAATTCCGTGAGACATTTGTATCTAAGTGCAGTTCTACATAAGGAGGGATCCAGCATTTTTTATACATAATGGAAAAAGCAGGTGGAATACTGGGACCTACTGATAACAATACGCAAGGACAAAACCTCGGCTGGTGTGAATTGACATAGAACTGTGGGAAGCAGTTTACAACGCCACAGGCTTTTCCTAGTGCTCTTGTTGAAGCAGTATGTCCGATGTAAGTCTATGAGCCAGCCCTGATAAACATATTAATACATCATTGCTTGAAATTAATTGGCAAATAAACCCACCATAATTTCTTAAATTTGTAGTGTAGAAAAAAACGCAATGGAAATATGGACAGCAGCTTACTAGTGGTCAGGAACATTGGACAGTAGGAATTTGATTGAAGCTAGAAATAGTTTCACAACGTGATAATCATTAGTGTTGTTGCATGCTAATATTTTGCTGTTTGAGATTAAAACTGACTTCTGTTCTTGCCGTAGCGATGAGTCATGTTTCTGCCAACCAATTTTGCTGCAAAACCTGTGAACTATGACTGAAAGAAAAAGTAGTATTTCACTGCCTGAAAAACTAGAGAAATATTTTCTTTGCTCAACAGTGAAGTTTTAAAGCATGAAGCATTCGTATTTGAATGAAGTGTATAAGGCAGTTTGCTTGACTGGGTTGACTATTCATCTAACATAAATGAATAATTTATCACAGACAAAAAGAGAGCAGCTGGCAAAGGCTGATATACCAATAGATAACAAGATGGCCAGCTATGTTTTTGGTGATATGAAGGTATTTTGTCCAATTCTGTGACTACCTTGACCACTAATAAATTATTATATGTTCTGTTATAATGATATCACTTGCATAGGATGAAATCGAGAGAATTGTTAAAAAGCTGAACTGAAAGCGTGTTGTTTAATGTTAGCTGACACTTTTTTACTGTCCACTGAAGAGCATATATCCGCAATGGAGTTCCTAAACATTATCAGTGACACTTCATCGAGCAAGCTGAAAAAGAGAATTAGGCCTGATCTTGACAGAGACACAGGAAGAGATTGGAAAGCTGAAAAAATGGTGTTAAGTTTGAGAGATCATCTTGCTTGCATTTCTTATTGAGGGAGAGAAACATATGTGCATATTTTTTCTTCACGTGAACATGCACATATTTGATGTTTAAAAACATCAGTTTCACAAGACTGAAAGCAATATGAGAAAGAACATGGACGTAAAACAAGACTGAGGTAAAGTTCTGTTTGACAGTGTGTGTTACATGTTTAGCTTCAGTCCTGAACTGGAGAAGACAAACCTCCACTGGTTAGAAAATGTCATTCTTTCGACAGGGTGTTAGAATAACTATAGTAAGAACTAAATATAACAAATAGTGAAAAGTGAAAATTCATGTTGTAAGAAGAAGCTGTTAAGAAAAAAATCCATAGTTATGAAATTAAGGGTGATACAGAATAATTTTTAAAGTATATTCTGAAAAAAAATCCTATCTATTATATTTTTTAGTACAAAAAGCAAATGACAGAAAAGTTAGAAGGCCCAGCAGCATTACAGTATTTTCACATATGTATCTGATAACTGAACCTATTCAAAAATATTGTGCTTTGCAAACAAACGTTCACATAACCTGCAGCTCATTTGTGCATGTGAGTAATTACAGGGAGCGGGTTATACTCCTGAATACATTACTCAGGGTAGTAAGGAAGGTGCCCACTTAGACGTAGCTGGGGCAAGTTTCTCCTCATATTACGCATGTGTACTTATAATGTCTGTTCAGCAGCACAGTTTTGTTTTGATTCTTTTTATATATAACTCTTAGTTAAATGTTCTAGTCTATCAAAAATTAAGCTAAAGGACGACTTAGACTCTGAAAGTACCTGCTTAGGGAAGAAATGTTTGACAACTGAAAGGTCCTCAATCATTTAGAAAAAACACAGGCTCTGGTGGCTGGAAGGTGAAGAAAGACAAATTCAGAAACAAGGCACCCACTGTTGTTATTCTTTTTTTCAAGCAAAAAGTAATTAACCACTGGAACAACTCTCTGAAGTGATACAGTGAGTGACGGAGTAGTAAAAACTTTTAAGCTAAACTGATTGCTTTTCAAAAGTGCATGTCATGTCAAGTGAGAATTAATTCAAATATGTGGTATGATTTTGCATGGTACAGGAAATCAAAAAAACAGTTCTTCCTGACTTAAGAATCTCTGAATCTGTCCTGCCTCACACATACCAGGGCAAACCCTTTCAACTTAGTATTTTCTACTTCTTCATTGGCTTACCTTGTGTGTTACAAAATAACAACAGCAAAAAAGCAAACAATCTGAAAAAAGGATATCTTGTCTTATGTCAAGGGATATAATCAGATAATATAGCTTTATAGCACTTTTTGTTTTATTTTATGATTTCAAACAGTAATGTAGCAATTTTACAACATAAAAGGTATGAGGCAGTATATTAGCTGGTTAATTTGAAATACATCATATGCATTATTCCAATTCATTAATGCAATGTGCTGTATTTTATGCCAGTTGGTGTATATTGTTTTGCTGTTATTTTTCCTGTAATTTGTTTTGAAAATATTTTTTTGAAAATGAAGAATGTTTAAGTCTTCATATTAAACTCCTATATAGCCAAACAAACATCCAGCTCTAACACATTTCCCCTTGTTTTCCCAAGTTTACCCAAGCTAAAAATGAACAACAGCGGGTGGCAGGTCATGAAATCAGATGAAACCTGGAATTGAATATGCTTTTATGAGGAGTACTGCAGAAGCAGAATACAGTAGAGATTGCTTTGGTCAGTGTTTCTGCTCAGGTTAAATCTTGTTATCACAGCTTTTTCTCTTTTTGATCCATAGAATACCCTTTCCTAAGCAATGCATACAGTAAGTTTGCTTGGCAATACCTCCTCCCCGTAGTGGCAGACACTCAATAATGTCACTGATCATGGGGGAGCGCATTCTGGCTCCTCTCCCAGAAGAAACCATTTCCAAACATGGTCCAGATGTCAAATTTTGCAGGTGTCTGTTCACGTATTTGCTCTTTTTTCCTACAAAATACCCTCTGTCTAAAGACTCATAGCACCTTGAAATCAGCTACAGAGCTTGCAAATAATTCCCGACTCTATTTTTATCAGATGTAGAAAGACTTTTGTATCTGGCTTATCCATACCCAGAAGGACCTGTTAGCTTGGAGTGACACACTTGTTTTAAGGTCTACTGCAGACAGAATGTCTGCTCTTGCAGAGCTAACGTACTTTTTATTACATTACATTTAAGCAGATTTTCTCTGCACAGGAACTGAATACCTCCATGAATTCCCACTGAAAAATATCTTCCTTTACACAGGAAGCAAAGGCATGTAGAAAGGACAGCTGCTTTCACCATTTAAAACTGTTCAGCTGGTGAGGGACTGAGATTTTTTTAGTCTGCATATGTGGAAAAATACAGAAATTAGAGTGAACAGTCACTACGTAGGTATCTATACTGTTGTTACTCCTGAACAGGGTGTTAACAGTAGAAGAAAGCATGATGCAGAAAGCAATAAAATCTTAATTTCTCACCCTTCCCACAATCCTTGCCCCCAGAGACTCAGGGCCACAGCCCTGATCTTGCAGGACTCACAGTGGTATCTAGAGACTAGGGAAAAGCTGCAGTAGACTTTTGCTGTCCTCGATACTTTTGCTTTCTGTTGCTGTCCTTTAAGTAATATTAACTGACACATCAAGGCCGGTTTAAAGCACAGGTACACAGAGTAAGAGTCTGGGATGTTCTCTTAAAATGACTGAGATGATAGATAGCCAATTGCTACAGTGCAACAGGTTTAGGTTTGGCTTTCTGTACAACCTTGTGTAGTATACTTGCACATAAGAAGTATATTTTGCTATGTGACCATGCTGTGCCTGAGGCTCTCCGGGGAGTTTGGTTTGTAACACATGATGAAATTACAATCAACCAATGACGCATTGTCTAGGCAGTCTCCTTTCGTGAAAACAAAACTACAAATAGCATTATCATCTCAGCAGCAGGTCACAAGGGGCCTACTATTGTTTCTAAGGATTTTAATTTTTAGGCAGTTAAAGAAAGACATTTCAGCAGCGGTTTGTTTCGGTTTTGGTTTTGAGTTGGGCTTTTTTCTTTTGGTGAGAAAACCGGGTTCATCTCATTTGTTTTGCCTAAATCAAAGTTTTTAGAAAAGAAAAAACAGAAGTCATATGGCTTTTCAAGGAAAATAACATTTTATTTTACTTGGATATCATTAATGTAAATTTTCCATCTTGCTCTAAATAATCTCCTTTAAGATTACGAAGTTGGTTAACAATGTATCCAATATAACAAAATCAGTTGAAGAGCTTATATTTTACAAGAAAGAAAAATAGATATGAACTGTACATTTTAAAAACTTTTCCTCCTATCAGATGTGAAGCAAACCCTTATAGAAGTCTACTTTCTATACCTTTATTGCTTTTCCTTATTCACCTTGCTATGCCGTAGCTCTTTTCTTGGCTAGTCTGACATTAATCCAGCCACTCCAGAGAGACGGGCGAAGAATCTGTGGGAAAGACTGGCATAGGCATCTTCAAAAAAAAAAGCAAAATACAATCAAAGAAAGAAATTAAATAAACAGAACAAAGAAGAAATGGTATTGAGTAGACTAGGCAAGAAAGTGAACAGTGCACTCTATTTCTGCCAATAAATTATGAGTGAACTCCAGGAAGATGTGCTTGGGGATTAGGGGCTATATTTTCAGATCCTTGTCAACAGCAGTGAGCAAAAATACTGGAGAATGAATTCATGAATACAACACCTTCTGGTTCTGATCTTTTCAGCCTTAAAATAAATGCAGGTGCTATCATATATGAAATTCCTTTAATCTCAATTGACAGTGCTTCATGTGGAGCTGTTGCAGGGATGAGCCCTTTGAAAAATATCTTTCTGTCTCGGGAACCATCACCGGAGGCCTTTTTTTCCACTTCATTTTTTGATGTGGTGTGGGGAGGAAACTATAGGACAGTGTGGTGAAACGATGAGGGACTTTTCCTTTTTGCTGGTTTTTGTCATGCCATGCCAAATAGGCAGTTGAAGAAAAGGAGATTTTTTGGCTGTGTTCAGCCTCAAACGGGTAAAAAATCTTACTATGTTAAAATACTGAACAAAAAAACTCTTTCTGAAATAATCTTTATATATAATAACTTTCCTATTAGAAAAAACACCTTCCACATACCATTAGTTCCAAGTCATTCTTCTAATTCAGAAGTAAAACATACTAGTCCAATCCCATATTTGAATATATTCAGCATCACCCATCTTTATTTGACAGGCCTTGCTAAACATGATTTTACGGTGGCATTATATCACAATGAGGAGAAAGGCACTCTCAAACATAGAAAAATATGTGCAGCTAATATCCCAAGAGTTTTCTGGGGGTGGCAGAGAGAAGGATTGCGGGTCTGCCGTGTACCACGCATGGGCAATGACAATGGCCAAAGGCAGAAAAAAACCGTGCAGAAAAATTCCAACTAAAAAAAGCCTTCAAGAATAAGCATCCGTAAATGTGTCCCTTGATGCCTAAAATGAAATTCATCCAAGATGAGGTAGGTGAAAAGGAGGTTATATTTTCGCTGCTGTGGGAAATAAACAGCTAGAGTAAATCTTTTTTTTAATAATATATTTTGATATTTCCTGGCAAAAAGATAAAAGAGCACATAGAACATTCTCATGCGACAAGACTGTCCTGATTCTCAGGTGAGGTTAAGAAATCCTAAAGCAATGGGGAATTATGGCTACTTGCCTTGTTGTGTCTATCAAGCTCTATCACATGGCTATTAGAGGAACAGTCTCTTAAAGCTGTCTGTGAAATAGCTATGAATAAAACCCATTAGTGTGTACCAAGATTTGAGTTTGAACTCTGCAGTGTATTAAAAATGTTTTACTAAATGGCTACAAATCTGCACTGTGTCCACAGGGCCCAGCATATGAAGTCAATACAATACTATGAAAGCAATAGCGGTTTAAATCAAGGTGTATTGGTTCAGTGTATATTCCACTTACTTGTTTAAACAGCTGATTATAATATAGTCTGTCTCATTTGAGCCAAACCTATAAAATACTAGGAAAGGTGTTAGACTGTAGCCTGGTATTCACTGTACAGATCTTGCTCTTACAGCTGTTCTTAAACAAGATCATTGAGACATACTGCTTCTCACTATGCCTTTATTCCATTTGCCCCTCAACCAGGCTTTATTCATGGCAGTCCTTCAAAACAGGTCCAGCACTACAGAGAAATAATTGAAAATATGTTTCAGAAAAAGTGTCCACGATGGCAATCATCTTCCTTTTAATAAGAAGTTAGCTTTTGAAGAACGCAAAATATAGGTATATATGATCATTTGATATAAACTAGCTGCCTCATTTGGTATGAACTAGCTGCCTTGAGTGACTTAAATTCAGGTAAAACTATTTATATAGGTTTTCTGCAACATTCCAAAACTGGGTTACAGTCAAATCACAACCTAAAATGGGTAACAAAGGTCATTTTGAATGACAGAAATTAAAGAAAGAGAATGAAAAAAGAGTAACATTTGTCACAATGTTATCCAATACCAATAACATGCCATAGGCCTGATTCATCTTTCGTTTACTTAAATTTTATGTCAGAATAACTTAATTGAAGGACAGGCAAGATGTCTGCAGAGCCCTATTTTTACAGGCAAAGGCTTTACTGAAACATTAGTAAAGCTAATGGCAGACACACTGTATTGGATTAGCTCAGATAAGATGTTGCCAGAGTTTCAGAAGTGTCTGGGATCAGACATTTGTGATTAAAATGGTTGTTCGAGTTTATCCTAATGCATAAAAGTAAGTGAGGAGTTGAGAAAGCTACTTTTAAAGGCAGATCCCACTGCAAGCTGCAGGGCTGAGATGGTCCTACCCACACACACATGTAAAATGCTGCAGGCTGTCTCTCAGGAAATGAATAATTAAAATGGAAAAGTTTTCTGAGTTCACCACATCAAGAGACAGAGTTGTTAAATAACTGTACTTGCTTTCAGTTCTTCAGGAGAGAAGGACTTGCAATACAGCTCATTTTTTAGACTAATCAGCTGTTAATTGCAGGGTAGTTACTATATCTTCATATACAGTGAATGTCACTGTATAATTAACAGTTATATCCTGAAGCAAATATAACATTCAGAAAGGCAATTCCATTATTTCCTTGTCTATAATCAGTGGCTATTGTGGTTACTGTTTCTGAAAAAAAAAAGAACACGGCTTTTAGCAACAATTACTTTACCACAGTAGCTGTGACACCACAGCTATTTCCTATTCTAAGGATAGTGAAACATTACAGTATCTCCAATACCATGATTTAGTAAACGTTTCCCCAATGGATGACTTTTTGATAGCAATCACTATAGTTCTCCCTTCTTCCTAAAAATACAGATAGCTATTAGAATCAAAAATTCAAACAGCATAACGAGTTGGGGGTAGCAAAATGAATCAGTTTAATATTTCCCAGCTTGGAGCTCAGAGTCAAACGAGCTGCAGAGCCTGGCCCTTTCCAAAGGAGGCCATCCCTTTCCACAGCTGCCTGCTGGATCCGTTCAGCTGACTGACTTGGGGCTTGAACTACACTTCTGAGTTATTCACCACAAGCTGCCAAAGACTTTTTTTGGCCTACACTGCCGCGTCATTCCCCAGGCTCAAAAAAGTCACTTCCATCAACTCTGACCAAGGTCTAGAGATACATGCTCAAGCTAGTCTTTGAGACAACTTATTTCATATAACTGTTTTCTTCAAACAGTCTTCCTCTCTTCACCCTTCCCTGTGCACTTGAATGACTGAGGGCGTAGAGACCTGCCCTTAGCTAATGACTCTCAGCAAAGAGTAAAAATTGCTTGAAGGGATTTAACACAAGGCTGAAATGAATCAGAACTTGAGAACTTGGTCTGTGAAATGCAGTTTCCGAATCAGTTAGTTACACTTTAAAAGACAGCCATTAATCATTGCTAACAGGTCTTTATAATCTTAATAGTCCATCTCTTAAAGAAGGGCTTCTCAACCTTTTTAAAATCAAAGGCCGCTTAACTTTTCTGAGCACTGATTTTAGAGTGCTGGCACAACCGTACATTGATTTACAACCTGTTAAAACATGCCCATTTATTCTTATATTTTTTTTCCTTTTCCTTGCTTGTTTGCCAGCCTTTCTGTTTGGATTGCTGGTTTATGGTTTTTCCATTATTTTTTTAAATCTTTTGCAATTACTTTGTAGATCACCTTTGCTAACATAAAGATCAACAGTGGATCACAGACTTAAAGTTCTCTGTCCTGTAGAATATGTCTAATTCCCAATTTAAAGAGGAACTGATCTTATTTAATTCTATTTTTGAATTTCACTCAATAAATTAAACTATTTTGCAGAATAAATCATCATTTTCTATAGAAAAAAAATGTTGGCTGGTTTTATAAGAGGATAAAAAATGTTTACATTTTACAAGTCCCACAGTGTGCTGGAGAAAGATGGAAGCTAGTGTTAAATAATATTTTTAGTACAGAATATTGTCTATAAATGATATTATGAAGTTTAGTTTCTAAGCAGGTAAGTTAGCCTAACTGGATTTACAGATAACCTCTGGTATTCCAAATAGCTTATCTAAACTAGCTCTGTTACCTGCATACCGCACTGCAGTCTCCAACTGGTCTCCAACTGTATACGAGGAGGTGTTTGCTTATACAACAACTGCTGCTGCCATCAAGCTGTTAAAAAACAAGGAATACAAAGACTACAAAAACTGTGATTTGTTCCAAAATAATAGTTCAAAAGAAGAGACTGACAGACAATTGGCAGAAGCTGTGATCATTATCTTTTTATAATTGCAATTATAGTCTTCTACTAATGAATCAAATATATTATCTTATTCAAGAGTCTTATCAGGCCTTTTCAGACCAAGACCTGGAAACACAAACTTCAAAAGTTGAGGGGAAGATATATCTGTGCCCATAAAACTGCCAACAACTCTGTAGAAGAGTCAGTTACAAATGCAAATCAGCACCTGTGTAAACAACAGTACGTTGCTAATATCCATTAACGTGTCACATTAGTATACAGGCAAGACTAGGGCCCCACGAAGCGAAATTTGTAGCTACATCCTGCAAGAAGTATTCCTGCTCTGATGGAGATGCAGTTCTAACCCCGTGCAGTGGACAAATAATCTGCTAGAACAGAAGCGTTATAACCGTGGTTTTGCAGAGGAATTCAGGAGCTTTCTCAGCATTTTTTAGGATTTATCAGGCCACTCTGGGGACAGGGGGAGCATATGCCGTGTAACGGGGGTAGTGCTCCCAGGGTAGATGAGAGATGCTGGAGCCTGGCCTGTTTGCCAGCAGGTTGCCCCTGTGCCAGGTGGCGGCTGCCCCTGTGCCAAGTGACAAACTCATTCTCTGGCCCTGAGGCAAGTGGCACATTTCATATAGTTAAATGCTCCCTCCCAAAGACGATGTTGTACTTGGACCGATCCAGAGACCGTGCTGTCCCCCAAACCATGCCCACTTGTTTCGTGGGACCCAACTAGCTGGTCTGGGCCAAAACCCCGGCAAAAGCCATGCTAATGCTTGCACAGTAAGGGTGCCCTTGTTCTGTCTAGCTTGCAAAGACATAGCCAGAAAATTTGCAGCAGACCTTGGGAATGAAGCAGCACTCTTAATGTCTCCAGACTCACATTTCCTTATGTGCAAGCAGTGGCGACTCTTTTTTTACACATTTGTAAAATGTGAACCTTGACTATTGCTCTGGCTAGTGAGGCTCACATCAGCTGGTCATATACAGACTGATGAATTCATCCCAAATATAGACTTCCTGGATGGTGTTCAGCTTACGCTATTTAGAGGAGACTCTCAAAGAAAAACCTCTGACCCCAGACTGAGGAATTCAACAATCTCTTTGTGCATCAGAGGCATGAAATGGAGGAAAAGATTAGTTTGGTTCTAAACAACAATTAAAAAAAGTATGGGAAAGAGCATGAGGACCTCAGGAAATCTCTGTAGTTACAGAGAATTGTGTCAAACAATATATTGAACTACTCCAATCACATTTCCACAGAATTAGAAGGTAAGATTTTTGAGTGTCCTATTTCATAAGTCCCATGGGAAAATTAACTGCAGGGTGAGACAATCTGTTCAAAGCAATTATTTTGCATTTAATCCCTAGAAATCATTTTGGGACTCAGAATACTGACTAGCAAGTCACCTGGCGTGTGGCCAAAATCCATGAAAATATAGCTTCTAGGGAAAGAGTATCTTCCCCTCATTACCTACCTTCAGAGCTGTCAAAAACTTTTTGAAATCCCCTTTCCAGAGTACAAATCATTTGCAGAAGGGTTTGTCCAGACAGAAATTCATTTTGCAGACATGAAAAGAAATGACACCCCTATGTGTCTTATGTCTGTTTTTCATATTTATATCTGCAAAGAAAAAGAAATGCTTCTGGCGGGGTTTCCCGACAAATAACAGATACATTATTGGGTAGCTGACATCCAAGTCCAGATTTTCGTGGGTAATTGAAGGACTGATTGTTCTGGAGAATAAGTAGTTTTTATTACCTTCAGCTGGTTCCGTGCAGCTCACTTTACAACCTGTGCATCCCTAACTGCGGCAGGTTTCATCCTGATGTGTATTTGGCAAATAATGTAAAATGAGGTTAGTGTGGGATTTTTCTCGCTACTATCTTCAACTAGAAAGCCAGACTTAAAAACGGGTTAGCTCAGAATGAGGTATATTCAAGTTATATCCAGTGAAAGCTAACGAAGAATTAAATGTTCTGGGCCTGATCCTTGACTTATTAAATTGATGTTGAAGTCAATTAAAATGACAATTAAAAACAGTGAAAGTTTGCTTTAAATATAAAACAGGAGTGAAGTAATTTATAGTAAGAACAGAGGGAAGTATTGTTGATAAAAAACCCTACTTTTCCTCTCCTGAGATCCACTGATTGCCTTCCCGACAGATCTGACATGCTTTTTGATTAACATTCATAGTATACTTTTATTGAGGATGATGAAAACTTGATCCCCAAAATACAAATTTTAGTAAATGTCAGAAATAGGCATTTGGAACTAAATATATGTTTTTAAATGCTCTAATACTCTGCCTAACTGAAACCAGAAAATTTTATTTCCATCCTCAGACATGAATTGGAGCTGAGCCTATTTCTAAAATTTGCTATAATTTACTAACAGGAGATACTCCATCTTAAGGTAAAAGAGCACAAAGACTGAAACAATTAAACTGAAGTACCCTGGATGGCAATATTAATACCAAAGTAGCTTTTAGAGTCATGCAATATTTCTCCACATAATCAAAATTTTTTGCATTGGGGATGAAATTGTGGCCTTAGTGAAATTAAGGTTGCAATGCCATTGATTCCAGCAGAGCTGCAACTGTGGCTTATATGAAATACAAAAAATGTACTTTCTTTTTCTTTAAAAACTATGGCATATTTTTACATTAAATGAAGGGGACCAATTAACATCTGTGGAAAATAAAGTACTTTTGAAAAAAAACTAATTTTTTCAGTCTTATTTTTACTTAGTGTCATTACAGAAAGATAAGTCCTACTCCCTGAAATGTAAGTAAGTGGTGAGCATTCTTGGATTTACTCTCTGCTAAATCTACCAACAAGGATGAGCATCGTGACCAAAAACTTGCCGGCTACGAACACCTTCTGTGCTGGTCACTGGCCTAATCAATGTTTGTTATTTAAAGTTCATCATGACACAGCTATCATGAAAGGAAAGGAGAACGTCCTGTTGCAGAAGGGCCTGTAACGGAGATCAGACTCTTTGGGAGACAGGATTCCCGTCCCCACCTTATGACGGAAGGAAGGGCGCTTCAATTTCCCTCTTTCTGACCACTGACTCATTGGATTAAAGATAAAATAAATCAAAGGGCTTAATGGGAATGACGTAGACTTCTGCCGTTTGAAGCCTGCTCTGAGACTGTGGCAGCGTTCGGTGCCTTGCCATGTAGGACTCCTTGGCCCGGGTACAAACGCTCTCTCTGCAGAAGAGTAGCAGACCTGGGGGCCAGCTCTCAGCATTTTGCTTTACTCTCAGCAAAGGAAAAGTTACTGCTGTAACACTGCGCTCTGGAGGAGCACGGACATGTTAACTCATTTTTAAATTTCCCCATTTTTAAAAATAAAGATCCATCTTTTAAAATAAACAATTCACATATGTAAATTACAAGATTTTAAATACAGCAACATAACCTTTTTTGAACACCCCCAAGGACATCTACCAATTATTTCATATAGTTTCAGCAATGACTGTCATTTGAAAGTAAATAAAATAATGCTAAACTTTGAACAGTCACATACTGCCTTCAGTTCCGTACTCAGCCACCTTTATTTCTGTTGTTTATACGTATAGGACTGTGTCTAAATGTTTCTTTGGTAGGGAAGGCATTACAGTCATTCACCAGATCACCTTCCCCTGTCTCATGACAGTGAGTGGTTTGCAGAATCCACAAGTTAATAAATACTGGTTTAGCAAATCAGACTTGCAGGCAAAGTATGTGGACTATAGACACTGAATCCCAGAGAAACGCTGGCATGCTCAGCGCAGGAAAGGCGGTAAAGATTGCCTTTCTTCAGAGGCCCAGAACTGAGCTGCAGCTGTCTGGAAGACTGTAACGTCAGAAACATAGGTGTCTCCTCCAGGACTTGGATGCAACTGAAAGGGGCTTTTCAAGATCTGAAATTTGCACACATTATTCATATGGCAGTTACACGATCAAATCCTACTTGTGTACAACGTCTGAGCTGGTGATTTCTATTACGTACTAGCAATTCCTTTCTTATGAGAAAACAAACAAACAGAAAATATGGTGTAGCAATTCCATATTCAAGTGGAGTGGGAGTTGAATTGGTACGCCTCTGGGACAATTTGGATATGATGCTCAAATCTCATTCTCTCTATATGAAAAGTAAACTAACTGAAGAAAAGTTGACATGAGGATATCTTTGATACATGACGAGTCTATCAAATTCACTAGTTTCACATCAAATATGAATTATCTGGAAAACCCTGCTTAATCGTTCAAGTTGCCATTGTTAAAGCCTGAGTTAATTACATTCATACTGGGTCACCTGCATAGTTCTTTCCATGGTTTATTGTCTATGGTGAGGAAAAAACAGAAAACATTCAGTTAGCATGGGAATTATTACCAGTGACTTGCTTTGAAGGCACGAGAAATTTTACAATAGTCCTATTTTAATCCACAGATAAAACAGCTCTATTGTGAAATATCAGTGTGCAGAGTGAGAGTTTGAGCAGAATTTTAAATAATGAGAACTATTTTTTTCTATTTCAGCATTTGCTGAAGTAAGGCTTCTGCATATTTTTCCACATAATGCTAAGTGGGATGTTGTATTATAACCTGATGTCCTCTGTGAAAGTTACATCAATTTCCTTTTTCCTAGAGCTACTATGTCAAATCATATCTCTAACCACATGCACAAAACTTTCCTTAATGTAAATGTTGACCAGTGCTATTAATATTTCATAAATCCTACATATAGTTGCAGGTACGAATGTTAAAATAATGCTCCAGGAGAAGTGGTAGGTTGAGCCGTGAGTAAAGAGGATGTAAATGATAATCTGTAAAACAGAGACAAGAAGAAACATTGTCTTACTGAGATGATCAACATTCTTATCAGGTAAATGGATTTGAAAGGTACATTTCAAGGAGATTCACCTGGGAATCAGTCATTGCCGTAGTACAGACCAGCTAACAGACACTGTCCACTAATGGCGCTTTCTCTCTCTGATTTTTTCCTGGCCTCTTTCAAGGCTAAAATGCTCTCTATTACTCATCAAACTGTGGAAAAATAGTCATTTGGAGCATGGACCCAAGCAAAGCTTATTAATAAAGTTTTATTGCAGCTCAACACACAATGTTCATATGGGTGTGTGCACGGGAGAATGTTATTCAATCAAAACCAGACCCACACCCTGTTAAATTCAGTCAGGAGATTCTCACTCATTTGAATGGACACATTCCACACCCATTTGAATGGACTGGGCTCTTGCTGAGCTCTGTGACAGTGCTTTTCCTCAGACTCAACCTCAGGAGGCCTTCCTTGTTGTGTAAGCATCTGTGTTGGGATGATGCCACTTTTCGTCTTTATCTACCTTCCAAACCACAATTATAAGATCAGTCACCCATCTCAATGTCAAGATATATCAGATGTTTCTTGCCTTTAGCATCTCCCTTCTTTTCTTGCCCTTTGTTTTCATTTCAGTCAGCCCACGTCTAGGCACTGATGGCTAATTAGTTTATTAAAATCTCAGTGTTATTGGCAGCAAAGAAAAATATAGCACACAGTAGGAACAAGTGCTTGCCATCAGTTTTACTCAGTCTTCACTTTATTTTATTTTCATTTTCAAAATTCCAATGACAGGATGAAGTAAAAAACCATAGAGAGGAATATCACCTTCGAAACAAATTGAAAACCGCCTACTTCAGCGTTAAAATCTCCCTAGAAACTGTCTTTTTCAGTAATGCACCACTGGGAAAGACCTATACCTGATATGATGGTTTTAGGTTATGCCAAGAACGTAATCGTTGCTTTAAATAGAAACAGAACGTTGTTGTGTTCAATCCTAAAAATCTACAGGCAACATATATTTTGAACAATACAGTTTGATATTTTGATAAGCATGAAGACTACAGAAGTTGTTCAGAAGAGCTAGTACGTTATCAGCCTAAATTTCTACTTATTTGTACAGTTTTACATTCTGAATTTAAACACTAATGACAATTCTTTGGTTAGTTATACCAATATGTTAGCAGACTGGCTATACAAAGAAACAGGCCAGCCCATATCAAAATGAATGGGATAGCATGCAACTCCTTGGGAACTTGACATGGTGACTATGCACACCCTTTCCAGTTCTCTCTTCTCTGATGCATGAATGTGATTTCTTTCTGTGTAATACAGGCTATAGGATAGAGCAAAGATGATGCCTTGGTTCCACTAAGATGGATTAATTTTGCTGGTGATTTCAGTGGAGCCTAGTTTTGAAAGAATAATATCTTAGTGAGTGTCCAGCTGGAATGTGCTTTCCCCCAGTTCAAGCCAACTTTTGATACCAGATTAATCTAGTAAAACTTTTATTCCTCCAAGGACGATTGAAGATTTGTGGCCTATTTCAATATGGACAGAATTTCACCAAACTGGTTTGTAGATCACTTCTGGAACAAACACAGTTTTCTTCAGTGCCGGTTGTTGCTGTGTGTCATTTATAAAGACATAGTGTTTTTGGAAGTTGCCTTTTTTAAATTTAAATCTAAAAACAGATGTGTGCAAAAGTTCTCCTAAAGTTGAACTGAGATGACTTAAAAAAGTCTGGATGACTTATAGCAATCCCACACACCAATAGGATACAGGATACATGACCTCTGTCTGAATTTCTCTGCTGGCATATTGAATTCGTAATCACTCTTCTCTGGACTTGGAAATAGAGCTTCCTTCTTCTAAGTGTTACAGGCTGATGATATCAACAGATACAGAAGAAATGCCAAGGCTGTGTGAAATCAAATGTGTTTTAGCTTGTAGAGATTCACCTTTAGAAGGTACTTAAACGGTAAGTAAACCCTAGATATATTTTCAGAGTGACTGAAATTTTAAGCGTTCTTATTTTAAAAATAATTATACATTTCATATTACCACATAGAAATTTTTAGATTTTTCAGAAGAAAAAACTGACATTCATAGATAAGTAAAAATATTAAGGTACGTGTGGCCACTAGTTTCTAAGTAATATCATTAATTTTATTTAAATTTTATTTTATAATATTTTAAAATCTTCTGAAAATTAAGATCATCACAGAAGGCTTTCTCATTTCCTTAACAGTTGTACATTTAGATTTAATTTGTAGCAGAAACTTCTAGGATAGCATCCAAAAGTTATCTGATATTTTCATAGCGTATCTGGAAAATTACATATGTTTCTATTGTTACCTTTTAAATTATCTTTTTTTTTGGCAACTAATGTATTAATCCTGTATATGCTATCAAAAACCTATAGTTTCTAGAGAGTTAAAACTTCAAAAATCAATAAATCTATTTAAGAGCTTGAAGTTTCTGGAATTCTCATCAAGGGTACTTCCTGTACAATAAATAGCAGAAAATAAGGAATATAAAGTTTAAATATAAGATCAAAAAAAAAAAAAAACCAGCTGAACTAAAAATACTACAACTCTTAAGTAAAGAATTATCAAATAACTCCTTTGGAAAAGATCTTTATGACCTGAGAGATGTTCATACCATAAACGAGTTTTGTTGGTTTGTTAAAATAGATATTTTTAACCTTTATATATGTAGTCTACAAGAAACAGTTTAAATTGAGAGTAGTATGTAATTTAACTTAACTGCAGGTTTTTAAAGCTATCCGATGCGGGATAATAAGCAAAATTTGTTCATTCATCCTCTAGTCATTCATCCTTTTCCCACTATCATAAGATACCTCAGATACACCAGCACAGGTCCAAACCCCAATATTACGCTACAAATCCTTATTCAGCCTTACACCTATGCTTCTCAGCATCTCATGTGATGACATTAAAGAGTCAGGTTATGAAAGTCCAGGTTCGCAAGAATATATAAAAGGTACAAGAAAGCCTGCAGTGTAAATTGTGTGTAATTTCAAAATTCCACAGATGCAACTAAATGCAACATCAGAAACAGCAGCTGTGACTTCCAGAGCCCTCTTGTTTCCTGTGATTTTTTATTTTGATCGAAAAGCAGACTGAGAATTTATCCTTAAACCTGAGAGTTCAGAGCCACCACCTGCATGCTGACCCATATGCAAGTTCTTTTTCTCAGTGAAAATATTTATGCCCATATTCACCTATCTCTGGTGTTTAGAAAGGCTGTAATGAACATTAAGTCTCTGAGGACAATACATTCCACCCACTCAGAGCTCACACTAAACCTACAAGCACCTAAAGCTATCAGAGATCTATAATTATAAGTCCAAAAGTCTGGGCATCTGGGCTCTTATACATGTGTAGGAGGGCACCAGCTGCTGTCTTCTGCCTTATTTTCTCCTTTCCAGTTTGCCTTGTGAAGTAAGGTTTCCAAAGGCAGCTGATAACATAATTAGGCTCATATCAGGATGAATTTTACCACCTAACTCAGAACGGAGGCTCCCAAACAAATATAGAGGTGTGCCAAGCACTGTAAAATGTGCCAAGCACTGTAAAAGTTAGGATTCCTTTTCTAACCCTCCTGACCACCTTGTCAGACAGGAAGAGGACAAGAACAAGGGAAGAGCATGACAGAAGACAGGAGGGAGATGTCTAGATTACTGTTATGGCTTTGGAGAATGCTTAAAGAGGGAGAGGACTGCAGTTAAAGGGAACTGAGATAGCCAAGCATAGTGCGGTCAGGGCTAAGAAGCTGGAGAAGATAATGATGGATGCTGAGGGGAATCAGGAAGAGCAAGTAGAAGGCAGAGTACTTAGTGGACATACTACATTTGGAAATAGCCTCATCTGGATACTGTGTGTTTGATAAAAGCTAAGGAAAGGGGCAAGGAGCAAGTAAAACAATATTATGAGTCCTGCATTTATCGTCATATGCTCCACTTTGGCCTCAGGTTGCTGCATTGACCCACGACTGTCTCAGTGTTTGGAATAAATGCTTATTTTATTACCATTTCCTTCAAATATTTCAAATAATACTTTTCAGTTGTTGATTTTGTTTTTGTTTTTCCTTGGGAAGGAACTCTCTATTTCAATATTAACTAACTAGCAGTGCAGAGCAAGAGTATGTTAAATCCACATAGCACCACAATAGATCAACGTGTATCTATCATGACCCCAAGTGCACTGAGAGGCACTGCAACCTGTTCCCCCTGCGCCCAAGGGGTTTGGCTGCTTGTATTCAAGGTCAGGACTGAAGCAGTGTGGCTGCGATGCCCTGCGTCAGACTGCTGCAGACGGAGCTGTGTGAAAAGGAGCCGTGAGGAACCTCCCCTGGTGCCTCCCCTTTGGCTGGAGAGCTGCATCTGAGCTCACCTCTCACCCTGGGTCCTTCCTGAGCTGCTCGCAGGGTGCCTCTGCCTGACCCCCCACCTTGGTGGCCGGCTTCCTGCCTTGACCTCAGACTTGCATCGCAGGTGCAGATTTTTCTTGGGATCCCTGGGCTCCTGGTTACCACCACCAGACCTGCTCTGCTCTGCTTGTTTGAGTACGGGGGTACTCTGCCCTGTCAGCAGTAACCCTACCCTGATGGCCTTGCTATCACCTTTGGCTTGCAGGTCTCCTTCTTCTGCAGAGCAGCCCACTCTTGATGCTCCCTAATGGTATCAGCCAGCCCAGTAAAAGCAAGGAAATGAGCCACTCAGGTACAAGAAGAGAAAGAAAGAGTAGAAGAAAACGTATGAGTGGAAGGAAAGTCAACAACAGCCAGGCTGCACTGATGCAGGGATACAGATGCATCAGTATTGTATATGGATTTAAATTTTTTTGGATAACACATGCTGGTTGGTTCTGGTATAGTGGAGTCACACTTTAACTGCAACTTTAAACACAATATAAACATATGTGTAGAATATTCAGGGCATGTATGATATAGGAATATAAGTTCTAGATACCATGCTACAGTACAGCATAGTTTCAGGACATATAATGGCTTTCATTAAGTTAAGTATCTCATTACATAATAATAACAATAGCAGTAATAATAATAAACATAATAGTAACCACAGTATAACAACAGTGATGGTTCTGCTAGTGCTTAATATTTATACAGCACGCTGCGGAGAAGCCCCTGGGTACTATTTTGCTCAGCATTATACAAACACTGGAAATGATGGGGCATGCCATAAAGAGTTTGTGGTATAAAACACTGGACAAACATGTGGGTCACGTAAGGTGGCAGTGAAGATGTGGCAATATGTCGTGAAGCTTGTGTAAGAGGCTTATTAGCAAGTTGGAGCTGGTAATGAAACTAAAATGGTAGGTGATAAAACTTGGCAGTCATATCTGTACCTTTAAAAATCCCTCTGCAATATCTGCCAAATTAAGCTCCAAGCCCCTTGGTGAAGAAGGTGTTACTTCCACAGTTTAAAAAGGAAGTGAAGCAAAACACTCAGAGGAGCAGCTCAGTAAAAGGCTTACAGAGATAAGTCAGAGTCTGAAATTAACTTTAGGCTTTGTCCTTCTAGGACCTAAGTAAATTTTGCAGCTATTTGTTTGTTTGTTGTGTGTTTATCACAGGGTGTTTCTGCTGGCTAGGTAAGAGCCACCTTAACAGCGATGAAATCAGAGGAATAGGTTTAAATATTTGTGTCTATGTGCCACTGGCGTAGTATGCCCTTTCTCCAAGACAGGACATAATGAGAATGACCTTCCCACAGAAGGCTGCAGAGCTCACTGTTCAGGGAAAAAACAAGTATGAAGGGGAAAGTTTTGTGCTGTGCTCTCAGTGTCAATGAACCTGGATCTCTGTTGGACTGAGCTGAGGACAGTAACACTCTAGACAGTAATGACTACCTGACCACCAGGAGCATATTTCATGGCGAAATTCACACTCCTTCCAGATGGTCCTCGCTGCTAGCCTGAAGCAGGCCCGAAGCATAAAAGGCTTTACAAAGTAGAGTGGATTCCTCAGACTTCATTTGGAAGTGAACTGGAAGCCATTTGAAAGAAATTGGAAACCAGAACAAGTGGATTCATTCTCATCACATCATGAATATTAGCTATTTCCTCGATCCAAATTGTATTCTTGGGTGAGTAACTGGAAAAATTCATAGCACTGCAATATGCAGTTAAGGTACTGTATGGGGAACACTGGCACACAATACTCTTCAGTGTTGACAGCAAGCACAAATAAATACATTTCTATCTTTCGTCACATAAATATGCACGTGTTTGTTCTATTACCTTCTCATATTTCTCCATCACTCCTACTCTTTCTTATCATTCCATTTCAGTAGGCATACAATCCTATTTTGGTCATAGTTTTCTCTTTGAGGCCTGTTATTTTGTTTGGGGTAGCCTGTCAGGTAAATCTTTGCTGTCCACATGCTTCTACAAGACCTACATCTGGTAGGCCATGTAGGGGAACAGTTTGTGTAAAGGATAAATGTGTAAACATCTTCATTTATTTGTCTGCCACGTTTGAAAAATAAACCATTAATCTGTCCACCACAACCTACCCTGCTCTTAGTTGAATAGCCATGTAAACAAATTTTTACAATCACTGTCCATTCTCCCACATCTTCCTCCTTCTTTTATAACCCATTCATTACTCCTCATCAGTTTGTAAGCACTTTCAAGAGATAATCATAATTTTTCCTTGATTTGCTCTCAGAAACTCAAACACACATAGGAATGACTTAAACTTTGAATCAAAATCAAACAATTGGTAGGCCACAGTAACTTGGCACAACAGGAAATGATAAATAACATATGCAATTGAAATTTAACACAAAAATGTAAGCAGGCAGAATGTAATTATTTAGGCAAATTGGAAAGTGTCCAGGACACTAGAGCCAACAGGCAAACTTCTGGAAACCTTGCACAAAGGATAAGCATATGAGTAATTGTGCTCAGTGCTCCTATCTTATTTCCGCCTCCAGAATACAAAGTAAATGAATTAATTTTTAATACTTTCCCCCAACGGTTTAATGCATTGATTTAATAACTGATCACTTCCCAGAAGCTCTTTGTGCCCCAGTCACTTCCCTCAAAAACTCATTACAGTTTGAAGCAAGGGGAGGAATATATTTACCTAAACCTTATAAAATTTTACTTAAATTTTGCTAGAAAATGGAATTCTGTTCTTCGAGTATCCTGAAATAATCTGTGTTAGAATGAAAAATAGATATCTCAAATTCTCAGGCAATCTTTTCAAAAAGTTTATTTCAAAATTATAATAATATTCTTTTCAGAACTAAAATTCCGGCTAGGAGCCCAAGTTCAAAAGTTCCTAGTCCAGTCTTTTTTCTCAGGATTCCTGAAAATGAGGAATGGACAAATTCTGGTAGTCATAGCTGAGACCAAATTCCAGGTGACAAAAATACATCGCTAATACTGTTGATAACTCTGCTGAAACTCAACTCTGAGCCAGCTGGTCCTGACAAACAGGTAGTGCTTGGGCACAAGTGACCCTCTCCCCCTTCCTTTATGTCCAGATTTCCCTATTGGAAGCTCCAGTTGGCTTGCTCTAGATTCAAAAGCCACATCATGAGTCAGCAATCAGGGACAAAGGGATACACTAGGATACACTTAGAGACCAAGCTCAAATGCAAGTATAAAATGGTCAGAGATCCAGGAGTCTGGAGATTGCCAGGTCCATGCTGAGACACTTAGAAAGGTGTCTTTCCAGGCCCAGTCCTGGGCCAAGAGACCTGTGAATCTATTGGGCAACTCAAGAGCTAGGAGTCCTGGATGCCCCTGAGCCCTGTCTTGGGGTTTTCTGTCCCCAGCAGAAAAGCTGGACTGCACATGCAGAAATCTTTATTTTTGGGAGAGTAAGCCACTCAGAAAAATTCTGACCAGTTCTAGTTTTACCTGAAATTCTTTCAGTGCCATCGATGCTTAACTCACAATATCATAAAAGTGGCGTCTTCATGAGATGCCTCATTTTAAGAGCTCTTGGCTAACTTCTGCAGTAGAAGCTGTTTAAGGAGTTTGTAAAGTGTATTATGCTTGTATGCATCTTTTTTAGCTGTACAAATTGATCTCTAGAGTTTACCATGACATGCTCAAATGCAAAGGACTAGAAATATGAAAGAGCGTTCGGAGAATAAGTAATATGCTTCGTTAGTAATCACTGCGATCCCCTTCAGTGTCCTGAAATAGTGAAGGAATAAATAGTTTGCATTAGTTAGTTAATATTTATACAGTTCTTTGAATATAAAACATGATGGAACATAAGGATTACATTATTACTAGTAGTCTGTTGAATTCTCTCTGCGTTGTACTGCTCCTGCCTGTTGGGTACTGTGAAAATGAATGCATGCCTGAGAGGATGAACACTAGATCGATTAAGACTATATGTTAACGAGCCATTGCTGAATCTGTTTTGCACCTTGTGGACCTGCTGCTGAGATACTCATTGAAATTATTCCTTCCTATTTCAGATTTTTTTTTCTTTTTCTTTAGTATGAATGGATCAGGACAGAGCTCATTAGTTTTGTATATATACTGATACCATGCTACTATGTTGATGATATTATTATCTATTTGCACCCATTTTTGCATTCTTTACCAACTACTACTTATTATTTCAAGTGCTGATTTTGTTGGCATGATATGGCCTTCATTCTAGCAGCAATTAGATGAGTATTAAAAACTAATAGATGCTTAAAATTTGTGCTGATGTCCTGATTATGGTTGACCTTCTTCATACCAGGAACATACGAAAATAACATGAATTTGCCTTTTTATGGCAACTCTAAGGATTTACCGATTCTGACTATAGGATTATGGGATTAAATTTTATATAGTATAAAAAGTGCATATCGATAGATGTAGTATACCTATCAGTATAATGCTGATAAAACAGCGTAATTACCTTTTCAAAGTGATGTGACTACAGCCTTGCAGAATCAAATGAGGCTCCTGTGGTAAAGCACTTAGTTAAAACAGTGTGAGACCCTATACAAATCAAAGAGGCACGAGCAAAGCCCTTTTCAGGAAGGCTATTATTTCAGTATAGGTAAGTATATGAAAGAGAAAAGGAGTAAGACAAATCACAGCAACAGATACGTAGAAGGAGAAAGCCAGAAAAAAGAGCTAAAAAAAGAAAGGCTCTTTTGAAAGAGTTGGAAAAGAGAGAATTTGAGTGAGAGCATTTTGAGCTTAGTGTTGACTGAAAAGACTCAAATGCTAGCAGTGAAACCATATTCTGCTGTTTGATTTCTTCTAGTATAGTGGGAAATGTTTCCCATGCCTCATGTAAAATAATAGGATTGAATCAAAGTAAGCGGGCTTCATCATTATTTTTTCCTCCTAACTTAAAAAACTCACATGGTCACAATTTTTTACTGTCCGGCCAGGATGAAAGACATAACTGTGAATTTTGGCTCCTTTAAGTTCTTATTTTTTTCTTGTAGAGTTCATACTGCTACAGTCGTTTTTCCTCCATGTGGTCTCATTGAAGATTACCAGAGCAAAAGGTGATTTTTAGATGGATGAGCTATTGGAAAAAGTCAGTTTTGCTTTGCTCCCAGTAAAGAAACGTCTAGTAATTCAGAAAGCAGTTGAGCTTCCTGGTTATTGTTAAGCAATAATATTTAACAATAATATTCAGGGTTACAGTGCAACAGGAAAGCTGAAAGAAATCCAGTTGCTAAGGAAAAGCCCAAACTTATCTCTACTGATTTCCTACCGGTGACAGACGAGGTTGACACATTTACTCTTCATGACTGAATGAAATAATTCAGGCTCCCCAGCAGCTAATGCCTTGGAAATGGATTCGCATGCCCTGTGAGTATTAATCTGCAGGATTAATTGTGTTACTTCTTCAAAGCATAGACTTTTGTAAATATCCCTAATTCTTAGGGTTTATTTGTTCCCTAAATTTGGCATTTCTGAGAAGTATCAGACCAACAGACTAGTGTCATGGAAGATTTTCTGATTTCCCGTTTTTTTTCTCCCTCTTCTCTGTTTACTGTCATCAAAGGCAGGTGCTCCTGCTAGTGTTGCTTGGGTAAGACGTGCACCCAGGAGCAAGTATTTGTTGTTCCTGGCACTGAAGTGTGCGGCCTGTCTGCTAGCCTCACGAGAGCTGGTGGGAAGCAGTGCTGGGTGTAATGATGGTTGCTGTTATGCAGATGCCTTTGTCTGATACAGTTTGATACAGACTGGACTTGGAACAACTATCGTGTAATTAATCTAAGGACGATTTTTTTATTGAGACCAGAGTATTCGGAGGAACATACACTCTATTCTTATCACTCATAAACTAATTCCTATGGATCATATGCATCATAACATTATTTGATATAGATATATTAAATTCTTTTTTGGCCTGATGATTATGAAATTCTCTGTTGGTTTTCTGAGGATATTTTATAGCAGCAGATCCCAAATTCCTGGCATTCATTTGCAGGTGTCTGCAAACTATGTGAATCCATATCTGTATTTTGTGTACAGTGAAGTATCGTTGAAACTTAAAAATTAAAAAAAAGACTTCTTTTGCAGCTGGACCTATATATTAGTTTTCTATTCACCTTTAAAATAAGCAGTATTCATGTTAAAATTAATTTCATGGTGAAACCAGACTAAAATTCCCAAACGTCCATTTCCAATGGTTAGAAGAAACCAAGGAAACTAACTTGCTCAGGCTCAGAACATTATTTTTACATAGGTAAAAATCTATTTTTACATAGATAGTTACATTTGGGAGAGGTTAATCTCTCCTTCAGTCCATATTTGAATATCTGATGAAAGACAAAAGCTCCATAGCGTATTATAAACTCAATCATACTCCTGTCTACCAGCATCTAAGAATCCTTCCTGTAGTGAAACTTATCTCCTCTGGGCTCAAAGAGATTAAGAGCTGGCCTCATGTAACCTCTCAATAGCTAGAAAAATTGCAGTAATGCTGCATATACGTTTTCCTTATTGAAAGGAAAGAATATTAGCACTTGATAGCAATACTCTATTTAGGACTGCAGCTGAGAGAATGCTGTAATGAGATTGGCGTTTTACATGAGAAATTGGTACTACTTTCCTAAAATGCACCAGTGGTCTTCAAGTTATATTTGTCTTGAAAGATAAGCCAAATGCCATTACTCTGTCCTGCAGTAGTCTGTATTTTTAGAATAGATGAAATAACCAACACTTGCATTTTTTACATCTGTGATATGAACCAATAACCCCATGAAATTGGATGAGCACTAACCTTCTGTGAAAAATGATTAGCTCTATGTTCTAAGATAAAAATAATAAAATATGAAAAATTTTTGAAGGACAAGAATTGCTCCTCCTGAGCTCAGAATTAGATTTCTTTGTGCAATTGTTTACATTGTTACATTTTTTCCAGAAATGTACAGAGAAGCAAGTAACATTATTTATTAAGATTTAATGAAATACATTGAGAAGCTTGAGCACAGGACCTATTTCTCCAAAACAGTGTGCTAGTGAGATTTCTATTCATGCCTTTCATCTTGATATGCAAAAAATACTTTGAATGCGTACAAGGCGGAATTTGCCAGTGGTGCTATCGCAGAGACATTAAGCTTGAAAGTACCTGTATTGAGCTGGATGCTTTACCAGTTGTATGAGTCAGTTCATTTCAAGTCTTGCTGAACCCCAAATTAAAAGCTTGTTTTTAATACGTTTTCAATTATTTTGATACATTTTCAATTGTTTTCCGTTATTCATAACAGAAAATCTTTTTTTTCCTCAAAGAACAATAATTCATACAGAATGCATTTACATTTGCTAAGCAGAAGCTTGAAACATTTTATCAAATTCACTTTTATGCTTCTATTTTTCAATTCTTTTTGAATCTTTATGGCATAAGTTCCTTGTTTTGCCATGTGTAATTCTAAAAATTAAAGAGAGAAACATTGATGCCTTGATTCTATTAATTTAGTTGGACTTAAATATGCCCCTTTAAAGAAACTAAGGAACACACTTACAAGGGAAGTGGTTAGAAAGATACAGGGGAACATTTCCCAAAATAGCTACATGGCTTTGACAGTGAAGAACCTTTTTAAAAATACTATAGGAATTTGGGTATTTACATCTTACTGGAAGTCAATATAATTTAGCCAATTAAGTTCTTATACAACTTTTGACAATTTCACATATGCTTTAAAAGAAGGAATAAATTACAGGAGAAGAAAGATTCATTGATGCAGTTTCATCAAATATTTGTTAGACGGACTGTTTGACTATTTGCAGGCAGAAGGCTGCTGAATAACTTACAGGTTATTAATGTTTTGGAATATACGTATAGAGGATGAGGCAAGAAGTTGACAGTAGTCAACTATCATATGAAGTACAGAAAATTTAAGCCTTGGAAGTAGAAATGGTGTAAGGGGGAAAGGCAAGACTGGAAGCCCTTCTTGGATCTTGCTAGCATCATAAATCCAGAGAACAACCCTGCAGCCCTTTGGGGCAGGGCCCGACTTCCCTAGGGGTTCTCCCAGTGGACCACTCCCTCCCCTACAGGGACCAGGTTAGACTGACCCTGCATGGTCCCCCAAGCTTTTCCCAGTCTCACCCTTGTGAGGGAAAACTTTCCTACATGCCTCTTGTTTTGAGTCAAAGGGAAAAAAACTGACAGTATTCATCCCACCAGGATCTTTACAGAAGCGTGTCTCTGCATCTGGTCTCAAATGTAAGATACTCTAGCATTCAACTATCTCACCCTTTCCTTCAGCTGCACAGAATTCTTATCTCTATCTAAATACTTTTATGATAAGTAAATTTATTTTTCAGTATAGCCAATATTACCAGTACCATGACCCTAGAGAGAGTACTTGGAAACACCAATAAGATTAAATGCTAATTATAGATGCTGGGAAATGAAAGAAAAAGGCTGCCATCCATCTACAAAACATAAAATTGTCTGAGGTTGGCAAAATGGGAGTGCTTCGAAAACAACCATCCATTAGGAACTTATTCAGATGTTTCCAACAGGGCTCTGTTTTGCCCTTGAGTTTCAATTCTCTCCGGCTAGAAATAGGACGGTGAATGGGCTGCAGCACTCCAAACTGAAGAAGATAATTGATATTTTCATTCACATGGAGGATACAGATATAGGGAATGGTAGAAAGTTCTTACACAGCTCCACAGAGTTCACCTTCAGACTGAGTCCAACAACTTTGTTTAATGATTAGTGCCTCTCTATTCTCAAATGAAGTCAGGGATTTAACCCCCCACGGGTCCAGATGGGAAACCTCTAAATAACGTTAAGGTAGTAAGGGGAACCCACTTATACATGTTTTACTTACTACCAGTAAAGAGCTAATTTTCTCATGATGTATTTCACAGTTTGCTTTGATTTGCTGCATGGCTTTTCTAAGTGCATACCCTGTACAGTTTATCTATCTGGTGAACCTATGACTGTATGGAATAGCGAAGAACCTATGGAGGCATCCAAGCCAACTGCCTCTGAGTCAGCTTGGATTCCAGAGGAGGATAGTTTCGTTATTGCTGAACTCTGTCCATGGCAGTATACTCTGTTCCTCTCATTAACTTCAGTGGTGTAGAACCCTAATGAAGCTGGCTGGACAGATTCTGGTATCTAAGTAAGTACGCACATTCAGAGCTAGTTGGGTGCGATGAGATGTTGACTTGGCCAAAGCTGTGAGATGTGCCTGGAACTCACCCATTTAGTAGCTCCTCTAGAAGAGCTGTAATGCTGGCTTTTAAACTGGAAATGTCAGTCTGTATGGGAACATAAAATTTAAAAGAGAAATTTTGAAATGACTATGACCGCATAGCAATAAAAAGTTTATAAACAATTTTTTCTTGAATGAATCTCCTTGCTTACTGTCTTGGTTTGAACCAGCCCAGAGACTTTTTGGGCTGCAGCAAATTTTGCTTAGCTTTCTGTGGTCTTCCTGTCACCTTTGTGAAGGTGTGGTCACCTTCATTCCTTTCTGCCATCCCTTTCTCTCTCTACTTGCTGAGGGCTCTCAGGCCCTTGCTGTGATCCCCTTCTTGTTTTCTTCTCACTTGTATACCCTACAGCCTGGAAAACTCTTCCTCAAACATGCATGAGATAGTCTCCTCCTCTTCTTCATCTGTACAGACAGTTCAACATTGGGGACATGAAATACAATCATCCATTGCACTGGTTTATACAAAAACTACGGGGCACCCTCTGCAAGCACAGCCTCTAACCTAACCTTGGCCCCTACACACTCTCCACTGGTTTCATGGACTTGTTAAACGTGCTCTGCTCCATTAATGGATGAAGCCCTCTTCAGGCTGCACTGCTGGCAGAGGAGAAAAACTGGAGATCACTCTCCTAAATCCTCTGCCTCCCCAGTGCTGAAGTACATGGGGCCAGATGGGACACAACAATCCATTTGGGCGGGGAAGTGCAGAGCAAAGCACAAGTCTAATGTCATGAAAATCTTGTCTTTGTCTTATTTTTCTCATCTTCTAATTGAAAAACTGTTAGATTGTGCCATTTTCAGACTCAGAAGATCCTACTTACAGCACTATTCTGGGTATCCTGGCACTTAACAAAGAGTATGCTAAAGCCTATGGTGTCAGAAATAGTCCAAATTTATTCAAAATTTTATTTTAGCCGGCCTGTTGCTCCCAGCATGTCCCAACATTTGAGACTGTTCTTCCATAAGGGTTGCTGCCCATGAAGGGCTTGGAGAGTGAAATGGTAGCTGCATTTTTTAATGATCAGGGAGTGGGAAAAATGGGACAGGGGTATAAAACAATAAAGAAACAGTCAGCCATGTATTAACTCTGTTGTCAAAAGACTGGCAGATCTAGGTATTTTCCTAATCCCCGAACAAGCTAAAAGTGCCTTTTGTAGCAGAACTGCATACCTTAACCAAGAGGAGAACAAATGTGCCTGCAGTAACTAATGATGAGAAAATTTTACTTGTTTACATATTGGCATTTTTAGTGTGATACAGAATGATTGAAATGACCCTACCCTCTATATCATAACGACAGAAGAATATTAGAAAAACAAACATATAAGCACGTCTGACTATCTTAGCTTAAGATAAACCTTACTGAAATACTCTATTTCATTCATCAGGCCTTAAAGTATATAGCATATAGTATTATTTTGGAAGTGAAGTCAGATCTTGTTTGTTTACGCTAATAGCTTGAATACAGTTTTGAAAGCACCTGTTTAACCAAAAATACTTATGTTTTTAGCGTTCTGTTTGACGTAACGGTTATGAGAAGAAAACAGATTTCAGTTGATGTGGATGAATCAGGAGAGAACAGGAGTAGTATAGTTACACAGTTTAACTGTGAGTAAGAATAAAATAAAACAGGTAACATAGTAGTCATTAATCAGAATCAAGTCCTTGCTGTGCAGGGTACATTCCAAGTTGACATAGGAAGTGCTATTACTTTACCATAGAGTGAAAATCACTTCCGCCTAGAAAGTTTCCAATCCTATATCATCTAAAGCCCACATAAATCTGCAGTTTTTATGTGGGCTTTCTAAATATGGTAACATCTTTTTTCATAAAGAAAACAAGTTTACTCAGGGAAAAATTTACTTCTGCCTTCAAGCTGAATTTCACTTTTATTACCTACAAGACTTAGAACAAGTTTAAGAACTTAAGTGCCATTTATGAAGTTCAATGTAGCAATAATAACTGAAATTTTATCACCTTATCTATACTAAAGGTGCTCAAGACGAACCCAGGTCGTTTTTCTGAAAACCTGACAGCTTGCTCTGAAATAACTGTGGGGAACATTTATGAGCTGGGATATATCTAAATTCTGACATTTGAATGGGTATACTATGCTAGTCAAAAAGCAAAATAGTATGAATGGGTAGCAAACATTTCAGGTTCCAACACAAATAGAACAAGAGGTTTGTAAAACATCTCATTTTAGATGTGTTCCTGTCATAAAAAGAGTTTGATCTTCCACCTTTAGGCTGTAAAAGTAGTCATTCTGGATCCAGTGCCATCATAAAATTCATGACTTGAAAAATGGAAGACAGAATTAGCAGTTGGAGGATTTCTTGCAATATAACATCATTATATAACTCTTACGCATGAACTGAGTCTAACAGCTGTGCCACAAAGCAAAGTAAAATATATAGATGTGACTGACAACCACAGTTAATGTTACTATTCCCATGCATATTTATATAGATACTAACATGAAAAAATCAAAATAGAAAATGGGTAACTTTTGAATCTAATCCTTGGCAAAGCTGAGGATGTATAACTATCCTCAGTTAAACTGCTTTTAGGCTACTGGCAAAAAGGAAATGTTCTTGAAGCAAGTGCTGTGTGTCTTGGACTTTGGGAAAGCTTAATTTTGGGGCTAAGTTTAGGCACAGAAATTCCACTTTAAAAGACAAAAACGGTAGCTGATTGAAGCTTTTCAGAGCTGTGAAGTATTCAAAGTTTAACCTGAGAGGGACGAACTAGCAGAATGAGAAACAGGTGAGCAAAGAGAAATGAGGAAGATATGTTCCATGTGACTTAGCAATTTGTCACCTCTCTCTCACTGCCTTTTACCATTCATAGCTAGAGAATAGAAGATACAACTGTATATTGTAAAAATCTTACAAATAGGAGTTTTGGGATAGCAAGGCTACAAGCTGAGCCTTCCAAAAAAAAAAAAAGTCTTGATAAAAGCTTCACAACTCGGCACTTGTTTTCTGGCCATGCAGAACATATACCTTTCCAATGGTTTGTACGTAGATGCTTTTTGTTGGAACTCTCTTTTTTTGTATTCTTTCATCTTTGTAATATGTTTTATTTACCATAACCCTAACTTTTCATAGCTTCAAGGGGTCCCTAAACCTCTAAAATGACTTAAAATGGTTTCATGGTGAACAACAACAGCAACTCATGACTTTAAATTTCTTAAATCTTGATCCCTTCAAAAAGCAGGGTGTTCTAAGTCTCCGTCGGAAGATGAGAGTGCAGATTCTGATGATACAAACGTCCCGACTTTTTCCCTGCAGCTCTGTAAGAGATAAGATTTTAAAGCTAGCACAGATATATTTGTATAGAAATATACAAATTTCCTGCTTAGAAGGAAATTGCTACCCCTTTTAAAAGACATTATGCTGCAGAGTAGATTAGTGAATATTGATTGCCATAAAATATTTTAATCATGATATGTTTTCTGAAGAGTTAGCAAATAATATTACGGAATTCACAAATAACTTATTTTGGAGAAATCTCTCTGATCTGCTAGGCCAGGTACATTGTATCTGCTCTCTTGTGATATTCAATCAGACAGATAAACCCAGGAGTCATCTGTGATGATAAAGCATCTCTCATAACATCCTCTGCAAGATGAGCATGGAGTACTGTTAATCACATATCCAGAAGTCTTAGATTAAGGAACATAAATATCACATTTTAAAATTTAAGAGAAAATTTATGTTTTCTTTAAAAAGAGAGGACATCGGTGTTGCCTTTATTTGTATTCCAGGTTGTTAAATCTTATGTTTTCAAGCTTTTCTCTGAAACTTTGATGACTAATAAGTTTTTAGAACATCTGTATCACGGCCTGGTAGGACTTGTATCAAGGAATAAAAGTTGTGAAGAGAGCTGAGGTTCTCTTGCAGAATATTGATTTATGCAGGTGAGATTTTAGAAGAGCAGGAAATATGACAACATAAAATAATGAATTCTCAAAGCTTTAGAAGTTGCACATTTTCAGAATGCGATATGCAGTGCTTTCCAAAGCACTAAATAAGTTACTGGATGTTACAGACAGAAGTTTAAAAGATATTAGTAACAATGCCTAAATATTTTTAAAAAAAAAACAAATATAGTTTGTTTTGAAATGGTCATAAGAAAATTGGAACATAAGAAGTGGTAAGACAAGACTAGTTTGATGGAGCAAATGGAGAGATGTAGCTGGCAACCGATCATAATTGAATATTGGCCATTGGTATCAATATTGTATGTCATAACCAGCCATTGTAAAAGGGAAGACAAAAAGGGGAAACTTTTTGAGATATGCTTTAAAAGAAAGAGTACATGGCAATCAGTTATCACCAAGCTGATGTGATTCCTGGTAGACAGATCTACAGCAGTGGACAAACAAGCCATAAAAAGGGATACTGGATTAGAGAACGACTGGTGTTTAGGGTTTCAAGCGGTCAGTAAGCATCAGAACTAATCTTTTGTTTATCAGTTTCAGACTGCTTTCTTATACCCTTGCCATGTATCTAAAACAAGGAACCAACTAGTACTCTATTCTCAGGATTAGCCCATACTACATATTTACTGTTGACACAGCTTATCTACATCTTAGTACATCTAAGCACTCTGCATGGTATGTGTGTTTATACAGCAGTATACATCAGTACTGTCACACATAATAAAATACAGATTGATGAGATTTGAAGTGAGATGGTAGATTAATACTTTTTTTTCAACTTTAGGAGTATTACTATTTTCTTCCAAATTCATGACTTCTGGACTTGCAAAAGTTCTGCAGTATTACTTTGTTAATGCAGTTTGAAGGATGCTTGATGCATTTAGTGGCAGATCTTTAGATGGAGCTACGAGCAAGTGAACTTTATTCACCTAAATAATCTGCCCTTCCCTTCACCCTCACAGAATTTCTAGAGATAAAGCAGTATCCAGGACATTCTTGGGTTCCACTTTTACTATCTCGTTAATTGTGAGTTTAACAGTGCAGGGAAGTTTCTGCCCTGGAAGGTAAGGTGTGAAGGTGCTCCTGACATGCAATGAGGCTGTGGCTACAGAGGCAGGGGTAGAGAGTCATAAAATCGAACTGCCCTCCATCATCCCCAGCAAGATACAAACCAATGCTGGCTCCCAAGCTGGTCAGTGTTTGCTGTAGGGTTGTTTTTTGACTGTGCATCTGGGAGTCTCAACTTACACTTGTGCTAACTCAGCTCCTCACCTTCAGTACAGGGCAAACCCCTTGCTTCAGCAGGGCTGATGTTAGGTCAAGCCCTTCAGGTACTCACAGATGGAGCTAGAGGATTATTTATAAAAACGTAATTCAGGTGTCCCATTATAGCCTCCTTAGGACTTTGCTATAGTTGGTAGACACTGCCAGGCTTCTCTGGAGAATTATGCAAAGTAGGAACCTAATTATGATTTTCTAAATTACCTCCTGGACACTTCCCTGTTATAAAGCAACTTGCTTCCTGTGCAGTCATTTTTCAGGAAGGTAAGCCACTGTTAGAGCCACAATTAGTTCAAAATATGCTCTCAATTCTGATCTAACTGTGCAGTCTTGTTTCGAACAAGCTTAAAGATACTGTGAAAGCCCTTTCACATTATACACAGCACTTGTCAGCCTATAAATATCTGAGAAATCAACTTGCAGCAGGCACTAGGACTGGCAGAGGAAATCATCAAGTTCTCTTACCAAGCGAAGGGTCAGCAAAGCTCCTTCTCTGTCAGTGAGGTTCAAGGCCAGTGCTTCCACGTTTCAGCTCTGTCTCTCCTTAAAAGAAGCTATTTTGTTTTTGATAACTTAAATCACTGATTACCAAAGACTTTTTACCCCTGTGAAGATACTACAGTGGTATAATATAGTATGTAATAGTCTACAGGCAGACACATGCTTGCTCTGAGTTGATCAGGAATTCTGTGACCAAAATTAGCACAAACACGAACTTGAGTTGGTGGGAGTGAACCTCACTGTTTTTATTCTGCATCAATGGCACAACTAATTCACAACTCAGATGAACTTCCTAGAGGTAACTGAGGGCTGCCGTTATTAGCTCTCTCTTAGGCAGGAATGATTTACAGCTATAGAAGTTAAAATCAACGTCTTCAGTTGCACCCAGCAACCAACCTGCTGATAGTCAGTGTAAATTACAGGGCACAGGTGCACATGAGCGCTGTGTGACATGCCACTTAATACGTAAAGAGTCACGTTCTCCATTACCTTTGTGATTAATCTTCCCAAATCTCCAGAAAGAATTCCAACATGCATCATCTGGCACTTTGGGCTCTTTAACGCAAAGAGATATCTTGAAGGTAGGCTGTAAAAGTGATAATTTATTGAAATGAGGCAGAAAGCCAAAGAATTACAGATAAAATATGATAACAGTACTATGAGCTTGAATTTTAGTGACTTACAAATTTTAACTGTTGAATTTTGGACCATTTGCACTGGATATTATTTAGTAAAAATATGAGTCAGGCTGTTATAGGGACACAAAGAGTTACTATATGCATTAGCCAGAATCTGCATTGGAATAATCTTGCAGACAAATGTAAGGCCAAATTAATTCTCCTTGCTACATCCAAGGGAATTTTGTGATGCCTATTTCTCATTCACACTGACATTAAGATAGATGTAGTCATCACTAAGTCCATCGACATATCTATGCAGAAGATAAAATAAAAACTTTATTTGTAAAATTTTGTGCGTGAAAAAATTAAATTTACATCAAAGAAAAGCAGCTGTATAAGTGCTTGCTCATCCCTTCATCTGCTCTTTTGAGGGTTTATGAGAGCGTTATGTCACTCATCGATTTCTTTGGAGATGCTCAACCCTGTCATGAATTTCATTCATAGTAAAGAAATGTTCAGTTTAGTGTTATAAAAACTTGGTACACTGTTACACAAAAGGCTAACTGCCAAAATCCTTCCACAGCAGCAGTCTGGAGGTAAGTATGATACATTTCAAAAAGGATTTAATAGAATTTGTACACTGAGAAATTTGCCATCTATTCAGGACTGTTAGAGAAACTTTTAAAGAAAGAAGCACAAAAAATGGCATGGAGATAGGTAGGAGACCCGAAACCGAAGACTAAATAAAACAAATGCATTTAGACAACTTGACTGGAACTCAAAAAATAGTCCAGTTCAATAGTCCAGCTCAAAGCTACTTCAGACTTTTAATGTGAGCAAAGCTATGTATTCAAAATGTGAAAGAGAAATTCAAAGACGGATAAGAAAAGAAGAATGTGGGCAGAAAGATTTAATGTTGGAAAGTTAAATATTAAAGGTAAGCAGTCTGCATGGACCAACACTTCAAAAGGCGAAACTGAAAGCAAAATGAACATTTTAAAGATTATATCAACTGACAAGGCCTCAAGATCTCCCTCAGAAAACTGAGGTCTTTCTACTCATTTCAGTGGACTGGAGCTAAAGAAAAACATGAGAGAAGTAGACAAATCTCTGTTATAGGAATAGCACCACTTTGCTTTAATTAGCTATAAGCACTTTTGGTACAATTTGGTCTTATCACATCCAAAGGACAAACCACTTTGGACCTTTGACCCGCTAAGTAATGTCTCCCGTCGTAAAGTGTCAATTAACAACTCACTTGTGAAAATCCATTCATCTGTTTAGGAGGATTTTGCCAAAAGCACACATGGACAGATTATCTTTTTATAGATATGCAAATAGATGTTACAGACTGAAAAGTCATAGGACTAGAATAATAAAGATAGATGCCAAGTTATATATGTCAGATATGAAGCGTAGTGGGAAATAAGAAGCAATGATTTGTCCTAGACTGAGGATATCAGATATACTGTAACTTCTGCGATTGCATTTCATTTTTCCTGCTGAGACTCAGGGATAAGTGAGTAAGTACACTGATTAACTTACTGAATGTTTCATTTTCTGGGTAGGCTTTCAGAGACAAAATAAAACATGCCTGACATCTAACAAATGCCGTGTAGGGTGATAATTTCTGACTTTAATACATCAAAGTACATTCTCCTTTTTTAAAAAGCTTAGATAATTGCAATGCAGTGGCAAATAGATTAGGTGGCACATTAAAAAAATATTTTGATTTGTTCAAAACAAAAATTGGTTTAATCTCTTGAGACAAAGTAATTAGTGTATTCAGTGTTTATCGCAAGATCACTTGAAAGGGAATATATAGGACTATTACTATTCCAGTAATAATTGCTGTATTAGTGTCCTTCTAAACAATTTGCAACTCATGTAATTACCAGTTCAATATCTGTAACTCTTATACATACATTTTTGTAATTTAATATACTTGTGAATACCTTTAACAGTAATATTATGAACAGAAAGAAGGACAAGAGAGAGTAATACTAAATGAAACCACTAATTTCAACAAATAAGGACAGTCTACCATTCCTGACTGTTTGTGAGCCCTCTAAATAAATATTTAGAGTATTTAGTAAATACTGTTTTCTTTTGTTATCTATATTATTCAGCAGTCAAAAATAGCCTCACATAAAATAGTAAGGGCTATTAGAATTACATTTATTTACTATGTTATTTTGATGAACACTTCCTTGGCATTATACAGAAAAAGAGTATCTTGCAGTTGAAAAAGTGGTTCTGTGTTCAGCAAACCCCCCTTTAACCCTCCTTATTTGGAAATATCTAGTTTTATTTGTATTTTTAGAATGATATCAGATATTGCTGTGAATGTGAAAATACTAGCATGAATAAATGTCTTAATAAGTACATCTCAAAATCTGGCAACAGCAGTTCTGAGGAGTCATAAAAGCTGAGGTTAGTCATATAGCACATTTCACTATCTAAAACCAGGACTGCTTGTAGCTATGCCTTTCCTGACAGATGTTTTTGTACTCTGGTCTTAAACATATCCCAATAATGGGTATTCTACAACCCTCTAGGCCAATTTATTCCAGTATTCAACTGTCTATACCATTAGAGATCATGTCCTGAACTGCAATAAGAAAGATGTAAGTCCCTGACATCATAACCTATCCATCATGGAAAACAGAGAACAGATTATTCTCTTTCTCTTTGCATATCTTGAGAAGATTTCTTGCAAAATTCTTGGCTTTTTTTTTTTTTTTTTTGATTAACTACATACACTGCTTCAATTTCTGGTTTGGGTCATGTTTTCTGCACCCCAGTAATTTTCACTTATTCCTTCTGTTCTTTCTCTATTTGGGCCATATCTTTCTTGAAATGCAGGAGCCCAAAATTGACAGACTTTCCTTAAATTTTGGTTTGCAGAACTGCTGCCTCACTAGGTTTTAACCACATCTATTCTTTCTCCTGCCTACGGTTCTTCAGATGACTGAAACAATGTGGGGAGAGAGGTGGGGGAAACCATTTTGCAGGCTTGATTTTCTCTGAGACCAGCCCTAAACTAACTTATCTTGCAACTCCATAATTTCTACATCTGATAAGAAGGAAGTGGTAGGAGCAGTAGGAACTCTCAGCTGGGAACTGGAGAGGAAAATTGCTCCTTTAGGAGCAGCTTGTCATTAGACCAACCTAGCAGCACTTATATCTGTTCTTCTGCAATTCTAGCTTGACATCTTACTCCTTCCATCTTGTTAGTGATCTTAATTGTCAACCACACAACTTCAGCTGAGTTTTCAGTGAAGGCTGGAGCAGAAATTTGTATTCTGAGAGTTACTTATTGACAGCTTTTCCTTTTTTTTTTTTAATAACTTATCAACCCTTTCCTTAGCCGTCTTGTAACTAACGCTTATTAATAAGATGATTTCTTGCTAATTTTCTAATTACCCCTCTCTTGTTTGGGTCCGCAGTCTGTGACTTCATGCCTAAATCCTCATCTATTATTTTATGCTCTTCTGTAGTAATCTGCCATGGTTTCTACTTTTGGCAGTGTAAAAGATAAAAATACTATTAAAATGAACTGTAGAAAGACAGTCATTTTTTAGTGGGAAGCTGTTACAGAGAGTTACCTAAACTGTAGGCATATATAGCTTCTCAGTCTTTGCAGAGGTGACATAGAGAAGTCATAACTGAAATTACTTTAGAAATGAAAAGGTGGAGTGAAGACCTCAATTAAGTTTGGCCTTAAAGTTTGGAGAAAACAATAAGTTGGAGATTAAAGTTAACTAGAGCCTAACAATTTGTGCTCCAGTCCATGCATGTGCCTATGTGCATCTATGACTTCATGTGTGCAATTATGGCCATGTATCTGGAGGTAACTATGCTAGTAATATGTCATACTTTGTGTTGAGCAGCAATCTAGTTCCTGTTCCAAATTTCTCCCATTTGCCTCATTCCCTTTTGCTCAGAGCCAGTTAGCATGCAACTTCTGCAAGGTCCTGTGTTGCCTAACATGTCCTTTAGTCCTCATTTCATTTCTGCCAATTTTTTGTCCCCTCACCTCCATATTTATGCCTTGCTCTGTACATCATCAGTATCTATTCTCTATATTTATCTTTCTGTTTTGCCTCTCTAATTCACCTCTGCTTCCACTCTTTCCTCATCTGGAACAATTGCAACTTTGCTGGCTTTCTGCAACTGTTATAGGTGACTGCTCTTTCCCAAGTGATGTGCAGGCCAGTGATGAAGCCAATCAGAAAATGGGATTTTCTCTAAACTGGACTGAAATTTTAGAAGAAATAGAGCTACTGGCATCATGTCAACTGGCTCCAGCTCCTCTTGGCATCTGCGGCTCCCGAAAGCCCATGCCACGAGGATTATGCATCCTTCCTCGAACAACCTTCACCCTCACATTTTTCTATTTTCCGAAGAGTCTTATTTCCTCTGGTTCCACATGTTACTCATTCTCTCTTGCTTCCTCCTGAAAGTTTTAAAGCTGAATATCCTCCCCTCTAGTAATATCTCCCTTCTAACAATATTTTGCTTTGGTTTTATTCCCCTATTTTTAGTTTTCACTGCCCAAGGAGGTGACATTCATGGCTCCAGGTAGACTTTGGTGTCAACAAGTGAGATTGGCGCATTCATTCTTTTTAGCAAAACCGTAAAAACAGACCAAGCTGATGATAGACAGGTGCTTGTCATAGGAAAACCATTTCGATTGTGGTTACAGAGAAGTGGTGGAGAGTGGATTGCTGAGATCCCTACAACTTGTCATTCTAAAAGCTATATAACATTGAAACAGCTGGCAAAAACAGCCATGTTGGTATTAAAATTCAAGATTCTAAAAAGGAAAAGGTTGGTCTTTCAGCTACTGATAAGCCATTCTTCATGTGGCAAATAAAAATTTCTAATGATAACCACTGTTAAACAGAAAAAACTGTGAGATCCATCTCAACAGATACAAATATGCAAGATAATATAGTGCAAGATACCATCTTTTCCATGGAGAATCTGTCATGGCTGAAGTACTAACTGGCTGCCACAAGAGAGGTGGAGTGCAAAAACAGTCGAGTATTGTTCTTAAGCTTCATTTTAGTCATTGACACCCTTCTACTTCTCTGTATCAGGGTTATCACAAGAAAGCACTGCTGTTCAAGTTGTATTGACTTTGCTGGCGTTGATGCTACAGAATAGCTGTGTTGCAGTACCCTTTATAGTGAGAGAAGTTCAGGTTCACAAACTGCGAATCCAAACTGCAGCAATGAAGTCTCATGCTTCCACTACACCAATTACTTTCTTATTATATAACAAATGCAGTCGCTAGTTTCTGTTCTGTTTCTCTATATCATGTTCTTAGAAACTTAAGACACCTTTGCACAGGAAATTACGGACTAATTAATCAAGACCTACTAATCTTATACTAAGGCATATTGTAATATTGCATATTACAAATGTTGAGAAGCATTCCATTAAGATAATTTTACAAATGGATTGTCAATGCTGGTATTTAGCAGCTCCAATTTCTTTCAAAGTCACTTTTTCACTATTATATGTTGATTTCCCAACCTGTCCTTAATACACAACTAATGCAAAACCAAAGGCCTGCTCACTGCATTCAGTCCCTCTGCTCTTCTAAGCAACTATATAATATAAAGTTTTTTCTACCACTTACTTAACTCCATCCTGAAACTAGTAAAGTTTCTTAAATATACAATTCTTGTAGTAAGATTATTTTAGAATGTCATTTCTCTGACAGTTCTAGTTTTAGACTTACATCTAGTCTTGACTGGCTCATAGTCAAGTTTATTGGTTTCTCCATTCCTGGAAATGAGTCGCATTCCTTCTTAGCCTTCATTTACTAAAGTGAGCTTGTCAAAACTCTTTTGGTTTTCTACTAAAGGATAGGCTTGCTATCCACCCAGCTCCCTCCATTAGACCAGTTTAAATTGAGCTTTCTTGAACATAAGTAACTTAGTTAAACATAATATTCCAGGTAAAGCTTTCTTTTCCTCTCTCAGAAATATCCCACGCTCTGTTTCCTAAAATTCAGTTTATTTTTTCACAGATATATTTTATAGTTGTTGATAGTCTTTCTCAATTAATTTAGCTACTTTTTCTTTCTGTGTCATTCGCCACTGATAATCCTCCAATTCATAGGGCAGTCTTTTATCATTAGTCTGTAAGTGCATGACTTTGCATTTTGCACTACCATGCTTTATCCCATTACCATTGCTCCAGCTTTCAAGGTCATCCAAGTCCTTTGTGTCTCCTAAATTCTTCCAGCTCGCCTTTGCATTGACAAAGTCTAGTAACTTTGTGTCATCAGAAAATTGTGTTAGATTGTTTGTGTGTGCCAAGATAATAAATGAAAATATTAAATCAGACCAGTCTCAAGGTTGAACCATGAGGATCTCCTGTAGCAATCTTCCTCCGGCTTGCTCTTTAAATGTAACCCAATGTCTTTTCGCCACTTTTACCAATTTCTTGTACATCTTAAATGCCTAATCTAGCATAATAAATAAATTTCCATGCCGTATTATGTCAAAGGCCTTCCTGAAGTCCAGATGGATTAGCTCTGGTGCATGATCATTCACTAAAACAGAAAAATCCAGTATTGCACACACATACACAAAAGAAAGAAAAAAGAAAAAAAAAGAAAAGAAATTTAGGAACTATCAGAACTAACTTTCAAAAAATTCTTGTTGTACTATATTCCTTTGTCCTTTTAATTCTATGCTTTTTTATCATCTCCAAAACCTCTTCTAAAGCCTTGAATATTACTGAGATCAGAGAAATGAGTCTTTAGTTTACTTAAACATATTTTTTTCTTTCTTAAACAAAAACACCATATCTGCTTTTGTCACATCAGGTGGTCAGATTTTGATTTGACAGGTTAAAAAATTCTATCAGTGGACTGGCAATTCTCTCAGTAAACCAGAACAGCAGCAATCTCTGTTTTCATCACTTTTGTTTAGGATATGCTAAGGTCCTTTTCAAAGAGAACTGAGGAAACCAGATTTAGATTATCCTTAATTATCTTTAATTACTATCTCATTCTCAATGCATAAATTTTCTATTACTTCTTTTCTCGTTCTCATGTGTTTTCATTTCCTTTTCAAGGTCTAACTCAGCTAGAGTTTCGGCAATTCTCTCTTTACCCCTGCATTTTTGAACAAAATATAACTTTCTTTGCTGATCAATGTCTATTTTGGTTCATTCCGAGCTGTCTATTTAGTTTTCTAAGGAAATCATTCATACAAGGATTTGTTGCTATTTTTTTTAATTATAATTTTGGCTAAAGATGCAAATTCTGGATGATTTTCACCTTTTATATAAATGATTTCTGAGGATTCTGTGCATTTTTTAAAGCTTTAGTCCTTCTAATTTCATAGACCAGCCCTTTTAGCTTATCAAGTTGAGAACCGTATCTCAGTCTCCAGGACTGCAGTCCCACAGCCCACTGAAACATTCTCTTGGCTGAATCCTCCTGGCTCTTCCTAGTTATTCAGCCAGTGACTGTGCATGCTTCCTGTGATTGAGGAAGTTTGTTGTGACTCAATTTACATTTAGCTTCCAGCTTGAACAGTAGGAAAATTAAGATCTCCAAAGATCACTGAATATAGAAGAGAGATGTTTCAGGGGCTTGGACAAAACATCAATACTGTGACTGTATAAACACATGTGATGAACTGTTATTGTCATAATAAAAATCAGGGCACCCTCTAATCTCTCAAAGCAGAAAGTATATAGCAAACTCTTTTTTCACCCCTAGATAGCTTTGCTGAGGAAGTGAATAAATATGTTACTCCATTTGACACATCTCCACAATCATTTTGCAGTCTTTAATCTCCTCTCCCTCTGCTCTCTTTTCTCCCACCCCACAGCACCCTTCTTCCCATCTGAAGCTATTGAGAACTTATGGCTTGCATACTGTTCACATTTCATTATATAATATTATTTCTCTGAAATAGGAGACCTTTACAGCCTTAGCTTGCTACAGTTTTTTGTATTATAGCAACAGAATTTTGAAGTGAGGTGTTCCTGCCGTTTTCGGCACATTTTCTGTGTCTTTAAACATGGGGGTTATTTTCCCGCCTCCTGTTTAGGACAGAATGTTCAGTTTGGGACGGCTGATGTCAAACTGAGTGACAAACACGGTATTCTCTCTGTTGTGTGGAATTTGCTTGTTTCTGTCTTACTTCCCTGTCTTCCTTAATCTAAATGGAAGGTCATTCAGGCCAACAGAACATAGTATGCTGTGTTTATGGAAATCATAACACTTTCACAACCTGCAAAGATAATTTAGGTAAAAGTGGTAACTGCAAAGGTTTTGAAACAAGATAGGAGCTGAAATTGTCTAAGGGCAGGGGGAGGTGGGAAGAAGAGAAAGAATCAGGGAGAAATATATTGTCTTTTCTGTGAGCCTACTACCTAACCTACGGTCTTTGATATTGCAGTCTATTGTTACAAAGTATTCTTGCTTCCTCCTTCCTGAACTGTGGAAATTCAGAGTCAGTCTATCATCTTGTGTGTCACCACCATTTTATATTTTCTTCCAAGTACATTTTTTACCAGCAGTACCAGACATTTGGCTTACTAAACTCAATGACTTTTTGCTCCTATATGTTCTCCTCTGGATCCTACAGAGGACTAGCAGGGGCACATGCACATTGCATGTCAGTTAAATATGTGCACACAGTATGGACATGCTACTATCACATTTGATCCAAAATCCTAAATCTCTGTTTTCTTATTGTTCATCAGTGAGTCCTCTGAAGAACTGGAAACGAACATTACTTCTGGTAGTTTACCATCTGTAGGCAAAGCAACTATTGTTTCCATTGCTATGGAGTTGGATCCCTGGCCAGCTGGAATTAATCCAGAACAATTTGCTTAGATATCATTGGTACTAGCATTAATTGCTGTTTTATTCACTGTCCAGCCACAAAGATATGTGGAGGTTTCTGGTAGCAGCTAAGAAAACTCTAAATCTTGAAAGTGGCACAACATTTCATTGGGAGAGGTCAGTTTAAGTTAGACTCCAAAGCATGTTGTGGTGCACAAGCTATTTAATTGGCTAATTGTAAATAACAGTAACTATCAGTTTGGAAAGCAGCTGGACTTTACCTAAATTGCTGCACTGACAACAGATTGCTCGTGAAGGAATAGAGAGCTGCCTCGGGATATTGAGTTATCACGTGCCAGCTGTTTCACATCAACTTCTGTGTCAACTGGACCTAGTGAAAATCCTCTTAATGCATGTTTGAGAAATTCATCTCTGTCTTTAGAAAAGTTCGTCCATAAAGCATTCATTTCATAAAATAAGGCAAGTGATACCTGATGAGTAAGATTTGTTTTAGATCATATTTTTTGTGATAAATGAAAAAACATGATATTTTTAAAAAGAAATTTTTTAATGTTAAATATACCTTTTTAATAACATAAAAATTATCATACTTGAGCTTCCACACCTTTTTATACTGCTAGTTGATGGTCATATGCCATCAATTTACCTAATCGCTAAATGACAAAAATGAGAGAAATTCAGTTCCATGACTGAAAAGGGAAGGTGGAGAACTGGAGACAGAAGAAGTGGAAAGTCAATGAGGAGATGGTTTGGAAGAGCAAAATAAGTTTAAGACCCTGGACCAACTCTGCAAAATGTTGGTTGTTCTCTTTTGGTTTATGCAGGAAGAAGTTAAAATTGAGGTTGAGAAAATTGAAATATTTCTGAAAGGGATAAATGGATGAATAAAAGTGTATTCATGTAATCACCGTGTCAAGAAAAAGAGGCCACAAAGACAACTAATCTGTCTAAGTCTAATATATCTAAGTCTTCACAAAGCAAAACCTAACCAGCACCTAGCTGAGGGCAGGCAACATACACTGTCCCAGTAGTTGTTCCTAATGTAGGTGTCCTCTGTAGACTTCACAGTTAGTTGCCTTGGAGGACACCAGGTGAGAGAGATGTGTAAATTGTTTTCAGTCAAATTACTGTGAGCTTAAGAGGGGTTTTATTGAACGCATTTTCATGTAGTGGTGGCTAAACAGATCCACTGAACAATCAAAACCAGGTTTTGTGTCTAGAGCACCTAACTGAGTGTACATTTTTGTTACAGAGAAGACTGGGGAGTGCTACTAAAGAGGTAAGTTATAGTATAAATATTACGTTCAGAAGAAGGGCCTCAGTAACTTGAGTGTAAAATCTGAAACCTCCATTAGCTTGAAAAGTACTGTGTCTAGCAGTATCCATTATAACTGTGTGTATGATTAACTAATGTTCTGAATAAAGAAAGACTATCCTGTCTGGAAAGGCATTAAACATTAGTAGCCAGGATTTTACTTTTTCTCCAGCAAATAGTCACTTTTCTGAAAAATATCGATTTGAGAAGGAATAGGAAAGGGATGCAGACGAATCATAGGCCTGTGTTTCATGCAGAAAGCAATTTTGATCTGGAAAAAGGATGGCTTTTTTCCTCCTCTTTTTATTGTTTCATTTCAGCATTTTTTAAACAAAAGTTTTTACTTGGCCTTAGAACCAAAAAATTCGTTATTCATGTAACTGTGTTCAGCTATTGTCAAATATCTCTTATTTAACAGTCCCATCAGTCAGTCAGGTGATGAGTGTCCGTAGCTTCCTCAAGCAGCAATAATCCCAATCAACAATTGCTGGTGAAGTCTAGCTCCATTTGCCAAATGATGATCTGAAATCAACGACTCATGCTTTTGTGCCCCCATAGTTATAAAATACACAACACTCAACAAAAGCTTTTAGAGCTTTATGAGATCCTTAGTAATATATCAGTAGTATCAAATGCAGAAAATAAAATAAGAACCGTTTTTCCAGTTCCGATATATTTCCTGGCAATTAGTAACTGGCTAGAGCTGGAAAATTTCAGTCTCTAAATTTTGCAAGAACAGGACTTTAAAAACTCCTTCCTAGAGAACTGGCTCTGCTAGCAGAACTAAAGCAGAGACTGAAAACTGCAGGGGTGATCAAGTGAGCTTTTTCATGTTCAGAACATATAACAATTACAAAATAAATATATCAAGAAGATACCATACTAGTCTACTTTTTCATGTATTATATATGTTTCACTGACAGCTGAAAAAAAAAAGTAAATTTGGATTTTTTTTTACAAGTGTTTACCTTTAATTCTATTAATTTCTTCATTTTGTGCTTATCATTGTACTCTGAAATGTCAATAGTCTGATGATTCATTCATATTTTATCTATGTCTTGTTCACCTTTCTGTTAATGGTACCAATTCAGCAGACGCAAGAAACAGTGAAATTTCTCCATAAACAAGTAGCTGGTATCTTTTTTTTAACAGTCTCAACAAGATCAAAAGATGAGCAGCCTGTAGACTCAGTTATGCTTTTCTTATAGGTGATTCAGAATATGCAAAAGAACATTACTGCACAAATTTGCAACGCTATTATAACAAGCAATCTGATTGATTGCTCCATAAATAGCAAAATTTTCTTTTACTCTGAGCACATTCAGGTGGGAGAGAGGGTTAGAGATTGTTCACCTGATTTATATCAGTGAATTGAGTTAAATCCATAAATTCGTCCTCTATCATTAAAAGTAATTGCTTACCTACTGTTACTGTAATAGAGTCTATCATTTTAATATAATCTTCAACTTTAATAATAATGTGTTTTATTTGTCAGTAGAAGGTTCTGTGCTGAATCACATCACTCACATATCAGTATCTCAGTGGCTGCCGCATGTAAACTGTTGTTGAAAGCTGCTTTTAACTGGAAACACCACTAAATTACAATTATGTGTTTATTGTGTCCATTTTGTCTTTAACATTGACTATATAGTCAAAAAGGAGGCAAAACATTTAAAGAACTGAAACATTAGTCCCATCGCTTCAGCTTTTAAAGGCAGAAACACTTGCTGAAATGTATATGAAGCATATGTTACCGATCTAAGTGTTCAGAGGCCCAAATAAGGGATCAATGCCTAGATGCACTGGATGCACTTAACAGAGGCCTGTTCCCAGGGAACTGCAGCCATGTGAAGCTATATTGCTCACTATTTTATCAAGAAATTTACTGCACCATCATTTCCGCAGCTACTTTTTCATGAAAGACAAAAGGAACATTTTTCATATATAAGAAAACTTGACTATCACCTGATATTTTAGCACTGGAAAGAGTTGGGTACAGTGACAAACACTTACTTTAAAGCCTTTAAGGCTGTCATACTGAACCATGGAGTACATTTATAACAGCTGATAGGAAACAACTTTCCTCAGGTTGCAAAGGCTTTGCGTTCCCGTGACAATACTGCAATGACAAAATAGGATGGATCACTAGATTTACAGCTGCAGCTTTAATTTTCTAGATACACCGAACATCCCTGTAGGTGGAAAACCAACATTGAAATGTGGTTAAACCGATGAAAATCAGGTGCCTCTTATTATATATTCTAGGCTGTGACTGTTACTATATCACATTTGTTGTATGTTTACTTATAGCAAAATAGAAAAAATAAAGTTACTGTAGGTATCATTTTTATTAAATTTCTATCAAATTTACCCTCTAATGATACTTATGCTTCCTCACAATATACTGCAGAAATTAAACTCTATTGAAGACAAATAAAGGGAAATACTTAAAAGAAAACTAGTACTGAGATGCAATGCAGATTTATTCAATCTTTCTAAAATCAGAGCTACAGGAACTGAAGTAGATTGTTCACTCTCAGTAGAGTATGATTTAAATTCTATAAGTAACATTTGTCCTACCAAGACTACATCATAGAGGAAAACACAAAGGAACACCAGAGAAGCTATTACTTGGAAAAAATGATATAAGCTGTTATTCATTGCTTTAGAATGAAATATCTTTAGCTCTTTCTAGTGTTCATTAACATGTCTTGGCATAGGCAACGGTAGTGTGCATCTGGATTACCTTTGCAAAGATGATTGATGCTATTCAGGTAAGTAAGCACCATATACAACTGTAACAGCCTAATTTTGAGGTGGCTTAGAAACTTTTAACCATTAGTACTCAGGACATTTTATAAGGCAGATATGAGAGAGGGGCAGTGCTCGGCTTCAAAATATCACACTCACGATTTTTCCTTTTTTTGAGCAAGCGAAATCTTCAGAAGATAATAATGAAAAAAAGGACCCAACTGATTTAGAGAAATGAGAAAGAGAACAAGTATGGTTGACTGAATTACTTTGCATTGTTTTTTTGTACCACAACCACCCACAGCTGTGCATGGGTGCAAAGACTCTACCTTTCAGGCTGACCTTGGGGGTTTGTGGAGCTGCCCGATTGTGTCCCAATACTGGTGTTATTTGCTCAGACTAAGTATGCTGCAATCATTCTCTGCAAAGAGGACAAGCCATTAGAGTAGCTCATCACACCTGAACTTATCTCCATGTCAAATGCCCAAACTATAACAGCCAGATCAAGTCAGGCACAGGGGCCAGCTGCTGACAGTACAAAACAACATGACTCCACTGATTCTCAAGGAGCTACATTCATTTATTCTAGCTCAATAATACACCAGACTGTGTTATATACCTGAGTTCTTCAGAAAGTGTCAGCTGTGATAGGAGAAATCTTTGGTTATATAAAATAAATGACAAAGTCAGTTTATTACCTGTCTCAGTTTTTCTGTGGAAAATGATTCTTCCAGATAACATTAACTATCTCTCTTGATCACTCCAAATCCCATAGAAATCTCTAGCAAAATAGTTCTTTAATGTAGCTCATTCTCAATTTATACACAAAAAATAAAGATGAATGCCTGTTGTCTGTTCTCCCTGAAGTGTTGAATAGGGCTGGACGGAAAGCAAGATTTCCATCTCATGATAAATGTCAGAGTTCTGGCATTTGTTTTCAGTTCCTGAGGTGGAACAGAACAGGCATTCAAGCGTTTTTGTGGAAAAAAAAAGGGGACAGAGAGCCAGTTTCTGAGAAGCCAATACTCATAGCATGCGTGGAAACTGCAAGGTCAAATCTGTGGGACTTAGGATATAGAAGACCAGACTTAAGTGAAAGCTCTGAGCAGTAACTTGCTCTGGGGCAATATGCCTCTGGAGTTTTGCCCAGAGAACCTATCCTGGGTCCAGGAAACATTCTCAGACAAACTTTAGTAGACATCAGTATAATGTTGAGAAATGTTTTCATTTTTATTTAATTTTTTCATCGAGAAATACACATTCATTCAAAGTCCTCTGTCTCACCCAGTGATTATGAGCCCGTATAGCAGTACAGCTCCCAGCTCCCTCCAGCCCTAGCGTGCTGCGGGTGGCTCTGAGGCAAGGAGATGGCACCAGTGGGCCAAGGCAGTATTCCCTGAGGGAACGGGACCCCATTTCTCAACCACAAGGGGAACAGCAACCATGCCTTCTCCCTGGTTGTGATCAGGGTCGTGACCTACAATCGTTAATGACTAAAAGAAGCTGAACAGGCTAAACCCCACCTCAGTGAGGCATTCAGGCCTTCCACCCAAGACTTCCTGTGGTAGTAACTCACTGCTGTGTATTTTCCTCTCTGTTTGAGTCATAAAAGATACTTGTATGGAGTTCAAGCTGTAGAAAAATCAAGCCTAATTTATTTTCTCTCCACCAGTATCCCTAGTTCTGCTCTCACATTAGTCAAATGAGTGACTGTGGCACATTCTACCTCTCTAGCAATCAAAGCTAGTTCCCCCTGATTTCTTTTTACTGATATGCTGCATGAACAAATGTTAATCCAAATGAGGATTTCTCCTATCTTAGTTAAAGAGGAGAATAAAAAGAAGATATTTCATAGTAGGCTATCATTTTCATATAAACCTTAAGAACAGTTTTGGCAAGTGGCACTGTTAGAAGAAGCAACGTTTATGCAAAATTTCATTTAGTTTTATTGGCTAATAATTTTTAGACAAATATGATACTGAAATTTGGACTAGCATATAGCTACAACTAAGTGGTGTGAGGAAGTGGGTAAGAAAACAATTCCTTACCTTTTTCAAATTTAGAAATAGGACACACTTGGCCAAATGAAAAATAAAGAAGGTGGAGTTATTCTCTAAGGCCATATCATAATGTTGATTCATTTAGACAAAGGAAGTTCTGGACATAGCTTTGTTTAGTTCCCAGTTATGATTTTTTACTAAAAAGAGCGCTAACGAAAAAACCTCCTGATCACTTACTCGTTCTATTTACTCTGTAGGGAGCAAACTCACACAAGCCAAACTTTCAGTTTAGCCAACCAAGGTCCCTGATAAAATAGAAGAACAATATTTTATGTATACAACATTGTCTTCAACAATTTGGTGAAATCAAAAGAAATGCCATAAATGATTTTGCCTCCCCGAACCAGCATTACTTCTCTGAAAACAGTTGGGAAAGATTTAGAGAAGCCTGGCTTCTCTCTAATACATACTCTCTAATAGAGGAATAGTAACAGGGAACTCTCAACTTATTTTATGATGTCCTGAAGGCAACACTTCAGAATCAAATTATTTCTGGATTTGTCCAAAAATTTGAAGTGTTTTGCAGTTTTCAGATGATTCAATTTTAATCAAAAATACTCAATTTTCAAAAGATGCTATATATTTTTCCATAAACCGTACTACATTTAAAATGTTTTAAAGAGAGTCTCAGTTTATATAACTGAGAAAACTATATAACTAAAGAAAATCTCCCATGGCTATTTACACTTCAGTTATTTACAAACAAAAAAAAAGAAAAAAAAACCATAAAAATTTACTATGAAAAATCAACCCCAAACTACCGGTAATATTTTATTCTCTCAAAATTCGTAACAGGCTTCAAATAGATGACTGTCATTCCCTGTGATATCACCGAGAGGGCAAGATTATGGCCCTAATGATAAAATTTAGGTGACACTTGCTCTCTTAAAAAAGATTTACTCCTAGGAGTCTTCCGCTGGAACAAAGCCACATTTTGGTCAGCATACCCTGGCAGACACACTGTGAAGAAGAAAATATTCTGCCTTTGAAAGTCAGAACTGATTGGCTGGTATGTTTAGCCCTTTTTTTTCCCTATAATTTGTCAATATGAATTTAACAGCCAGTATATGACGCTACCCTGGGCAGACTGTGGTGAGTGCCAAGACAGGCAATCTTTAGATCTTTCTGTTTTGCCTGAACCTTGACAACTGGAAAGTTTCTGTGCAAGCTGATTCTTCTGAATTTTCCAAAAGGAGCAGTAACATCTGTTTGTCATCCCTCAATCACAGATTCCTGAAGGGTTATCGGAACGTGGCCAAAAGAAAAGACTTTTTTTTAGCCCCTATGTGGCTAGATCACAGTGCAAAGGAAGGAAACAACATTCAGCACTTACTTAGTCCTGGGGAGAGGATTAACTGCATTACAGAAGGAGAGCTGACAACTGCTTTACCAAAGAGGAGAGCACATCTCTCAGCTTCTGCTGCTGCTACTTTACAACTTGACCTCAACCCCAGCTCTTTTCGCGGCAGCAGGTTTGACAGATGAGTGATAATGAGAGCCCAAATAGTTCACAGAGCAGACTGCTGCTCTAACAGCACAAAAGCTAGTGATCACATCACACTTGCCAGGCAGCTCTCAAAGGAGGTCGCACTTCCAGTCCTTTGATCATTTCCTTTTTAACAGAGTAAGCAGAGTAAAGCTGGGACGCTTTCAAAAGTATAAACTGTGGTCTGCTACGCTCTTCCCTTTTTCCTCACTCTATTGTTCTTTGCAAGACAGACTGCACGTATTAAACTTTGATAGATGACAGATAAATCGTGCTGTTCACAGAATGACTGTAGAGTTAAGATCACCTCCAAAGCAGTATTGAGCCGTCTGTCACATAATTTGTCAACAGTAAATTCTCTGGAAATTTCATACAAACACGTAAATACGCACATACACGTATTAAAGACACATACACTTAATCAAACAAGAGGTATTAACGTACTGTGTCTTTTGTTTATTCTCTAATGCCTTAGAGCTTCGACCCATTCTAGGCTTTCTAGAACCAGAGCACATTTTCACAACATTGATAGGAAATATTCGTGCTGTGCATGACCACTTTGCTCTCTCTAGCAGACTGAACATGCTCACTTATCTTTTCCAAAGGGTGGGATCATTTTAAAGCTTGATTCATTTTGTGTAGTAGTTTACATTTTGTAGCAGTGAGCAAACTTTAATCCATCCTAGTGCTCTCATGAGAACTGCAAGGAAATGTTATCTCTCTTTTTCTGATACGGAAACAGGTTTTTCAACACAAACCAATCAAGCTGCAGCGACTTAATAAATTATTGCCCGTTAGCTGATCTCAGGTAACAATGTGAGTCCTCTTGTGCCTCTCATAATGACTTAAATTTCAGTGAAACAGACATAGATTAAGCTGCCATTACTTCAAATATGACATATGCTAAAAGTTCAGTACATACATGCAATTGCAAAGATTCAGCTGACACGTCACTAGGTCATCTCACACATACATTTTAGCAGAATGAAGTGTGCAAATACTTTTCAACAATATCTGCACAAAATCCAACCATTTAGCTCAGCTTGATTCCAGGAACACTCTAAACTAGATTCCTGGACTTCATGCAGAAGCTGCTGAACAGCTATGAAGCTTCATGTCAGTTCTGCTGCAAGGGAAGCGAGCTCTGAAGAGAGATGGTAACAAAGGTCTGGAGGCTTGTAGGAATCCTAATGCTACTGCAGCAATTTGAGCCTTGATTCATAATGAAGCTAGAGTGGTCCAGCTTTTCCCAATACCATAAAACTAATTATGGCTGAAGACACAATCAGAGCCTACCAGTTGTGGTTTACTATTTCATTGCACACGTTATCTTCAAGCTGATTCTACATGATGGGGCTGTACAAGGAGACAATGTACAAGTTTACTAATGCTTTCCAGTGAATAGAAATTTCAAAAAGTATAAATGAGCTTTCTTCTCTACTCATTTATCTTACAAAGAGGAAAATAAATCTCCTCCATTAAATTATTTTATAATTTACATAGCTACTTTCAAGCTATTTTAAAAGGCTGGTACAGTCTTGTTTCTGGAAATAACAACAAAGATACAAGTTTGGCCTTCTACATATTGATTTATTACATGAAGAAAAGAAAGTGACACTGCTTTACAGTAGTTTTAACAAAATGTGATTTTATATTACAGCTTCTCCAGCCTGCAGGCCTACCAATACAGAATTTTCACAGTAAGACGTTGCCACCACAGCTTACACATGATACATAAAAACAATGGAATAATTAAATAATTAAGTAAGGCAAGGTGGTATAAACACTATATCTTACAAATATATGTTCAAATAAGAGAACAAGTACTGTGAATTCTTGGAATAAGTGGAAAGAGGTTTAGAGAAAGTGCCACGATGGCATCTACAAGTATGTATATCAGAAAATCAGGGACAAAATGAGGCTTAAATTCTAACTTGCATAAGAAATATGAAATGAATTGATCTATATTTATTATAATGGAAAATGTAAGTACTGCATAGAGATCACTACGTATATTTAACAGTATAATAAATAAATATATAGAGGAGCCAAGCATTGCTTCATAATGAAAGGCATTGAGCATGGATGTCATAAAGTATTTGCAGAACACCACGTAAGAGGTGGAACATTCTTATACAACTGAAAGTTAAATGCCATCTAAAAGGACAGGATAGCCTTTCAGCAAATTGACCCTTGGAGAACTGCAACCAAAACATTACAGCTGATGAAATCAAGCCAACAGTAGAGTCAGCAAATAAGCCAGTCATAGAGCCCAGTCATAGGCAGAACCATGCCCACGCTTGTTAATTTTTTTCTTTTTTATCAAAGTTACTTTCAAGGAAATAAAACTGCATACCGCATAAAGTATACATACTCAAATGATAGTTTTTAATTTTAAAGAAGGAAATCAGGTGTAAATGGAAAGATAAATAAAAAGGATACACTTCTGAAAGCAATTCTTGAACTCATATTATACAGCAGGAGGAAGAAGTGATAAAGTTGTGTTAGATCTCGAATAAAGTTGCTAAAATAGCTAGGGTTTAAAATAATGGAGAGTTTGAGGGGAATTTTTCCCTACATAAGAAGACTAATGGATTTAAAAAATATATGAATTTACAGATGATAGATTGTGAAAGGTTAAATCAATATTGTTGTGTATATAGATCAAAATTTGAAGTAGATCTCATATGTTTGGATTTCATGAAGATACTTTGGATACTTTGTATCTTCATAGTATCTTAATCTTTGGATATCTTTAGATAGCTTTGATATCTTTGGTAATATCTTAATTTTAGACGTTATGGATTCATATAGACGAGATGAGGATTTGTTCAAGAATTGTACTGTGAGCGAGGAGCTGGCTAAAACTATTTTATTTATTAATGGTTTTCAAAAATGACTTTACACAAAAAGAGTAAGAAAGAGCCCACAGGAGTAAGAAAGAGAATAACGATGTCACAGAAGAAAAGAGGAATCTCAGAGACTTAAGTGATAGAAATGGAAAGAAACCTGATTGTAAAATGTACTAAAGTATGCATTTAGGAATTAAGAATTTCTATTAAAAGCTGAGAATCCATCTGTTGGAAAGAAGAAAAAGATGAAATCCTGTTGTATTTGTCAATATTATCTGTGAAAAAGACAGAAGAAAGTGGCATGTAAGGTATTTGTAGTAGATATAGCAAAATATTAATACCATTTTGGGGGACACTGATGCCATTCAGAATACTGAATATAAATTGAGGAGAATCTTTGTTGCTTCATTCATTAAACCTGCAAGAGGGGAAACAAATTTTTACTAGCCTAGTTGGCAGATTGGAGAACCAGTTATATAAGAGAAAACTAAAGATATTTACATATGTATATGTTCAAATAAGCGTATGTTTGCTTTGCCTGTAATGCATGGTGGGTGGATGTGAGTCAACTTCAATCTGATGATCTGGTCAGCTTTAATTCTCCCTGTGTTTATTAGCACAGATTTCTGCTGCGTACTGCTCTTTCCGCAGAACACCTGCCTCATCCAGGGCACGCAATGAATAGTAGCACAGAATGAGCGATTACAGCATAAAAAATGCTTTTCATCCTCAGTCAGTGTGTATATCCATGTATTATTTACAGCTCGCCATTCAAGCTTCTGTACTTAATACAGAATTATTTATTTCCACTTGGGCTTCTCCATTGTGTATTTATGCAGAGGAATGCTCCACAAATATCGATAAATTTATGTCTTATAAGACCCTATTATTGGATTTCATGTGTTTCAGAGGCTGAGTTGCAGGAAAATAAGGAACACATATCCATGAGTTACTTGATGTTACTTGGATTTTGGTGTTTACAATCCTATTCCCAGAATACTTCTATAATCCCCAAACCTCTTGCTTCATGGATTATGTATTTTCCAGTTTTGTAACAAAAAAGGCAAGAGTCTTTTGACCGGTAACTTTAGCAATCTCAAAGCTATGATTCCTTTCAAGCAACAGTCTCCATTTTGCCTGAATGAGGCAGGACTTCTGTGAAAGATTACTATCTGATTATGTGATAAAGAACTGTAATGCATATGCAAAAAGGAGATTTAATTAAAATAAACAAAAAATGGAACAACCAATCTTGTTCTACCCTTTCCTGAATTAAGTGTTTCCCAAAAGAATGTAAAATTCATAATATACATGTATAAAATATCTGAATTTTAAGTGGAGTTCGGGAAAGCATTTTTACTTTCCCCTCAGACAGATAAAAAAAATTTTACTTCTTCAAAATTCTTCCAGAAATATTTGATCCTAGCACTATACCTAGAGTTTCCTTATTATTTGAGTATTGGTCGCTACGTGCAACCGAGAGAAAATATTTGAATTTTACGCAAGCAATGCACAACATATCAGATACAGGATACATTAGTAGTAGTTTGTCATCAGTTAACACTCAAAGTCCATAGCAATCCTTGGACTCCAAAACTCATTTCCATGAGGGAATTAGCTGAATTTTGAGTACTAAGGGTCAGTGAACTTCAGAGCTACATAATGATCAGGAAAGACATCAAATTCAGATACAGTATTTTTTTTCCAGATGTAGTCTGGATCTCCTAGACGTAAAGTATATACTTCACTTTACTTAGCATCAGCCTGAAAGAGGGGCAAAGAGGACTGATTGATAATGCTCCGTCAAAACTATTTCTTTGTTGATAATTTTTTTTTTTGACTAAATGCATTTTTTTCCGTGAAGTATATATATTTTTTGTGGAAAGTTTGAGGATTTTTTTCAGACTGAACAAATTAATATATGGAATATTCAGATTTGGATGCCATGATATAACATATCATGGGAATAACAATTAGGTATATCTAAGGTCAATTTTTTAGTCTAGAGTCAGAGTTCAGTCAGAAATTTCTGAAATTTTCTATTCATTGCGAGAGAAAAATATAGTAATGACTTCATTAAAAAGTTGAGAGATAAAACTTTATGAAATGAAAGCCACTGATGGATATTAATGGTGTTCTTGCAGGTCATTCTCAATCCAGTACGAGTCTGCAGCACATGAATAACTTGCAGAAACATTGTTTTATGCAGAAACATTCTCAGAAACACTGAGAAATGTTTTAGTTTGAATGTGCTGGTACAGTTAAGAAAAGACATCCATCCACGTGTTCAGTATCTTCCCTGAAATTTTCTGTGAGCAATTCCCCAACCGCCTAGATTCATTTCATCAGTATATGGTTCAAATGCCCTGTGGATGTCTGAAAACAGCAGGATAGATGTAGAGCAGAGTTTATTGTGCAGAAAAAGAAAGCTATTTTGACATGTGTGTGTTGAGTCAAAGCAGGCACCCTTCTGGTGAGAAAAAGCACTTGTTCACGTAGAATGAGTTAGCCTGCTATTGCAAGCACATTAGCCCTAGGATTTTTTTAGAAATAATCCTGTATTTAACTGATGCTGTGCTTTTTTAACTAGGTTAAGCTCCTCATACAGGAGAGCATAACACAGAAAAAGGAGATTCCCACAGGCACAAAAAAAAAAAAAAAGAAGGAACAACTTTGATTACTAGTTTGAACATAACTAGTGGGTTTCAACTGGGATTTAGTCAAAATTTAGTCGTGGGGGAGGGGAAGTACATTCTTTCCTCACCTTCTCTGGCTGCCAGCTACCTCTTATCCTAATCAATATCTTTCTCCTCATGTCCCCAGTGTAATCCCATGATTGCTTCCTCTACCACTTCGCCCAAAGTTCAGGTTCCATCTACAATGTTTTTGAAGACTGATCCTTACTCTGAACTAGCTTTAAGAAATCAATCAAATAATGAGGTCTTCCGGAGCGTCAATGCAAAAAAACAACCCCAAATAACTGACCTATGTGTATTCCTCATCAAAAAGCCTGTGGTTCATAAATAAAAATTAAGCTGTTGGCATTTGGGAGGAAGAAGCTATTGGTCTTACCGTTTTTACCATTTTGAGGAAGAATAGAAAGTAAATCTCTTGTAAGTAAATCCTATATAGCAGTGGGAAGTAAAAGTGCAAAACAAATGGAATTCTTTTAAAATTTAATAAACGAATAGAAAGAGAAGGAAGAATGGACTACTAGCAAAGGGAAAGACAATGTAAGAGAACAGATGCAGTTGCTATCTATCTTTTCATTTCTGAAGACAGGAGATCTGCAAAAAAAGGGAGTAGTACTTAAAATAAAGATTTCATCTGACTGCAATAAGGAATTGAATGTCTCGGTGCTATGTCTGACGGAAAGTCAGAAATTACTAAACAAAGGTTTAAAACATAAAACAAAACTAGGACTCTGAAACAGGCAGGGCCCTTTAAACTCTAAGAAGGAAAAATAGAAAATTCAATATCCTCCCATTAAACTGATGTGGCTTCAAGATAAGAACTGAAACAAAAAAATCATGTTAGAAAAGAAGAAAAAGTTAAAAAAAAAAGATTTTCCTATATCTAGATCTGATTTTGGAAAATTGCAACAAAAATGGGAATGTAATAAATTCAAAGGGAACAGCACACTGCTCTGATTGAACTGTTTTATATTTAATGAAAGAGCATTTTTCAGTGTCCCACGAGAACTTCAGGATCTATCTAGGTCACTTCAAATGTAGTCTTAACCAAATAATTTATTTCTTAAGCTTTGCAATTAGCCCTTTTCTTTTCCTTGACTAGGCCAATATCTTAGCTATCTGTACTGATAGTTCCTGGAAATTTTACAGTTTGAGCCCTGACTGCAGGCACATATCTTAAACTTTTTCCACTCAGAGTGCTGAATTAGGAAACATAATCCAAAACATTTTTGAAATTGCAGCATTAACATCTCACTGTTAATAACTGGGAAGACTGGGATTCACCTCACATAGAAAAATTAAAGTTCCTTAGTTTATCTAAAATATAAAAGAGATGAATTCTTCCTGAGCTGTAGAGGGAACCTTAGTGTAAATAAATATCTGGAAAGTAGTTTTGGACATCCACAGTGTGCTGCATCATTGCTGTTCAACATTGTTTTAGGAACTGAAGAGAAACAAGAAGTTGTTTCCTTTTTGTTAGCATTTTGCTTTCATAGTTAGGTAAACTGATGTATACAATAAAGCGTATGTTGTGACAGGCAGTTATTTAAAATCTAATTAGAAATATTTTGATGTTTCGGCAACCAACCTAGAAAAAAAATACAGGTTGTATCAATAAATATTCATTCTAATGGGGGAAAAAATGGACCAGAGGTTCTTTCTGGCCCTTGCAAGTAGAAACATGGGGTGAAACAACTTTCAGAAGACCAGCAAAACATTTGGGAAATTGATCTTTAAAGTCACAAGACTATTTCTATAGCATTGTGACTTTTTTTTTTTGTCAAAATCTAACTAGTTTCCAAATCTGAGCCTTCAAAGAATAAAAATCATTCCATGAAGTCATGATTTTCCTTACATACTTTCAACTTTAAAAAGGGGATAGTTTCAGTTGCCAGGTTATCATCACCTGTCCTTTCTGTTAGCCAGGCCTACTCTCAGAGCTTACAGGCCTTGCGCAGAAACAAATGGGTATCTGCTCAATACTATTACCTATTCAAGCTCCTGTGTTTTTAAGATTTCAGTGTCCCCTGGAGCATCTCAGGTTGCATTTGGCCAGACAAGTCTCCTAACTAACACCAAGTGCGGATACAAGATACCTTTCAAACCGAAGACACTGGAGTAGCTCAGAAGTGGTTTGTTTGCTGTTGCGTCTCAGCAGAGACTGTTTCAAGGCAGAGAGAGGAGGGGAGAGTGAAGGAACTAATTTATTTTCATTTGCAGTTAAGGAGGTGTGAAGCAATGTTTACTAACCAGGGAATGGTGTGAGTACTTAAATCACAAGTGTTTTGAGATAATATGCTTTCCTTTTCCCCAGACTAGAGGATGCATGCTAACAGCCAGCCATGGACTCAGCTGAGATGCCTCTTGCTATCATTACCTTTTAGCTGTTATTTCTGAGGTTTCTCTGTAGCTACACTAGTCTTCTTCTACACTAGAAACACTTGGATATCTTGCTCCACTTTAACAAGTCCTAATGTGTGGCCTGAGGGGAAAGTGGAATAAGGACCAGAAGGTCAGACCATTTGAATTGCATGCAAGCTATGGAATTAAACGTGTTCAACGTATGATCAATATGAGCCTAATGAGAGTAAGCCCTCAGTGAGACTGCCATTCTCCACTTGCATCAACCTGATTAGTCCCAGCTCACGGCCTTATAACTTTATCTATGACTACTCATTGCCTGCCTATCCCTATCCAAATGGCATGCTCGATGTCAGCAGAGGAATTGGCATGCTACAACTCAAATAAGTTGTTCCTGAATCGACCATGAGAAGAGAACCGCTATTACCTTGTGGCTTTCATTTCACCTGTCCAGGATTCCTCATCCAGCTGTCCAGGAGCACTCATTGTTAGTTATAGCAGCATTTAACAACCCTGACTTAGACTGAGTTTTGACAAAAAAGCTGCACACTACCATGTAACTGAACTCTGTGGAAAGTATGGGCCTTCAGTTCATTTGCCTTCAGCTTCCAGGAAATGGCAGAATCTCCTGCCCCTTTGGGCCTGTCTCCACCTGGGATCTCCAGCAAGGCTGGGAGTCTCTTCTCACTTTTGGCCAACAGGTGTCAAAAGCAAATTCCGTAAGTTTTTAGGATTTCAGACCATGGGTTTACAATGCACCAGTTCTCTTAAGAGCTTATGACAATTTTAATGTGCACCTACTGAAAGTTCAATAAACAAAACGGAGTTTCACTGAAAGCCAGCCAGACATAGCAGTAGTTTGCATTATGTACTTGTAAAAAGAGGCATTTTGTTACTTTTATGGGAAGTATTAAGCAATTAGGATTCGTGACTGCGTAATAAGAAAGGGTTTTGGCACCACATTGGAGGTTACTCTGCACACATACAATCTGACTTGAGCCTGCACAGAATTTACATTTTATAAACTATTTTCTGAATCCTGTAATTGCGAAACCATGCAATTCTTCTTCTCATCCCACAAATAACTTCTCTCCCTTACGCAAAACAGATTTTGTAAGGAGATAGCATTTTGCTATCTACAGCTGTATGCTCCACTCATCACCTCACCCGCTCAATATTTTGCTAAGCAGCTTCTTTCCTGCACAATTTTGAACGTGTCCACTGTGCAAAGCTTTCTTGCTGCATATTTGTGGATATTTTGGGTTGTGCTTGGATAAGATATCAGTAACACCTGACTTTTTTTTTTCTTTCATCTTTCATCTGAGGATTTAAGAATGCTTTACCGTGCCTTACAAAGATGAGAAAACATTTTACCAACATGGTGATAAAAGCCTGAACCAGCCAGGGCACTTCACCCTGGTCAAAGTCTGAGGATAGGGAACAGAGACATAATTTCTTAGTCTAGTTCTTTGTTCTAGCCATCAAGACTTTTGTTTTATCTTCAGAGAATTCAAGCTGTATAGATCATTTATTTGTGCATTTGCCTTCAGCTGAGCTGAAGGTGATACGTACTAGTTAACCTCCATTTGGACTGCTCTTCCTTTAAATATCTCACTTTCTCCAGCAGCTGCTGCCAGAGTGATGTTTCAGTGTCACCAGCTAATAAGCAAAACCTATTTCAAACTACCTATAATTTCGATATTATACTTGTTGCATATCCTCAAACTCTCCTGAGTGACTTTCCTTAAAATATTAAATTTGAGGCAAGGGGAAACGAGCTTTGTCAAAAAAATCTCTGGAGAAGCATAATCCAAAACATATACTTAAATGAAGGAAAACTCTGTAATACCAAAAAAGATCAAAATTAGTTTCAAATTCAGCATGAATTTTCACTATTTTCCATTTGCATGGAAGATAGTTCTGACACATTTTAAGAGGAATATGAAAGGACATCAAACCATTATGACATGGAATGACTAAATTTGGCACATCATATTTATTTAGAGACCCCCGCACTAGCATAAAGATATTCCCAGATTGAAGGGCAAGACTCAATAAAAAGTTAGTTATTAGGGCCCTGAGCCCAGTCCCTGGGCTGTCAGTTGCTGTCCCGCGATGCCGCAGTGGTGCCAGGTCCAGCCTCACCGCGGCCCTGGCCTCGCATCGACACCCAACGCCCCCGACCCGGGACTGGGGCTGCCCCAGCTGCCCCCTGTCCCTGTGCCCTCCTGGCAGTGGGGTGAGGAGAGGACGGCCCCACGGGCAGCTCCCAGCACTGGCCCACACAGCACCCTGACATTTGCATGGGAGAAGGTGGAAAAACAATATAATAATGATCACCTATGCATAGCAAGATTAAGTGCTGATTAAGGAAATAGCAACCTCAGAGTTTAAGAGTTCAATACTCAGGGGTGAAGAATTCAGCATGAAATATGGCGGTATAGCTAGAATGGAGGCAAGACTAAGAGGACAAGAATTTTGGCAAAGCATAAAGAAATAGTATGGAGCAGATTCTCAAGGACATGCTGGAGAGAGACCACGTTGCTTGTATCTCGAATCAGTGTAGAAAAGCAGTAGAATAGATACCACAGAGAAAAACTTTTTGTTGGCAGAGAGGTGGAGGTGACTGATCTAATAAAATGAAAGAAGAGAGAGGTGGGAATGAAACTGTTTTTCTTCTGGTCCCGGGTCAGGAGCCTTTGGTGCTTGAATCTGCACTCACTAGGAAACATAATCACTTCTCTAGACTGAAAAGATACCTGATTTTGGACAAGTATCTCTAACAATAACCAGAATCTTTCTAAGTATAACTTATTATATTCTTCTTCCAGTTCAGTTTCCACGTAGAGACGTGGGATAAGACTTCTTTAGCCTTCTGGCAAAGTAATATAACAAGCTTTAAGCTATGGCCAATAAAGAGAAGTCATGTGTGACTGCGGAATATAAAATAGTCAAGGACTCAACTGGCAAATCTAGTGGCTATTTTATACAAAGATGTAAGATGGAAAATTAGCTAAGTCAAAGTTTATAACAATTTGGATTGTCAGCATTAGATCGCTGTCTTCTCAATGGTCTGCCGATAAACGAAGACAAACCCTTCTTAGAAATCAGAACGTTTAAGCAAAACACTTTTAAAATATTTTCAGAATCCCACATGGACGATGGAAAGTGCAATATGGATCATTAAGCAGCTAAGGCCAAAGCCACCAGGCTGAATCCATTTCTCTGTATTGGCTTATACTGAAAGTTCCCTTGGGTCATTGCCAGGGAGGCCTGTGAGTCAAAAAGAGAGTACAACGAGACATATTCAGCTCCGATAACGTCCTTGTAAGTGGAGAGCCTCTTCAGGTAAAACTGAGGATCCTGCATCAACACTTCTGACCTATCAAAAATTAAGTGAAAGACAGTGGTATTCTGAAAATTAAAATTATAGATCAGCTTCAGAAAGGGGACAGTTGTTGCAAGAACACCCAGAGAAGAAGGAGTACTCAAAAACGAAGATACCTGAGGCAGTGAAGAGCACAAAGCCAAACCAAAGAATTACCTTGCTCTCCAAGGTAACACTACATCAGCTAAATCTGGACAGAAGAGAATGAAGAACTTGAAGGAAAGTCATGCCTGACTGAAGAAGTAGGCTACCTTCTCGCTACTATTGTGCACAAAGGAAAACTTTTAACGAGTGAAATGGTGGAAATCCTTTTCTGTAAAAAAAAAAAAGGGGGGGGGGCTTGAACTCTTGAGAGATGAGTCTGAAATTGTAAACTTGAATGAGAAGCAATACTCTGCATGAGAAACAAATTCAGAAAAAAAACATGAAATTAGGGAACCAAATGCACAGGTGGCCATCCAAGCTGGTCAGTTCTCTTGGTTGGCTAGAACTTCTAAAGCCACCTAGGTCAACAGCAGGTCCTCTGATTAGACAGGGAAGCCTTGAAGTCCTCCAGACAGGCAGCTGGTAAAATGAGTAACGTGATGAGCATGATGTTCCTTAGCTCTGAGATCTCTAATTCCCTGTTGGGACGTGGAAGGAAGGAAAATGGCAGACAGGAGCCTGGGAACAATTATCAAGCCTGCACCTAGCAGACAGGCTTTGAGGAAATTAGTGGCCCAGAGAGGTAAATTGTCTCCTATGGAAATAAATTTCCAATCAATTAATATTAATATTAATAATTTTGATTGTGTTAAATCAGCATTTTCCCATAACAAACTATTCTATCAGAAAACTTATGAACAATTCTAAGAACAACTGAGACTCTCTCTGCAATTTTATCTTTGTGGAATTTTTCCTGAGGGTCTTGTTAAGAAGGCCTTGTCATAGAGCATGGTAGGTCTTTGAAGTATAAGAGAAATAGCTTAGGCGTTAGTGAAAGAAATAGTAAGCAAGTGAAAAGATGGGTTATTTAGAAACCGATGGGTGGGAGTGGAAATGAAATTAAACCCCCAAATCTGCAGTACTCAGATCTTTTTTTAGCCTGCAGCCTTATTGATTGACATTGTTGGAGGGCTGAGCTGTTGGCAGCATGCTGCTTTTCTTTACAGCAAAAGCATTCACAGACTTCCTAGGTACTGAGCAGATTAAAGACACAGAGAAAGAAAGCAGTGCTTTGTGATGGATGTTTTTCCTCACTACAGTTTTCACTTGCTACAACACAAAGAGCAGGGTGCACAAGGTTATATGGAAATTATGTTGGCTTAGTTCATACCAAGAAAGAGTACAAAGAAAAGTGCCCTGCTGTAACCATGCAAAGTTAAAAAATTGGCATCCACATTTGCACCGGTGACTGGATGAAGACATACAGAAGGTTTAAGTGAAGAAAACAAGCTCTCGATCTGCGAATCCTGTCCTTTGCAGATATTGTACCAAGAAGCCCATTTTGCACTAAATTGCTCATGCATCAAGATGCTCAACTTGCTGACATGAACTTTTGCCATAATCTAGTATGCTCTGTCAAGCAGTAAGAAGAAAATCAGACCACATTTTTTGAGTCAAATCTACCCAGTGTTCAATGAAAAGCCCATCTAAGGAGTTTAAGAGCAGAAGAAGTGCTCCTAGGTTGAAGTAAAATGTTAAATGCTGCTGTTTTTTCAATCACAGAATGCGATATGGCTGTTCCTGAACTGACAGTATATTGTAGCACACAGCAAGCACAGCATAGTGGTGTAAATACCTACCTTTCTATTAAAACACCTCTTAAAAAAAACAAAATGACTGTTAAACAAACATTAAAAAACCCTCTGACAAATCCTCAGGCACTTGCATATTAGGGAATCACAGTTCCAGTTCAAGATAGTACTTGTTACCTTGATAAATTATGCCACTTTCTGGATTTAAGCTGGATACAGGGAAGATTTTATAGGAGTCAAGAGAGAAACAAAGCAGGAAGCAGAGAAGAGACAGAAATGTTAAGTCAGAATATTTTTGAGGCAGTGTTCTCATTTTTTTCATGTATCAGTAGTTTCTGTGTTTCTTAAATGCAGGATTTAAGAGTCTATCATCTCAAGTATATCTAAGTGTTATCCTATGGGTGAATGCTATAAACTGAATTCTATCATTCATTACAATTCACTTCGTAATTTCAGATCCTTACATATAGAGCTATATATAAATCCCTGAACAAGTTTCTACATAGGACTGTACATATAGGTTTCCTTAGATATGTTCACCCTGAAAATTCCATCCAGGAAGAAAATCAGAGGAGAATGGCAATCTGTTTGGATTTCCAAATGAATAGCAGCTTGAGGTAGCAATGTCTCCATGTGGGATGCTTGATGTCCATGGTTCCTAGACAAATGACCACAGCTTACGCTCAGATCAATTCTAAAGTGGGCATGATACGTGCCCAGCACATCTGGGACATGTGTGATCTACTGAGCACTTACAAGCTGTTTACTTAAGGTACATTTATTCCACTTGCTCCAAGATATGGGATACCCTGCCTATGCTCTGCTTAACACGTGCATACATATTTCTGCTAGGTATCTGTCATGCTGGCATTGTATTTTATGGTGTCCTATATTCATAAGGTACCCCACAGGCTTGCTGAGAAAAGAAAGAAATGTTTTGTTGAAAAAAGGGTTATACTTTTCATGGATATTGTCAATACTTTGAGATTTGAGAAAATTCTATCTTATTATGTACTTTAAAAGAAACAAATCCCACAAAACTTTGTGCATGTTTGCCACTAAAAGAAATACTTTCATCAGGGTCACAATGTAATATTTGATTCAAAACACCAATAACTGCTGAAAGCCCGTCCTAAACAGTGATTTTATTTTTGCTGCCATTAGTAAGAAATGTAGGGCATAAATGTCCAGTGGAAACAAGGTTTTTTATTTGAAAATTTGTTAACGAAGCAAAATCACTGGAAAATAAGACACCTTTCTTTCCTTTCCCTCTTTTCTTCAGTTTCTTTGCTTCACAGATTTTTTCCTTCAGCTTAATTTTCTCTCCTTCCATCTGAGTTGTCTCAAAATTCTTACTGTTATCATCTTTTCCTCCCTCTCTTTTCTCCAGTTAAAATCTTCTTTATCTTCCAGCCTCTTTCCAGCCTCTTTTTGCTCATTCTGTTTTCTCCTAAACTTTTCTTGAAGAACATCCCTCCGTGATACAGGTCTTATCCTTCCCCTCCTCATTTCTCTCTCTACCTAAAAAACCTTTAGTATCTATACTACTCACACCACTTCAGGCTGAGAAATTGTTGAATGAGGCAACTGCCTTCACCTTTTCTTTCATGCTTATCTCTTCCTAGCTGTGGTGGAGTGAGAGGCACTGAGAGCACAAACCAGATCTGGTGAGGGATAAGGAGATGTAGCCTGTTCAGCACAGCAGCTACTAACCACCAGGGCTGAGGAGGCGGGAGAAGAAACTGTAGCAGAAAAAACATTGCTTCCTGCCTAACAGTCCTGTTTCTTCATGAGATTTCAAGCAGCACTTTAAGACAGCCTCATGAGAGAAACATAGGAGAAAGATTTATTTCAAATATATAATATGCAGTAAAACTGCTGATAAAGACAAAGCATTTTGGAAATCATCCCTTCATTACTAGCTTGAAGTTCACTGATTTTATTTCAGAAGACTCTTGAAAGCTTGTTTATACTCCTATATACAATCACAATAAAAGTTATTTTGCACAAACCTTGTCTCTCTCATTATTCCATTCCTTTTTCATTCTGCTATTTGAGGCTGACACAGTGGGGTCAGCTGAAAATGAAGTAAAAGTTATACAATTACCGTCACCTGTTGGACCTTGAAAAAGTAATAGATTTTGAAGATATTAAATACAAACCAGTGCATTACAAGATCAGTGGACCAATCTAGTTGCCTAGGAGCCATTATTTCAATACAGTTCATCCAGCCCCACTTCGTGGGAGTGCTGGCAGAGTTTATCTATCTTCTGTGTAGAACAGATTTACTATAATATTGAGGTGTGATGGAGACCCAATGAGAGTCTCTTTCAGGCATGTAGAATGAAGAGTTGGTAAGCGCACATTAAGGTCCAGAGCTTAGCACCAGTAACACAAAAGAGAAATAAGAATTTGGAAAGTGTTGAAGCTGAAGGAGGGGCTGGAGACCTGATTGAGGTGCCAGGCTTAACTTTTTTTCAACATATGCTATAAAACTGTATACAATCACACACGATTCAAAGACCCCCCCCCCCAATAAGAAAGAAAAATAGGCAGAGTAAAGAAAAAATGCAGCTTTAATATGGTTACTCACTAGTACAATTTAAAAGAAACATTTTATGGCCTATTAATCTGATGCCAATTTGCACAAAATAAAAAAATTGCGTGAGGATGATAATACCGTATAACTTGAGGCTGTTACTTCTAATCATTAGCTTTTAGAGTTGCAGCGATGCATGTAGTGACCCAGAATGTTTAGAAGAATAAGCTGATAAACTATCATATGAAGTAAATTTGTAAGACTGTTTTTTTTAACTGACAAATTAGTTTGTGAAATGTAGATTTGACAAATAGACCATTGCAAAGCTCTTACCGTGAATTTACAAAATCAGGCACGTAAGAGACATTATTTATTTGTAGCTGAAAAAATAGCATCTGCTCAATTAGCCTCAGGAAGAAATTTGTTTTAAAAGGAGAATGCAGCTCAAGACACACAAGCAAATTCAGTAGCTATCTGATTCACAAACCAACCACGCAAACTGTTGTTTGTTGCACAGAGGATAGGAGTTCACTTTCCCTTCAATTTCAAAAAAACAGTTTTTATGCTCTCTGCTGCCACTGACCCAGGAGTTCCAGTCAACGATAGACCCACTGGGCTGAGTGCTATGCATAAAACAGAGAGACTGTTCCTCCATCTGATTTATGAGGAGAAACTCAGGGATACTGACAAGGGAATGCAAAAAAAAGTAGTTTAGCAATAGCGTTCAGCAGGGTAAGCAGAAGGGTAGAGCACTCTGAAGCATCTTTGTTGTCTAGAGTTTCTGCAGACCTCTGAGCCATGGCGAGTTCTGCACAGGGTGGAGAGGAGGGCAGCATGTGCCCACGTGAGTTCAAGAGCATAGTGGGAGAAAGCAGAAAGGTGTGGTTTGAAAATCAAAGAAAGAAATGATAGAGGAGGTCGTTGTGGGCTACACAGACACAGGAGTAGCCTCTCAGGATCTCATACTGGAAGAAGAAGTAAGGCTCAAGGTGAAGTAAGACGGTAAAGAATCTTGAAAACAAAGGCAAATAACGTGTTTGAAGTAATAAAGAAATGAGAAGTATACAAAGATGAGGAAAGGGGTCATGTGCTCACAGCAATGACTTAGCAAAAGTATCTTTACAATAGTATTCTGGAAAAATCAGTAAAACAAGAATGTGTTGTGAGGGACAGTGAAAGAAGATATTTCAGTCACTGAATAACAAGGTAACTAGAGTCTTTGTCAACATTTTAGTGGGGAAAGGATGGGATTTGTCTCTTAGACAAATTATCCAGGAAAAGTCTGCAAGACTTGGATACAACCTAGATAAAAGGAACTAAAGATGGTGTCCAGATTACAGGCATAAGGAAAGACAAGGTAATGATTTTTTCCACAGTTAAGGAGAAGGAACTCAGTGGAAAAGCTATGTTGCAGAGGAACATTGGGAAGATCCAGAAACTTTTCATCACTGCTCATCCTTCTACAAGCACTTAGGTTACATTAAAATCTGTGGCTTCTATACGGATGAAATAAAGTCTAACTTCATGAAGGTCTTGCTCAGGTCAGCTAAGTCACTTTTGTCACTTTTGAGTAAAGGATTATTTGGCTTGAGTAAAGTTAGAAGAATCTGGCCTATGGCAAGAGAATATTTATACCATAAAAATTTATTTAGCAATAAAACACCACTTAATTTCTAAGATGAAAGTCTAAAATACCATCTGACACAAGTTTAATCCTTTTTAAATTTCAGATAATTTTTACTCCCTAGCAATAGCAACAACACTGCTAGTGAAATCTTATTATGAAGGTTGAAAGACTTGACCTAATACTGACTGTATCTGTTCTATGGTCTGAGGTCACATAATATAGTTCTTCCAAGTACTTTATGGATGAAATGATGTAAGAGAGGAAAGTTCAATTATAGCCTTACCAGATGTTAAAACAGACGTTCACTACTTAAAACTAAATTATAAACAGACAGTTTAAATTCTCAAGTCTGTCAAATAACATCTCTTAAAATCCAACAAATTGTTCCTCCCACATGTACTTTAATTCTTCTGGTGAATATATGGTTGGACTTCAGGTTTGTTAAATTAGATTTCTGAGGACATGTAAGGTCTCTTTTTTAGAATGGGGAGCAGGATTAACCAGGCATATCTGTAGGTGTATATGTATATATATGTGTATTTATACACACTCATACATAAATATAGAGACATATATTCAGCACAGATATAGATATAAAATATTTACTATAGATATAACCATAAATACATATGTACATTTCTGTTTGTATATTAATAGAGTATTTTAAAGTAACACATTTTGTATTAAACAGTTTCAATTTGAGTTTGAATTTGGAGCACCTCAAAGAAAACAGATTTTCTCTATTTACTTCCTTAAGGTTAGGATTTGAACCTAAGCTTATACAGCATTAAAAGATGAAAATGGGGTTTATCTATGGCCAAAAATATTGAACATAATAAGCCACTTTTGAACAGGTCTAAACTTATTTTTTATCTCAGAAGACACTACCTAAAACTGTAACCATAACCAGTCCCTGAAGATGAGGTGAAAAAGCACTGAAAGAGCTGAAGGGTCACTTACAGAAAGTAGCCACAGTCTTATCTGGTGTATGTCTCTTCTGTATCCAAAGTTTTGTTTAATGGTCTATATACTGTAAATTCTTTTGGAATTTCAATATCAAGGCAGTAAGTGTAGTAAAAATGGGTTAAAGACGTAATTGTAATCACTGCAAGGTTATGGTTGTGCTCAGCCAATATATGGTGGGCGCATGCATAGTACATGTGAGAACATAATGAGTCAGAGCTGTCTAGCTCAATAGTTAGAAACAATTCGGCATAATAGATTTCTTTTTCACTTGCCATTTTTCACAGGGCAAACTTTGCCAAGCTTTCAAGCTGCGATTATGACCAGAAACAAAACAAAAGAATGAAACTACTGTGTCCTTGATTGCAGTTCCATGGTCCGCAGTTCCACATACTTGACTGCGTTAGTCAAAGTATCTCTGTTCCCACACTGTGATCGCTCTGTCTTTATGCGTCTCTAAAGCATTCACAGGCCTGCTTTCCCCTCACTTGCATCACGCGCGGCCAGCTGCCCCGTGCAGGCGGCTGCCGATTTGCCCAGCGGCTCTCTTCGCCACTCGGCACGGCGGCGGCGAGCACGGGGCAGACGTCCCTGCTGGGGCAGCAGGTGAAGCGGGAAGACTGACGTGGGAATAAATTGTGGCACATTTGCCTTCAGTTTCTCCCACTCTACAATGGCACGACATCCCCTGAACTTCAGAGCTTTTCTACCAGCAAAACCCGTGGGAGAAACAATGCAGTTGCGTTCTTTTATCTCTAAATTGCCAGGATCCCTGTGAATGCTGGGAGATCAGAAAACAGATGAAAGCTGTGCAGAAGGCTCTTTGCTGCCTCATCTCCATCCCAAGCAACTTGGGTAATATGTGTCCTCCTGACTAGACTTCGCGTCTCTCTTGGAGTGAGCATACATCAGGATCTACTAAGGGAAGAGCAGACACTGTGTTTTTCAAAGCAGCCAAAATGTTTAAGTACACAGTACAAAGCCCTGTCAACTAAGCACTTACCTCACACAGCTGCCTTTAAAATCATCATACCTGCTCTCTAGTTACATGAAACATCTATGAGAACATCAGAGACAAAAAATAAAGAGAAAAAGTTTTGTTTCATGGTTTTGCTATTACCTAAGGACAGCTGGTCTGCTGAAAGCCTTCTGCTCCAGTGTTTGTTACAGGCTCCCTGTTTAGAGAGGGAGAGAAGTGTTACTAGGCTGAGTAGGCTCATTGTAGCTCCCCTTCCCTATTAGGAGCTTCCATCCCATATTTAACTTCCACAGTCGACCATTAAGCTAGTTAAAAGCATCAATTCACACTTCTTATTACTATCTACTAACCTTCACAGTTTCTATCAAATAAAAGAGGCATTTTAGTAGGACTGAAGCCATTTGATAATATTGTTTATTTAAAAATTAAAAAATGGAATAACCACTAGGCACTGTTTTCTTTAAGGTGCAAACAAATAGATTGCTTTCAATAAGCTACCTAAAATGTACAAACATAATCTCTACAATCAGCTCTTTTTTATTTTTATTTTTTCTCTCTTACATGGCATTTTGAAATTAAAGGCATTTTATAAATGTACACTTTATAGACAAGTATTTTATTTTACCTTGAGGGATTCCCGACGGGAACAGCTGTCTACCAGATATGTTACCTGTATGTTCTACTACCACATTTCAAATGCTAATAAGCACACTCAATTACAATACAATACGTCAGGGTAAAAAAACAGTTTCAGCATTTAATATCAACTTCTATAAAGTCATTTGTTATCTCTTCACTTCTACTGATTGTTTGATGTGCTTTATCACGCCTGAAAAATATACAACAAATGAATGATAATGTGTCACTAAATAAGCAACTATTTAAAAATAAAAGAATAGAAAAGTTAAATATTCATTTTTAAATCAAAGCAGCAATAATTTCAGCAACTGAACTCTTGCCTGAAGTCATTACAGATATGCTTAATAGTAACAAAACAAATATGGAAATGAGGAGCCCATCACCTCTCCTTTCTCGCCGTGTGAATTAATACAACTCCTACAGCAACAGCAAAGGAAGAAAAGATTAAAAGGTTGGTACATAAATGAGAATGTCTTTCTTACTACCTCTTTCTGCATGCAGCCTTCTAAAGATATCGTGATCTTTTTGAAAGCCTTGACTTAGTAATATTGCCAGTGGTGCTCCCTAAAAAATGCCCAGGAAACCAATTAGGAACTACCAAAACCCATGTCATGTTCCTTCCCATTCCCAGTTCTGCATATCTACTAAATGAAAACAGCCTGCTTCAGACACCAGCTAACAAACTGCAGGTCAAGAGGTAAGAAACTTCTATGATCACCAAAGTCCTAGTCTGAAATTCCTCTTAGACGCAAACAACTGAGCCTTTATGTTATCCATGGCTAGTACTACTGAGTTAATAATCATATTGAACAATGTCATTCTTAATTATTCCAATTATATGCGATTCTTTTCCTAAAATGTCTGTGAGCAATTTATGCTTTTCTTAGGTATTATTTATTTTAAGTTAGCCAGAAAATGATGTCTACAAAGAGTCCTTGGACTGTAGCACTTACAAATATTTGATACGCAAATGGAGCTTGTCAGCTTTTACAAAGATGCATCCATGCAGCCCATACATTGTTTTGTTTCTAGGCTGCAGGATTAGAATAGTCTCAGATTTGTGGTCTGATTATATACTTCCTAAAGTTTAAAATTCAATTCCAGATGATGCTTTTTAAAAAACAAAAACAAAAAACAAAAAACAAAAAACTAAGATTCACTCTTTTTTCAAGCTTTCTAGCTAACAAAGTCATCAGAATATTTCCAGAGGAGCCTGTACAGGAAGGCAGGGCTGCCCAGTGAAGATCAGTTTGAATTTTATTTATTTATTTATTTTTAAACAAATACTCGCAGTGAATGTCCGGAGACATTTTTCTAGGCATACTAGTGAAAGTGGGATTTGTTCTCCTGTTTTCTTTAAATTTGACCTGTCTCCTTGCAGAAGATTCTTGTTAAGGTAAAAAAGTGCATGAAATTACTTCTCCTTTTATACCTGCTGTATGCAAACATACAGTTTTCTATTGCTTCTGCTCCCCCTATCTAGTGTAGTATTTTGATAAGCAAACATGCAAGTTTATGCCAAAAATCCACAGGCAAGTCTTGTAATTTAATAGGTCTAATAGTTTTTCTGACTATCAGTCGCTAGAGGGCATCATCTTTCGTGCATTGTATGAGTCGGCCGCACGTTTTACCCTTACTTCCTTCTGCAATCTGCTCATGCAGTCTAAGGTTATCAGTACAGGAGGAAGGTAATGGTTGTATCAGTTTATGTGGCTCAGATAAAATGCTTAGCTGGTATTTTACATCAAGAAAGCTGATGCTCCCACTTCAAATACTGCTTTTGCTTACTTGCATTTATTACAATGAGATACTACTATAGTGTGGTTTTCACTCTTTGGCCATGACATTGATAATATGTCTTTTTAAAGCCTTAGTTAGACCTGATGTAAGGCACATAGTTTTTGTCAGTTTTGTCTTCTTATTTCTTTTCATCAGAATCACATCCCATTTCCCAGTTACTTTTTCAGACTCTTCTGTTTTTGTTAATTAGAAAGGGGGAAAAAAACCACACATACACACACACACAATGAAGCGTTATTTTTTTATTACTCTGAAAGCAAAAGGAAAATAAATAACATAATAGGGTGATGTTCGCCAGTGTTCTGCTTCTTTTCCATTATCCTATTGACACCATGACTCTCTTCTCCAAGCCCTCCTCTTGGCAGGATGACCACTACTGATCATGTTATTAAAATTCAGAATGACTAAGAACATATGTTCCAAAAAGCTGTATTGTTCATCAACCTTTTGCCTCCTTCCCTACTGTGAAACACAGTTTTAATTCTTAAAGTAAAAAAAAGTTTTATTTATTAAAGAGGCAAATTTCACCCATTGAAAAAAAAACAAACTATAAATTGTTCCTTCTTTTCTGAAAAAACAAGCTGCAACGCTTAGACCTAAAATTGATTCGTTGGGCTCTACCTGAAAAGTTTCATTATTGTGATTTGAAGAAACTTATCCTTGGTAAGCTCAGATAAAACAGAAGCTGATTTTTTATTATATATAGGGTGCCTCATCATACAGCAGGCAAATCTTAATTTTACATCTAAAATTAGAAGCGAGCATGTAACGAAACATTAATTTGTTTTAAAATTGTATGGATGTGATCAACAGTTTGGTATTTGGATAGATCAGCTGAAATCAGTTTTGTCACAGTGATCTATATCAAGCTAAGACTTTAAGCACCTTTGCTCTGAAAAAGTGGCTATCAGTCACTGAAAAATGCTTAACTTTTGCTATACACAAAGTCACGTCTATTTCCTTAAGCAACCATGATGCATTCTCATTTTTCTTTCTTTTTTATTCTTTTTTACATCGGAGAACATACACAGAGATTGCATTCTAATTCCCATGTCATCAACAGAAATGTAACTATAATTTCTTTTGTTGACCTTTAACATGAGTGTTGTTGGAGCCAGAAAGGATCAGCTTCATTTACAAATTTCAAGCTGAATTTCCAGGGCCGATAGATGGAATAAACTTTTTAATTTTTAAGCTAAAATATTTGATCTAGGAACTTAGAAAACATAATAAACACTGAACTTCAAATACCATTTTTGCACAGACACATTTCATAATTGGATCATGCTTTAATGTTGTACGTTTACTTTCTCTGTTTAGACTAACTTGCTGTGGCTCTAAACAGCCATAACTCACATTAATGACATCAACAATGAGCATTTCATTGACCTACCTGAATGTTTAGGGTTATCTACATAGGAAAGTTAGAGTACCAGGTTGGGAATGTAGTGCAAGTAGCTGCTGTACACAGCTATTCTCCTCTGCTGTGAATATTTTAGCTGCATGTTAAGTAGGATTTTTGTTTGAAGTATTTTGTTCCTCTCTAGATGCAGAGCTATCCACTTGACATTCAGTGCTCCCTGAGAAATGCCGCCTGCTCTTCACGCTGGTCAATAGCAAAACTATTTATAAAAACATTAAAGTATTGAAAATTATTTCTTCCCTACCAGTTTCACCTTTTGGGCTTTCATCAATACAAAACAATATAATACATGTACATGGTAGCTAGATGGAAGTCAGGAAAATCTTTACTGTGTTCTTGCAAAAGTTCTCTTTGGAGGGGGAGGAATTGCCAAGTGCTCACGTACAATTGCTGCCTCATGGAGTGCACTTGGATCCAATCAACTACAGGTTCAGAAATGCTTCAGACCTACTTATGTTTAACTTCGCCAGTACAGCTGGCTTCTACACTTGCAAGCAGATCTTTGAAGAGAGTCTTACTTCTATCAGTAAATGTAAATTCTGCTGCTGACTCTAATTTCATCATGTTAGTTTTACTCAGGGATTTTATTGTTTGAAGAATGTCTTTTGTATTTCCTTAGCTGTTCTGTTCTTATTGTGTCCATTTTTCTTCTAAAAGCAAATTAAGAGCTTTGAAAACATGTACAAATAAAATTCAATCTATAACATATAACAATTCAAGTCATGAATGTATTCAGAATTGTCTTCTACCAATTAGTTAAGGATAACGCACTTTTGTTTTGTACTTGTGAAATTTAGTCAATTAGAAAGGTAAGAGATCAGCTGTCGGAGAGAACATCCCTATGCACTTTGATACGGAAAGCGTAGAAACAGTGAAATGACAGAATCCACTTTTGCGTTTGTGAATATGTAAGGACTCATTCTACAGATATATTGTCTTCTTGATCCAAATTTCAATTCTGGTAAAAATAAATACATCCCAACATACATAGCACCCTGCTATGGGGTGCTATGGGGAGGAGGAGCAGAGGGAGAAATGAGGAAGAAGGGAGGAGGGAATTCTACTTAAAGTATGCCCTGGAAGTTCCAAAAATAAAATGTGGTGTTTGATCATGGATAGATGAGCAGTAATGAGCTCATATGAATGAAGCATAACTTCTCTGAAGTTATGTACGCATGGCTCTACAGAATAGCTGAGAAGTTGAAAATGTGTTTGTTGGACAGATACTTCCATTTCCAAACGTAAGCAAAGGATTAAGGGATAAACTCACTGAAATTCACTCTGAAGTCCTTCTCGGAGTAGGGTCTGGCCTGTTTTATTCATTTATTCTTCTGCCAAACCCATTTCTACTCTACCTTGAGCTTTTGAACCATATTTCCTGATATGCAGTTCTCTACTACTTCTTCTTCTCCTCCATCCCTAAAATAGCTTTACTGTTTCATATTACTGTTTAGGATTAAGTTTCACCACAGAATATTTACTTACTAGGCTCTAAATCTCCTATAGAGATAGCATGTGGATTGCTGAGCAATTTATTTAGGAGAGTATCATTGCTCAAGTCTGCCAGACCTGCCTTTCAGACTTGTTCAGCTAGTGTTTAGGGGAAAAAAAAAAAAAGTTCCATTTTATTTGGATAGCTTTTCAGTAGAATCTGCAACATCCATAATGTGGTGACAAGTAAGCAGAGCAGAAATTTCAGGCTGGTAGTTCAATGGAGTATACAAGTAACTAGAAGCCTACAGCCTCCTAATTAAAATTCAGATAATCATCCTTAATGATAGCAGCCAGAGGTGCAATAAAAATCTAGGAAAATGATCCTGCTCCTCCTGAAAGGACCTCATGAATGTATACCACAGACCTCAAAGACCTTGGTATGCATTCATTCCCAACACATCTCTGTGGAATTACATCTGGGTGAATTTGGACCTTTTTGATAATTTTGTGCTGGGCACAATAGTGAAAGGTAAACATTAGCCTGCGTAGGCTATATTTCACTTTAAGGGTATACATTCCAATTCTGAGTCCAGAAAAAGGGACCATTCAAAAATATAAGCAGTCAACAGCATCCAACTGCACAGGACTACTTTAGGGGGTAGTATTTTATTGGTGGCACATAAAGTACAGGCTTCTCTTTTACTGAAATCCATCATTTGTTTGGCTTTTTTCTCTCTGTTTAGTGTGCTCATTCAAGGGTAAGTAATGGTTTGTGAGAACAGAAAAGTTTTGTGAACCTGAAAAAAACATAAAAAATGGAAAACAAAGCCTGTCTGTTCCTAACAAAGGTACTCAGCAGCCTGTGAGTGATACTCAGCAGCCCTTCGTAGCTGAAGTCAGACCTCAGGTAACAGAAAGGAAATGTCAGTAGGCAGACTTCCTGGGTCTTCCCAGGGACTTCCATGAACAACGTCATTTAACTATAAAGAAATCTTGCATGTATTCTGTTCCTCCTTGCATCTGCACAGGGGCCAGATCCTACAGCGCTAGTAAGATCTGAGATTAACCGTTCCTTAAATAAGCTCAATACTTGGTGGGGTGGGCACATAAATCCTGGTTTAACTTCACTGATATCAAGAAAATTGCATCAGTGTAAAACCGAAGAAGAAAAGGAGAGTCAGCGCTGTCTGATGTTATTCTGTAAGCTATACACTCACAATGGACTGAACAAGGTGATCCAGCCTGCCCTGTTTTGTGTGCTGGATGCAGGGTTTGGGGGTTGTGTTGGGCACGTTCAGAGTCAAATGGAAGAGGTCCCTTTTTCTTATATTTACTTGTATCGTCCTGTTGAGTATGTATGTGGGAACATAATTAATTGTATTCTAGGAGAATTAATTGTACAATTAATTGTATTCTAGGAGATACCTGGCTATATGAGGTGAGATGATGGGGCAGATTGGGATTGTCCAGCAGCTCAGTGATTGCATTATTCTGAGTGTGATGAAAAACTACATGCAGAAATGAGAACCTGCTATTTCATTATATAATGAGGAATTTTTGCTTAGACACATATTGGAGCATATGCCTAGGATAAAACTCAAATCACCCTTATGTCTATGCATCACTTGTGATTCACTGACCAAGTAATTTTTCCAAATCAAACATATTCATAGAGGGTGTCAAATAATGAAAAAATAATAGAAGAAAATAGCAACAGCATTAGCCTTGTCCCACAAAGTTTCACTTGTGCAAGTGATCCCACATCCTGTTTGTAGAATGTAATTGAAAGATCTATCGCAGCTGATAAAGTAGGGAGCAAGTCCCACTTTACCTTTTCTTAAATATCGATAGTAACATCTTCCTACAAAGTATCTTCCTGCCAAAACAGGATAGTCATATGTTGACACATTCTGTTCTGTACCATATCTGTTGTATTCCATGATTACTTTCCAATATCCAGAACTGGTACAGTTGGGAGATTCCTGAGGAAAAACTTTCTGCAAGAAGGACTTTCAACTTTGGTCCAGTAGTGTCCACAGTTGCAATCAAACTCTTACAGTAATCAGTAATTTTCTTAAGAAGAGGCAAATTCAGTCCATTGTTAAAAATATAGCAATGGACTTAAAAGTAGAGAAGTCTTGGGAACCAAATGAAAAGCATAGTACTATTTTTGGGTGCTACGCTCTCTGCAATTTAAGAACTAGTTTTCTTTGATACAAACTCCCCTTGCAGAATTCTTTTTCCTCTCAAAGAAATTCTATTTTGTGTTTAATGATTTCATGGATGTCGCCTTTAACGTTTTCTGTCTTTGTATGTTTTGTGGTTTTTGACTAAATTGAAATTATATTGTGCAAATTTAATTTTATATGTGTAAGTACCACCACCATGTTTCAATTTAAATGGAACTGATTTGCAAGTCAAACAACAGAGCATTTCCCAGCGCATAGATAAGACTCTGTTATATGCAAGTATGTTTGCAAATGTGTCTCATAATCTTGGATTCAAGTTTTAGAAACCTGCAGTCAAACCTCCTACCTACATCTGTGAACAAACACATAAGCAACTGGAGGTCTGTTTAAACTAAGCAGATGGATGGTCCTTGTATGAACAGATTGCAGGAAAGGCAGAGTGTGGGATGCAGCGCCACCCCCTTTGAACTGCAAACTAAAGCAGCCTGAGGAAAAGCAGCCTTTCTATCACACAGTTAAGACTCCACATCTTGGCTTTTCTGGAGATGAAGGCAAATTCTCTCTCCCAGCCCACCCCATCTCTATAAAGTCATTTTACTCTAGTGGAAGTGATGAGCAAATTATTTCCCAATATTTCCTGATTTGCAGGGCATGCTGAAATCCCCACACTTTGTGAAAGATAAAAATATGCCTAGGGCTTGTATCTGTGGAGGAGAGAGAGACTTGCTTTCTTCACAGCTGATCTTTTTTTTCTAGTTGGGGGATATGGAGACACCATTGCGTTTCAGTCTGATTTGACTGTACTTCTCACTTTCTGCAAAGGGCGCTGTAAGCTCGGGATAGAGGATTTTATGAGCAAACTGCATCATTATCTGAACAAATTTCACTAATGCAGTAAGAGAGGCAGGTAATAACGAAATGTCCTTCCTTGCTTATGTTTGTGGGTCACTCTGGTGCTTTCTGTGAATCTCTCCACAGCTCCCCATGCACACTCATATAAAATTTTAGGTTCTTCTGAAAATCTCCACGTAACATCTCTTTGGGTCTTGCATCATCAGAATTCTTACTATTATTCTTTTGTCCATGGATGCTCTGCACTATTTCTCAACTTCTCACAAAATTATCACAACACCTCTTTATGGCTGCACTGCATGATCTCCCCGAAGGTAACCTCAAAGACCTTGCTAAACACATACTAAAGGGACAATCATATTAAAGAGGACCACAAGGAATGTAGTCTTTTGCTATATACCTAAAAATGTCTTACCTGATATATTGCTAGCATTGTTATGTTATAATGGGCCTTTAAGGAGCCCACTTTCATTCCATTTGATCTAAGGGAAAAAACACTTGTTAAATATTGTGCCATTCTTTACAGTGAATAGATGAATAATTGAACTGACAAAAGCACTTTGGTTTTGCATTCTTACTCTATTTTTTGAATATTGGAATCATATACAGTTATTCTGGCAATGATATCAAGGGCAAAGGAAGAAATGTATTTGCTAACATTTCATCAGTTCACTCTACCATCATTAATAGCTCTGATTGGGTCATGTGGGTATCTATAAAGAAAACAAAAGCTATATATTTTTTTCTTACACTGTTGGGATATGGGTATAAAGCCCTCCTATATGAAACTGATTGACCGCTTTTGTAATGTTTTTTTTTTTGAATGATGCAATTATGTTTGATAAAGGGTAAAAACAAAGGCAGAATAATTCCCATAATATGGGTCTGTTTGTTTTTTTAAGAGAGATGTATTAGGATATCTTACGTTTGGAGACTTTGTCCCCTTTTTCTTTAGTACTATGTAAAGAACTGTGACACCAAATTTCCTTGTGCCTAGCAAGCACTGGTTGAGAAAAAGCAAATAATTTGAGCCATATTATATTGTGCATCCTAAATAACTAAATGTGCACACTTGTGAAGTCTTTCCTGACCTGAAACAACAGTTATATATACTTGTTTTAGCTGCTAGTGGCAGTTTAATAGCCATTAGGAGCAGGAATGTCAAAGGGGATAGAAATGCACACTCACAGCCAAATTAAATAGAAACATTAGTCTTTTGTGACATTTTCATTTTTTTGTGCAAACCTTTTTATTGTGTTTATATTGCTTGAATCGCCTTAAATCTACACTTCTATCTATTCAGAAAATACTTCCTCAAATGAGCTTCACAGGAAATTCACAGAAAAGCTGAATAAAAAATTAAGCAGAATGACAAAAACTATGTCAAAAGATAATACAGTCTCTCAGGAACTCTTGCATCCCTTAATGTTATAGCACTCAAGGAGCACAGCAGTAGTTGAACACTAAGAAAGTTACTAATATTTTGCATGTTTCTGATGCAAAACAAAATTCCCAGCAACAGTCTTTTGAACTCCTCACAACTTTCCGTCGCAGGGCATCCTCAATTACATTAAAAAAAAAGTTACAGATTTTTAAACAAAGTTGATCTCGTGCTTTGTAAAAATCAATGGCAAGCACATGTGACTTTAATGGTCAGGAAATGTGCCAGGCCAACAATCTTGCAGAGTGAAATCTCTTTATTATTCACTGGTCTAGTTTAGAACTGGTGGGAATGGTTCTCCACTACCGCTTTCTAATGTTCTCTGCTCTCACCTGGCAGAAACATTTCCATGAGGGGGTTAATTTTGGATCATTAACTTCCAAGGACAAGTCTTTATTTGTTTTTCTGCATCTAGTGCAGTGTGAAGCATAGTGTAGAGATTGAAATTATATGTAGGAATAATAATAGCAACAATAATTAATGATATGATAAAGAGACGCTTATTATTCTTCCTGCTGTCCTTGTTATAATTGCCAAAAAGTGGGTAGCTATTTACAATTACTCTTAGTTGCTTCAGTTGCAGCTTCCTGGGACTTTTTTTTCAGGAGCGAGGGGTTTGGTTTTTCTTCTTAACGTCAGAGGGAGACGTTGTTATTTCTATAGGCCGTATATTTCACCTAGTAATTTCTGAGGTGAAAAGAACTGTTCTTTAGTTGTTTGTAAATGGACATTGTCACACCCAGTAACTTGTGGCTAAACTATAATCTACTTTCTAAAAGAAACACATCCTAAGGCAAAGATCCCTGGTGATGAAGAGTGTATTGCATGCTCTGACATAGTGTCCTATGGGTTAGTTATCTCAATATTAAAAAGTTGTATCTTATTTCCAATTTCATTTTTCCTGCTCTCAGCACATTTGTCTCCTCAGAACTTGAATCAAAACAACCTCCAAAGTCATTCCACATACACAGGTTCGATACTAATAGCATTGTAAACATCTTGGTTGTCAGCTCCAAAAAGTAGCGTGATGTGGGGGAAAAAAACAACCTCATAGCTGAAATGTTACATTTTTGCTGGTTTCAGAAAATGAGAGAAGATGATAGGTTTTGTCTTGTGGTTTTGAAAGAGTTCATCTACAGTAAAACAGTTTAGTGAACTTTTTGGTCGCTGTGAGAACACGGCCTTTTTAAGCAGTGTTTTGTTAATACGTTCAGGATTTTGAGAGCTTCCCTGCTGTGTCATTAGACCCAGCAAAGGCACCACGGTAGATATAAGTCAGTGGTAGTATGAAGTTTCACATTCCTTAATCTCTGTTCTGGAAAGACTTCTACTGAAGACAAACAAAAGTTATTTTGCTGGATAAATAAATACTGGTAAAACTCTACAGGATTTCCCATGATATTAGTAGAACTCTTTGCATATAGTCCTGATTTACTCCTGTAAACCTGACCAGGGTGTTTTGTGAAGGCTTAAAATAGTTTATTTCTACATGTTTTCTATGGTTGATGTGTTAAAGTGAATCTTGAGAAGGTGACCAAGTGCACTCTCATCAGATCACGCCAAATGGGGCAGGGGGAACACATACAACAGGGTTGCCATGGTCAAGAGCAGTGCTACCATCTGAGGGGATCTGGATAGGCTGCAGGAATGGGCCAGCAGGAGCCCTATGCAATCCTGCACGGACAATCCCAAGTCCTGCACTTGAAGGGAAGGGCCCCTGCAACAACACAGGCTGGGACAGATGGGCTGGCTATAGCTCTGCTGAGAAGGCCCTGGGGGGTACAGTGGGCAGCAAGCTGAGCACGATCACCAGTGTCCCTACCTGGCAGCAAAGAGGATCAACTACATCCTGGGCTATATGAACAGGAGCATAGCCAGCACACTGAGGGAAGTGATTATCCCCTTCTACTTAGCACTCATGAGGCATCATCTGGAATATTGCATCCAGTTTTGGGCTGCCAGTATAAAAGTGGATATTGAAAAAAGCTAAAGCGGGTTCAATGGACAACCTCCAAGACTTTCAGGGCTGGAGCATGTGCCCTGTGTGGAGAAGCTGAGGGAGCAGGGCTTGTTCAGGCTGGAGAAGAGACGGCTTTAGGGGACCTGACAGCAGCCACCCAAAACCTACACAGAGGACTTACAGGAGATGGAGCCAGGCTCTTTGCAACAGTGCGTCATGGGAGTTCAGGAGACAACAGACAAAATAGAAACATGAGAGGCTCAGACTGGATATAAGGAGACACTTTTCTACTTTGAGGACGGTGGAACAGTGGCGCAAGTTGTCCAGAGAGGTTGTGTCATCTCCATCCTTGGAG